>NC_142063.1:175806631-176123773 GCF_059756535.1 Pantherophis guttatus | reverse complement strand
CTTCTTCAGAGCTGACCTTTAAGATCACAGCCAGAGCTTCAGCAGACATCTTTCTCAGGTCCTCCCTGTTATTTTCCTGTATTCTTCTCATTCTGATCACAAATTCCATAGTTCTAAATTGCATCATTGTAACTTCATTTTCAATCCTTTGCTTTATATTATCTGCATTGTAAGTCTTGTGATCAGCTTCCTTCATTTTAGACTCTACTTCTGAGCTGTTTTCTTGAATCATTATCAAATCATTCTCAATTCTTTGTATTTTATTATCCAGATTATGAATCTTATAATCAGCTTCCTTCATTTTAGAGTCTATTTCTAGATTGATATCTTTATCCATCTTTAGAATTACTTCTGAGAAGCTTTTCAAAGCTGTTATACTATATCGCTTCAGGTTATCATACTTTTGTTGAACCAACTCTTTAATTTCCTGTCTAAATTTTTCAAGATTCTGGTTCATAATCTCATCATGTCTTGCCAACTCCTCCACAACAAATTCCTTTAAATCCTTAAAACCATTCTTCTGCCTCTGCGAGCTCAAAAATTGCTCTTGTGATTTATAAATGGGGAAGCCCCCCCACAGCTTGGTTGTCTGGCTTTATCAGTTTTAACGCCATCCTGCCACACAAACAGACTCTTTTTAAAGAAAAAATCTTCTCTCCACACAATATCAATATCAAGTCTCTAAGAAATATCAATATCAAGCCTCTAAGAAAGGAAGAAGCATAAAACAGAAATTTTTCTCTTCCCTTGTAGCTATTGCTTCAGATACTTTGTAGAAAGTTAAACCATTCAAACGGAAAGACTTTCGCTTTCAGCTTTCTTCTCAAGCCTCAGCCAGCCGCCATTTTAAACTTTTTCCCCCCTTTTCACTCTTTCTTCATTCTTAAAATCAATCATAGGGTTGTTACAAATACTTGCGATTTAGAGTCCCAAATCCGGATTTCATCCTGCTTATTCGAGCAATCTGTTAGTTTTCGCTGATTAGGTTGGTCACATCGTCTAGCTCTGCAAAGTGCAGAGTTCTCCCACAGCCTGGAGCAGCGGTGAGCTGGATAGGGAGCCTCATCCTGCTTCCTCCCCAAGAGTAGAAAAAAAATTCTGGGGACTTCACAGAGGGCTCTACCTGCTCTCGCCGGCTCACCTCACATTTCCTTAAGGAAACAGAGTTTTTCGAGCCGCCTCTCAGCTGTAAGGGCGGCTCTTTACGGGCGGCGGGGGTGGCGGTCCCAAAAGACCGTCTAGTGACGACGGAAGCCCAGCCTTCCATCCTTTCTAAGGTAAGTAAATTGAGGACCCAGTTGTGGAGGCAATAAACTGACTTTGTATAAATATACAAAAGAATGAAGGCTATTGCTTAGCGCATTGTAAGCTGCCCTGAGTCTCCGGAGAAGGGCGGCATATAAATAAATAAATAAAAAAAGATCCAATCCCACTTCAGTCCTCCCTTTAGACTATTCTTTTCGCAATCCATAATGTCTTATGCAATTAGAAGAGATAATAATAGTAATAATAATAATAATGGTAATAATAAAGATCATCAGCATCAGCATCATCAGCATCATCAGCATCACACTTAATATGTGAGTGCAGCAAAATCACACAAACTGATTACCAAGCTAGACATGATTGAGTTGCTAAATTAGTCCACTGGTCATTATCTTAAAAATATGACATATCTGTATTCAAAACGTCATGGGAGCACAAAGTGGAAAAAGTTATCAAAAATGAGATAGTGAAGATCTTGTGGGACTTTTGAATACAGACAGATCATCCTTTGGAACATAACACACCAGATATCATAGTTGTCAAGGGCTGAAATGTACAGTTTATTGATATCGTTGTACCAGGAGATGCCAGAGTCGAAGAAAAAGAACTGGAAAAAAATCACAAAATATCACGATCTGGCCATCAAAACTACATGGCTATGGATGAAACATGTAACAATGATACCCATTGTCATCGGGGCACTTGGTACCATGTCCAAGAATTTTACAAAACAGATCAAGAAATTGCAGCTTCCTGCAATAACACCAGCAGAACTGCAAAAAACTGCGCTACTTGGAACATTATATATTTTAAGAAGATACTTGGTAGATACCTAGGACACTGGCAGCAACCCATATCAACCATTAGCACCAGTCAATCATATTTGTGACACATTTTTAAATGTTCAGTTGACTGAATTTCATGTTTAATGAATAAAAGAGATGATGATGATGACGATGACGATGACGATGATAATAATAATAATAATAATAATAATAATAATAATAATAATAATAATAATATGGTAATAATGATAATAACAATCATAGTAGTAATGATAGTAATGGACCCAGGGAAGGAAAAATGAATTTGTAATCCAAGAGGGACCACGCTACTCAGGGGTGAAATCTAAAATTTTTTGCTACCAGTTCTGTGGGTGTGGCTTAATTAGTGGGTGGGGCTTGGTGGTAAGGTGACTGGATGGGCATGGCCAAGTCAATGTCACTTCTTCGCCCTTTTTTAATCTACAAAACACAACACAACACAACTGGCTCACCCACAATGTAAAAGCAGCTGTGCTAGACCCAAAATGGCCCCTGCAACAAGCCGGAACCTCACACAGCCACAAAAAGCCCAAAAAACCAACTTTCACACTTTACACACACAAAATTCCACATACAGCTTTGTGAGATTTTGTGTGTTTATGTAGTTAGAGTGAAACACTACAGAAACACACTAAATCTCAGAAAGCTGCACAAATATTATTTTATTCTAATTTATTTTTATATAAAAGCAGCTAAATTTAAAACTTCCTAAACTTTAAATGGCTAGGTCTAAAAAAAGAACAACTAAAAAAACCCCCAATTAACTATTTTTTTAAAGCTCCCAAAGGGGAAAAAAACTTACCCAATAGAACAGGGGACTCTAACCTTGGCAACTTTAAGACTTGTGGACTTCAACTCCCAGAATTCCTCAGCCAGCTTTGCTGGGAGTTGAAGTCCACAAGTCTTAAAGTTGCCAAGGTTGGAGACCCCTGCAAGGCAGGCAGGAAGGCAGATAGAGCTGCTCACCGATGAGCTTGATTGCAGGCAGGGAGATTCAGTTGCTTGCTGATGCAATGGATTGCAAGTATTACAGCAAGTGAAGCAAGGCAGGCATTGCGACCAGCAGCTAAGGTAAGGAAGCTGGAGGCTGGGGGGGGAGGGATTTTTGCTACCGGTTAGCAGGCAACTCAGCTGGGATTGTCAGCGCTTGGCTCGTCAGAGCCATTTAAAAGAAAAAAAGGCTCTGATGATCGCGCGGCTCAGCTGGGCATGGGGGCGGGGCAGGGATTTTTGCTACTGGTTCTCTGAACTGCCCACCACCATCGCTACCTACTTGCCCGAGCCGGTCCGAACCGGGAGCATTTCACCCCTGACTCTACTTGTCTTTAGCATTCTGCTTTATCTGTCCACTAGTATTATGAGCTCATCAAAAATATTTATAATCCACAGGGCCTGATGAATCGCTTCAGTATCTCAGTGTTCCAAAGAAGTGGAGCTAGATAGCACTTAGTCTATGTTATCTGTAATCCACCACCAGCCAAAGTTATAAGTTATAAGATATCCAGGAACAGAGAGAAAAAAAACAAAGAAGGGGTATTTGTCGCTTCCACAGTCCTTCAATTATATATCCTCATTGCCCAGTAGATGTCATCCTTGCTCCTTATTTCTCTTCTCAAGATGATTTATATTTATTTATTTATTTATTTATTTATTATATTTCTATACCGCCTTTCTCCCGTAGGGCTCAAGGCGGTGTACAGTCAAGAAAAAATATAGACACACAAATATCATAAAATTGCTAATTAAAATTGTTACTTAGTTTGGTCAATTAAATAAAACCCAGAATTACATAACATTTAAAAAATCATTCGCATGTTTGTATGTTTAGCCCTGCCTGTTGGAACATCAGGGTCTTGAGGGCATGGCGGAAAGCACGGAGATCAGGGATATTTTGTATCTCCGGGGGCAGTTCATTCCAAAAGGTTGGAGCCCCCACAGAGAAGGCCCTCCCCCTGGGAGTCACCAGTTGACATAATTTGACTGACGGTACCCTGAGTAGTCCCTCCCTGTGAGAACGAACTGGTCGGTGGGAGGCTATTGGTGGCAAAAGACGGTCTCGTAGGTACCCAGGTCCTAAGACATGGAGCGCTTTAAATATGATAACTAACACCTTGAATCGCACCCGGAAGACCACGGGGAGCCAGTGCAGCTCGCGTAGGAGAGGTGTTACATGGGCGTAACGAGCTGCGCCCATAATCACCCATGCGGCTACGTTCTGGACCAGTTGGAGCCTTCGGGTGCTTTTCACCCATGTAGAGAGCATTACAGTAGTCCATACGGGAGGTAACTAGGGCATGAATGACCGTGAGCAAGGCGTCCCAATCCAGAAAGGGACGCAACTGGTGGATCAGGCGAACCTGATAAAAGGCACCCCTGGCCACGGCCATCAAATGATCTTCTAAAGATAACCGTGAATCCAGGAGGACACCCAAGTTGCGGGCCCTCTCTGTGGGGAGCAAGATCTCATCCCCTATTGTCAGTGATGGTACCAGCTGACTATACTGGGATGCCGGTCTTGGAGGGGTTGAGTCTGAGCTTGTTTCTCCCCATCCAGATCCGCACGGCCTCCAGGCAACGGGACATCACAGCAAGGGCATCATTGGGGTGGTCTGGGGTCGAGATGTATAGCTGTGTGTCATCAGCATACTGATGAACACTCACCGCAAAACCACGGATGATCTCACCTAGCGGTTTTACATAAATGTTGAACAGAAGGGGTGAGAGGACTGACCCTTGCGGCACCCCACAAATAAGGTGCCTCGAGGTCGACCTCTGCCCCCCTGCCAACACAAACTGCGAACGGTCAGAGAGGAAGGAGGAGAACCACCGAAGCACGGTGCCCCCTATTCCTAACCCCTCCAGCCGGTGCAGTAAGATACCATGGTCGATGGTATCAAAAGCCGCTGAGAGATCTAATAGGACCAGGATAGAGGAGCAACCTCTGTCCCGAGCCCTCCAGAGATCATCCACCAATGCGACCAATGCCGTTTCTGTGCTGTATCGTGACCTGAAGCCCGACTGGAACGGATCCAGATAGACAACTTCATCCAGGTATCGGGGTAGTTGTCGCGCCACCACACTCTCAACAACCTTCGCAACAAAGTGAAGATTGGAGACTGGACGATAATTTGATAATATAGCCGGGTCCAGGGAAGGCTTCTTGAGGAGAGGCTTCACAACCGCCTCTTTCAAGGCGGCAGGAAAGACACCCTCACTCAGAGAAGCATTTATAATCCCCTGGAGCCAGCCTCGTGTAACCTCCCAGGAGGCCAGTACCAACCAGGAGGGACACGGGTCCAATAAACATGTGGCAGCGTTAAGCTTGCCCAGAATCCTCTCCACGTCCTCAGGAGCCACAGAGTCAAACTCTTCCCAGATAACGCTCTCAAGACCTGCCCCCGTCTCCTCCCCTAGATCTACCCAATCGGAGTCCAGGCCTTCCCGAATCTGAGTGACTTTATCATGCAGGAATTGTACAAAATCCTCAACTCGACCCTTTAAGGGATCTTCCCGTACCCCCACCTGAAGTACGGAGCGGGTCACCCTAAACAGCGCAGCTGGGCGGTTCTCTGCAGATGCAATAAGAGCGGAGAAGTAGCTAGACTTCACCGCTCTTATCACCACTAGGTAGGTCTTAATATAAGATCTCACCTGTGTTCGGTCAGATTCAGATCGGCTTGTCCTCCAATCACTCTCCAGGCGTCTTTTCCAATGCTTCATCTCTCTCAGCTCCTCGGAAAACCAAGGAGCTAGACGAGATCGGCATCGGGTCAGAGGCCGCAAAGGCACGATGTGGTCCAAGGCCCCAGTAGCCGCCCTGTCCCAGGTGACCACCAGGTCCTCAGTCGAGTCGTGAGCCAGAGTCTCAGGAAATGGCCCAAGCTCCATCAGGAACCTTTCGGGGTTCATCAGGCGCCTGGGACGGAACCATTTGGTTGGTTCCATCTCCCTGCGGTGGGTGGAAGTGACTTGAAAGTCCATGTGAAGGAGAGAATGATCAGACCATGACAAGGGCTTGATGTCTATATCCCCTATTCTTAGATCATTCAGCCACTGATCAGAGACAAAAATCAAGTCCAGAGTGTGATTCCCCAAGTGGGTGGGGCCTTGAACTACCTAGGTCAGGCCCATGGCCGTCATGGAAGCCATGAACTCCCGAGCCATCTCCGACATCTCACCAGCAGATGGCAGGTTAAAATCCCCCATAACAATAAGTCTGGGGGTTTCCACCGCCACCCCGGCTATAATGTCGAGCAGCTCAGGCAAGACCTCATCAGCTGTTACGTGGCAGGGAGCCAGGTACGCAATCAGTAGGCCCATCTGAATCCCCTGACCCCACTTCACAAGGAGGGACTCACATCCGGCTATCTGAGGAACAGTGGCCTCCCTCAGGCAAAGACTTTCTCTAATGATTGCTGCCACTCCCCTATCCCTTTCCTGAGTCCTTGGCTGATGGAATGCACGGAAACCTGGCGGGCACATTTCCACAAGGGGAACTCCTCCCTCCTGGCCTAACCAGGTCTCCGTAATCCCTGCCAGGTCAGCACCCCCCTCTGAAATAAGATCATGAATGAGGGGGGCTTTATTTACCACTGACCTGGCATTACATAACATCAGCCGTAGACCCAGGGTCTGAGACTCTGAACAACCCGGGAAATGAGCAGTGCTTTGGGGGTCGGAGTGGGCAATCTCTCGTAAACATCGAGTGCGCACTCCCGAAACATAATATGGCCCCCTGCAGCCGTCATATCTGCCCCTCCCACTTACTATACTAATGCCCATCGCTTCATCCCCCTGCATCCTTGTCAGATTTCTGTCCCCATCCTCCCCACCATGATTATCAGACCCATTACCCCTTTCAGTGGATTTATGGATCCCCCCAGATCCATTCCCATATGACAATGCAAGAAGAAAAAGCCATTTTATTTTCTTCTATTTAAACCCACAATCCAGAAGAGCAGCTCAGATTATCTCTATTCAAAGTTAACTCTGTCCAAATCTTTTATAAACTCCAGCCCAGTTCGGTCTCTCCGTTGTTGTTTTTAACCACAACAACTCTCCCTTTACTCCTTCCTTATTGTTATGGATCTGTAACTGGTCTGCATTTTTCCCTCACCACTTCAAAGGGGGGGGGAGGGGGAAAACAATCCCTCCTCTCGTTCTCACTGGAGTACCTCTTTCTTCTTAACTCAGCATAGGGAAATTCACTCATTTTGGTGGAAGTTGGAAAGAAACTTCATCCAGATCCAACCCACTGCTTTCTTCTACTTTCTCACCGCTTGCTCCAAGCAGCTGTCATCGCTTCGGTTTGGCCATTAATGGCCGTCTTCTTCTCTGCCTTCTTTCAAGAAGGATTACTCAGTAATCTGAGTAATCAGCAGATTACTCTGTTGATCCCGTTTGCGATCAACAGAGAGCCCTTCCTCTTCCGTCGCTCCTACAGGGCAACTTCAGCTCTGAGGAGCCCTCAGACAGACAGAAATTGGCTGTGTTCCGTGGAGAAATCCACCCACAGACCCATTTGCGACTCCAGCTGGCTCCTCCCCCCTCATTTCTGTGAAAGATTCTTGTACGAGTGTGGAAATAATCAGATTTTTACTTCATAGTGTTTTAATTGAATTTTTTTCTTTAACTAGTAGTTTTTTAAAAATTAATCCATTCGCTGATAACAGTAATATTTCTATTGAAAACTATTATTCAATTTAAATTTTATGACTGTGATCATAGCTGCTAATTAGCTAAAAATAATTCTGTAAATAATCTTATTTGTGTATATTCAGTTGATTAAATTGAAAATACACTTTCACCTGAACATCCATTTTATAAACTCTACAAACTTCTTGACCAACATTTTAAGAATCTTGGTTTCAGAAATGTGTAAATTGATGAAACAGAAAGATGTGGAATGAATTTATGACATGTACATTCTTGTCCAAGTAACCTGCAACAGTCAGAAATAGAAATGTGTTGATCTGAGTTCTTCAAAGTATCCTTTTATATCTGGGCTAAGGCCAGTATTTTAATAGCATTGTTTCATGCTTTTTCTCAATTTAGGTAGGTTTTAAAATTTATACTGCTATTACTGAGTATAAGTTTCCTTATTAATTTTGTTTAATCAATAGCTGAAGATGGAAACTTGTAATGAAAAATAATTATAGAAATACAAAGTTGACAAAAAATTCAAGGTTTTTAAAATGTAGTGTTGATAACCTTTCAATATCATGAATCTTATCTACAAATAAATATGTTTCTGCCCCAAGATTTCCCCCAATGATTAAGGATTCTCTAGAACAGCCTCACATTTTGGGGGCAATGAATTCCATTTGTCAACTCATTTTGTTGTGCCTGGAATCACATACTGTGACAGCCAGGCTCACCTTATCTTCATTTTGGATATTGATGAATTGTGTTTTTCTAGTTTTAAGGCCATCCAGCCAAAGTTCACATTATGAAGGCCTATTTATTGTTGGTAATGCAAAAATTAAAGCTTTGAAAACAATCAAACAAACAAAAATTTGAAAACAATCAAATTAATTGAATTGTGCCCATTTTGTTTGTAATGTTATCTGTTGGCCTGTAATGAGAATAGAATCCTTTCAGACAACTAACTTTCTTTCTGTTGGTTTTTCTTTTTCTCCCTTAGCACAGTGATATAATAAGAATAATTCAGTTGATCCATTCAGTCTGTAAGATAGAAATAGTCTTGTGTTACTTCTGGGCATATAATATAATCTATCCACAAACATATAAACGAAATAGTTCATATCAATTTCTATGTGTGTCTGTTTATAAGTCTAGTATTTTTAACAAACAAACTTTTAACCATAACATGTACTGTATATTTAATATGCATTTGGACAAATTCCCTGAGTCAAGAGGGAATGTAGGCCTTGTTCAAGAGCCTACAATCTTCATATGTTTTATCATTTATATGTTTTAGCTCTTTTCTACATTATTTGCAGCGTCTCGATGTCTCTTTGATAAAATGGTGACCAAAACTGGACATAGTATTCCAAGTATTACTAAAGCTTCATAAAAGTGGTACTAATACTTCATGTGATTTTGATTCTAGCCCAACCTAGGATTGCAGGATTGCCAGAGGTGGCATCTCCATCAGGAAACGACTTTCCTGAAGTGAAGGATGTCTGTCTTGTCAAGGAAATGCTTGATTTTTACTTTTTTCTTCATGTTTTTTTTTATTTTTTTAAGACAAACAAAGATTTAATACATCAGTCATCCCTTCCCTGTGACATCTCGGTGTTATCTTCCAAAGTTCTTCTTCTTCCATAAGTTTCTTCTATCTTGATCTTCATCCAAACCATTCTAACAATTCATTGCTAAAACAATATTCTAGTCATCCAATTTTTATACATAATTATAAAATTAATCATTTATATCTCTTTTCCAACCAACAATAAAAGTAATTCCATATCTTAAAATATTCTGACTCTTCCCTATCCTTAATCATCAAAGTTAATCTATTCATTTCTGCACAATCTAAAAAAAAAAATTATTACTTCTTCCAAAGGGATTTTCTCTGGTTTCCAATTTTGAGCATTGTAAGGATAGCCTCTCCTTCCAACTTAAGAAAGTACGAACTCTTGAAACGTGGTTGTTCAAAAGGATTCTTCTATTAAGCAGAAGTGACAGCCATCCAACTAAAGCAAGATCTGAATACACTTAGGCAAAGCAGTAGGATTAAAGTGGTAGAGACCCCTCCCTTTAAATCAGAATGCAGATTTTAGCCAATACACAAGTGTGAAGATATTTTCTTTACTATTTCCTCTGAGAACCCAAAAAACATGCATTCCCACCATTTACTTGAAAGTGAGACCCACATGGCTATCATAAAAATTCCTTCAGGTAAAAGAGATCTCAGGGCTCTTTGGCGCCAGGATATAAGTTGTAAAATATATGTTGACACAGGCCATGCTAGGGAATCGAATCCAAGTGTCCCCCCTCCTCCAACTGAATGGCAGTATCACTTTTAGGGATCTGACATGCTACCCTCAGAAAGTGAAAGGGTCCACCTGAAAAAACAAAACAAAATATACACAAGATTTCATGATAGTATATCAACAAGGTTTGTTAGGATATTGGGAGTGAAATTTTCTCAGTAAGATTGGAGCCTGACATGGTGTTTAGCGACCCATTCATTGTGGTAAATGTTTCCAAGCAACTAAGTATTGGACTTTCCCTCTGTGGATCCTAGAATCAAGGATTTCCTTGATTTCAAAGTGTTGTTCACCTTCAATCATGATGGGAACAGGTGGTGTAGATGCAGGTGGTCTGAGGGATGAGATTACTTCTCGCTTGAGTAAACTGATATGGAATACTGGGTGGATCTGCCTAAGTGTCTTTGGAAGAAGTAGTTCAACTGCTACTGGATTGATGATTCTAGTGATGGGGAAAGGTCCAATGAACTTTGGCCCTAGTTTTTTCGATGGTGGTAATGATTTCAGGAATTTTGTAGATAAGTATACTCTGTCTCCAACATGAAAAGGTTTGGGTTCCATCCTTTTCTTGTCAGCTTGAATTTTAAAAGCTTCTCTAACTTCCTTTAAAGCTAGTCTAACCACTGGCCATATGTTTTGCAAATTATCCATCCACTCCTTAAGTGAGGGGATGGTGGGTTCTTCTGTGGGTAGTTCAGGCGTGGGGCTGAAATCCTGGCCTGTTGCTACTCTAAAAGGAGTAAAACCAGTGCTTGAATGGACAGCATTATTAAACGCAATTTCAGCAAAAGGCAAAAGTTCGGTCCAGTTATCCTGTTGAAAATTAATGAAACATCTTAAATATTGTTCTAGCACCAAGTTCAAAATTTCAGAATTACCATTAGTACAAGGATGAAAGGATGTGCTCAACCCCTGGCCAGTACCAAGTAAGCCCAAAAATGCCCTCCAAAAGTTGGAGGTGAATTGAGCCCCTCTGTTGGAGATGATCCTTTGTGGAGCCCCATGAAGTTGATAAATGTATATTAGGAATAATTTGGCTAAACTTTTAGCAGATGGGATCTTTTGGCAGGGTATAAAATGTGCCTGTTTTGAAAATAGGTCTGTCACGACCCAAATAACAGTATTTCCCTCACTGTTTGGCAATTCCATGATGAAATCCATAGCAATCTCTCTCCAAGGCGCTGAAGGTTCAGCTACCTTCTGCAATAGACCTGGGGATTTCCCCTGACGTCTTTTTGCTGCTGCACAAATGGGGCAGCTAGCTACATAGCTTTCTATGTCCTTTTTAAGCGATGACCACCAAAATTGTCTTTTAATCAGGTGTAAAGTTTTCACAAACCCAAAATGTCCAACTAATTTGGAGTCGTGGCACCTTACCATTAAGCATAGTCTTTGGCTTGCAGGGACATACAACTTCCCCCCCACCCAAGCCAAGTCTTCTTTCATCAGACAGCTGGATTTGTTGTTCAAAAACCATTCATCAGTGGCCAATGCTTGTTTAAAATTTTGGGTGGAATCATTGCCCGTTTTGCCTGGGATCTGGTGACTATTTTGGCAGCTAGTTGATTGTTTTGTACTATGGGTTTGATTACGACTGACTTTGCACTATTGTATTGTGGTTTTTTGGATAGCGCATCCACCAGAAAGTCCCCCCCCCCCCCGGGAGATATTTTAGAGTAAAATCAAACCGTTTAAAGTACTGAGCCCATCGTATTTGTTTTGGGGAGAGTTTCCTTGAGGTCTTTAGGGCTTCTAGATTTTTATGATCAGTCAAGACTTAAAAAGGAGTCTTACTACCTTCTAGGAAGTGCCTCCAGGTTAACAACACCCAACGAACTGCATAAGCCTCTTTCTCCCAAATGGCCCACCTTTGCTCAGTCTCATTCAACTTTTTGGATGTGTAAACGCAGGGTTGTAGTTGGTTATGCTCATTCTTCTGAAGCAAGCCCAGAAATAACGGCCATTCCATGCCAGGTGCCACTATAAATGTAAACCTTTCCTCGTGGCTTCCGATGCCTATATGTAGAGGCTCAGTGGCAAAAGAAGCTGGCTCCCCTCCTGCTATTGACCCATCTAGTTGGCAGAAAGCAATGGGGGTTTTCAGCTTTCTTATGTTAATCCCTAACTTCCCTACTAAGGTTGGGCTGATCAAACAACGGGTGCACCCTGAATCCACTAGGGTGGGGATACTTATCTCCCTGTCCTGGTTTGGGATAAATAATCTTAAGGGGAGGGTAAGCGGTTTAATTGGTTTGCTTACCAGTGGTTCATCATCTGGATCACTTCTGAATGAGTGTGATTCCTCCTGTTCAGATGCGAGGGTTTCCTCCCCAAAGAAGGGAGGGGATGGGACTTCTACGGTCTTCCTGCTCCTCAGAGCAGTCTCCTTCCCACGCCGACCAGGTTTTGCAGGGCCCTCCCCTGGTGGGTGGTTCTGGGCGGGTGTTTGCGAACGACACTCTGCACTCAGTGCCCCTCTTTTCCACACTTGAAACAAGCTGAAGATCTCGGATAGAATGCGGTTTGTGGTTTGGGGGGCTCTTGCTTCCATTGGGGTGAGGATTTCTTCTATGCTCGCCCCGCTCGATACTGGTTTCTGGCCATATCGATCTCAGCTTCTTCGGCGGTGACATACCATTCATGTAGGTGATTCGGTGCACCTCGGGCCACGCAGGCATTGTATAGATCATCACTCAGCCCGTCCTTGAAACATCTCACCAAAATATCTTCCAGCCATTGCACACGACATGCAAGGTCCCGGAATTCTTCAGTATACTCTGCTACTGGCTGTCACCCCTGCTTCACCACCTTAATGCGGTCACATGCTTTGCGATCTGCCAGTGGGTCTTCGAACCAACGTCATAGAGCCATCATGAAATGGTCGAAATCCCGCAGTTCTGGTGCATTGGCGTTATGTAGGGTCACCATCCATCTGGCTGCGGCACCCTCTAGGACTAGGGTCACAACTCGCACTCGGGATCCTTGGGTTTGGAAATCCCGCCCATACTCTTGCATGTAGGTTAGCACATGTGCCACAAAGAATCCTAATTGTTGCGGATTCCCATCGAACTTCACCCCAAGGGGGGGAGTTTCTCTTTCCAGTTGCGGGACCCGGGGCTGATTGGGAATGGGCGCCGGTGTGCGTGCTGCCTGGGGGGTGGGTTTGCTGGGTCTTCTCCCACTGCTGCTGTGCCATCTGCTCGATAGGCAGGCTCCAGAAGCGGGGTGCCTCCTGTGGCCTCATCCACGACAGCTGCCCTTTCTGCGCCCTTTGGTTGTTGTCCTGGCTCCCTTCGGATGTTGAAATTTTCCAAATTTTCCAAATTTTCCATCACCAATTGGGTTATATGCCTCTTCAGATAGTCCTTCCTCAAGGGTGCTTCAGTCAGTCCCTCCTGGTCAGTAAGGGCTTCTAGTTCCAGTTTCCACCCCGGTTTTCGGTTGCCACGGTTGAGGGTGACTCCTCTGGTTCTCTCATCCCAGCCATCTTTCTTCCCAATGCCAATTGACCAGTGGGGCTTTTCAGGATTCTCCAGGGTTACCTCATCCTCTCCGATGGGGTGCACGAAACAGGCATCCAACTCGGTGGCGGTTGCTGTCTCTCCCCAGCAATCGGTTTCTCCCAGCTCTCTGCTTTGTTCAGACATGATTTGCAAGGTCCCCTCAGTAGAGCGAAGATTGCTTCTCTGGATTGACAGTTTTGCAGATCTTGCTTTCTGTACATTTTCCTCTGTTCCTGTGAGTATCCTATCCAACTCAGTCTTTTCCAAATAAAAAACATATAATTTAGCATCTTTTTCATATCTAGTTCATATCTGCATATACATATACCAATCTGTCTCAATCCCCTGTTCTTCCAGTTCTCGTTTCTCTTTCAATTCCCCCTTATCTGTTAGTGAATCCTTTTTTCTAAAAATATTTCCAAAGTTAAAAACATTTGGGTGTATTAAAGCTTCCATTATTGATAACCATATTGGTATTTTCACATAATATTTAACTCTAACCTTCTCCCATACCAATAACAATGCATTTCTTATATAATGTCTGTGAAAATATGTATATATCTTATTTCTACCATACCACAAAAAAGCATGCCATCCCAATTGTAAATCATGCCCTTCCAATGTTAACAATCTTATATTTCTTAATTCAATCCATTCCTTCAACCATGTCAATGTTGCTGCTTGATAATATAGTTCCCAATTTAGTAAACCAAATCCCCCTCGTAATCTCGTGTTTTGCAGCATTTTAATACTTATTCTTGCTTTTTTCCCTTGCCATATAAATTTCCTCATTATCTTATTAAGATATTGAAAGTAAGTCTTTTCAATTTTTATTGGCATAGTTTGGAATAGAAATAGCAATCTTGGTAATATGTTCATCTTTATCAATGCAATCCATCCCATAATTGATAGTTGAAGATTCTTCCATTTTTCCAAGCCTTTTTCAATTTGTTGTTTTAATTTGTAGTAGTTTTCTTCTTTTATTGTTGCACATCTTAAGGTTAAATATACCCCCAAGTATTTAACTTTTTTCACCACTTGTATGTCTAAATTTTCTTTTATTGCTCTGTTTTGTTTTTCTGTTGTATTTTTCACCAAGATTTTTGTTTTATCTTTATTTATTTTCAAACCAGAAACTTTTCCATATCCTTCTATCTGTTCTAGTAATTTAGGGCCTGTTGTTTGCAGTTCCTCTATAATGAATATCAAATCATCTGCAAACACTTGCAATTTGTACTCTTTTTAAATTTTCATCCCTTTTATCTCGTCATTTCATCTAATATTTCTATTTAAAACTTCTAGGGTCAGGATAAACAGCAATGGTGATAAAGGACATCCTTGTCTGGTACCTTTCATTATATTAATCTTTTCTGTCATTTCTCCATTCATCATTATCTTGGCAAATTGTCTGTCATATATTGTTTTTATAGTATTTATAAATCTCTCCCCAAAGTCCATTCTCTGTAATTGTTTTATCATAAACTGCCAGTTCACGTTATCAAAAGCTTTCTGTGCATCTAAAAACATCAGTGCCATTTGTTTTTCTGGGTGAGTCTCATAATATTCCAAAGTGTTCAAAATCATCCTCATATTGTCTCTAATTTGTCTTTTTAGTAAAAATCCATTTTGATCAGTATGAATATATTCATTTAGTGGTTTTTTCAACCTATTTGCCATTATTGAAGCAAAAATCTTATAGTCTACATTTAATAATGAAATCGGTCTATAGTTTTTAATCAATTGTAGATCTGTATCTTCTTTAGGTATGAGTGTCACATATGTCTCTTTCCATGAATCTGACATTTTGGCCTTCAATAATAAGTCATTAAATAAGTCCAACATTACATTACTAATTGCTTCTTGTAGTGTTTTATACAACTCAGCTGGTAAACCATCTGGTCCTGGTGCTTTTCCACTTTTTTGTCTTTTTATTGCTTCTGTTAGTTCCATCATTGTTATTCTTTCTTCTATCATTCCTTTATATTGTTCTGATATTTTAATTAAGTCTAATTTTTCCAGGTAACTTTGTATCTCCTCCTCAGAGATCTTCTCTTGAGAGTAAAGTTTTTCATAATATTCTTGAGTTACTTTCTTTTTTTCTTCAGTTCTATATTGTAATTTCCCTTCTCCATCTTGCAAATTTTTTATAGTTTTTTTCTCCTCTTTTCTTAATTTATATGATAGCCATCTTCCTGGTTTATTTGCATTTTCAAAGAAATTCTGCTTTGATGCTCTCAATTGGTTTGCTAATGATTCTTCTTAATTTAGAGTTATCTCATGCTTCTTCAATTACATCAATTTCTTTTTTTTTTTTTGAACATCTTTCTGAAACTCTTTTTCTAGGCTTTTATACTCTTCTTCCAATCTTGCTTGTTTCTGCCATTTCTTTTTGTTCTTTTTTCCCAAGTATGTTATTGCCAGATCTCTGATATATGCCTTCATTGTATCCCATACATTCTGAAGTGATGTATCCTCCTTTTTGTTTATTTTAAAGAAAATTTCCAGTGTTTTTTCCATAAATTTCTGGAATTCTTTTTCATTTAATATTGTTGCATTAAAAGTCCATCTTGTCTTTTTCTTTTGCCCTTTCCATATTATTGTCATTGGGCTATGATCTGCCCAGATATTTGAGCCAATATTTATTTCTTGCACCGCTTCTATAAGTCCAGTTGACATCCATATCATATCTATCCTTGATCACAATAAATTTCTATTTGAATAAAAAGTATATTGACTCTCTTTCAAGTGTTTTTGTCTCCAAATAGCTTGAATACTTAGTTTTTCTATCATTGTAAAGAAGGATTTTGGCAGTGTTCTTCTAGATTTTTTATTTATCTTCACTGTTTTGTAATCCAAGTCTGCATCTGTTACAGCATTGAAATCACCCATTATACATACATTTTCATAATCCAGTTCTATAATTTTGCTGTGTAATCACTGATAGAATTCTTCTTGTTTTTCATTTGGTGCATATAATGCTATCAAAAGTATTTGTTTAAAGTTCATTTTTATTTCCACCATCAAAATCCTGCCTTCCTCGTCTTCAAAAATTAATTTAGGTTCTAATTTTTCTTTAATCTACAATACCACACCTCTTTTGCTTTGTTGTATCAGTGATGTAAATAGAACTCCTAGTTTTGGGTATTGTAATAATTTTGAATGTTGTTTTCTAATGTGAACTTCTTGTAGACTTATAATGTCTATCTTCAAACTGCTTAATTTAGTCAATATTCTATTTCTTTTTATCGCCACATTCAGTCCATTTACATTTAAGGATATTGCTTTTATTTCTTCTTCCATGTTTACTTGTTACTAGTTTTTAATTTCATCGCCCTGATCTTTCTTTGTTCCAATGGGTCTTTAGATCTCGCCCCTTCTCTTAGGGCCCTTTCCTCTTTAGCTTTTTCCTCTCGATCTTTTCTTCATCTTTCTCTTTTGTAATGCCTACAGCTCCCAAATCTTCTTCCAATGGTCCACAAAATTGTTGATATAATAGTTTTGCTTTCTCAATCGAATCAAGTCTATGTCTTTGTTCTTGCCATGTCACCATAATTCCTTCAGGTATTAACCATCTAAAACTCACTCCTTTGGATATTAAAAATTTTGTTAAAAATTGGTATTCTCCCCTCAAATCTCTAATTCTTCTGGGTATTTGTCTTAAAACCACAAGTTCTTTATCTTTGTGTTTCAGTGCTGTGATCCTTGCTGCTTGTAATATCTCTGTTTTCATTGCCCTCTTTGTGAATCTTACATGCACTTCTCTTGGTAATTTATTCCTTATTGCATATCTAGTATATACTCTGAACACTTCATTGATCTCACTTAATATCTTATGTGCAGTATAGAGAAGCAGCATTCAACATGGCTGCTGATTCTCTGTGCTGTGCACTTTCCGGATGGGACTTAGAGGAAAGCAGCAGCTCACAGCTGCTAAATTGCACAAGAGCTGCTCTCTCTTCCAGCAAGCGCAGCAGTGGAGAGAAGCAGCTGCTGCCCCGGAGAGCAGAGATGGAGCGGAACAGGCCCTGAAAGGCTGCTCAGTCGACCCTCACCACATGAAGGAAGCCGCGCATGTGCAGAAGCCATGCACATGCACATGGATGGAAGCTGCACGCACACACATGTACAGAAGCTGTACACACATGTATGCATGGAAGCCATGCACACATGTGCATGCACAGAAGCCATGCTCACCTACACATTCAGAGAAGCTGTGCATGTGCACAAACTCACATTTTTGGTGAACCGGTTGTTAAGTGGGTTGAATCCCACCACTGAAGAGGGGTCACTTGCACCCCACACCAATGTGTGGGAGAGCAGCCAGGCCTTGAAGGTCTTCCTGAATGCTCTCAGGGTGGGAGCTGTCACTTGTTAAACACACAAGCAGAAATCTAAGACATAGTTTTGCTTGGTAAATCAAAGGGAATTAAGTACTCACCAAAAGTTAATGATATAATTAATTTGGGCTACTGTTTATAGAAAATAATAATTTGTACTTAGAATACAAATAGCTGCTGTTTTGTGGTGAAGTTGTGCTAAATTGGAAGTTAAAAGATCTGGACTGTTGTTTGTGAATTCCAGCTCTGCTATTTATTAGCAATTCAATTGAAGAATATTGAATGTTGCTTATACATTATACAGTATAAAGAGTAAATATGTACTGCCTGATTCAATAATACTCATCCCTATCTTATACGCCAAAAATCTATGCATACCTCTTTTGCTGGAAAGATGCCTGGCCTAAGCTTTTTATAGGGCATAACAGTAGCACATATTTGCAATTACTCCAAACACTATCAGAGGACAATAGGTGGGTAAATATCAGAAATAAGATGAATACGCTAAATGAACTTGAATTTTGATTCAGGTTTTGTTTCCTTTTAATTTTGGTTAATTTCAATAGTTGGATCTATTCAGCCCCTGCCATTGATGTCATCTTGGGAAGTCATTTTAGTGTCCATGCACCATGGATGTTTATATCTTCTTTGGTATTTGGGAAGCATGTAATTTAGAGAATTTAGATACCACACTGACAGGCTTTATTGAAATTAATTTGTAATAATTTACTGCTGGAACATTTGACCCATTACTTACTACATTGCAAATTTTATCAGGAATCTAGAATTAGATTCATTATGCTCTTGTTAATCCATTTGAATCAATCTAGTTTACAAGAAAAAAACATCTATTTACTATGGCTTGATAAAGGTGAACATGTAACAAAACAAGTTGCATTGTTTGCAATGGCTGCAAGGAAGACACTAAAGCATATCCCAACAAATGGTGCTGTTAATTATTATTATTATTAATTAAATTTATTGACCACCCATCTTACCACATAATATTTAAGAGGTATGCATTGTACTCATATGGATTGCTGTAATTTTATGTGAATTTGGCTAAAACCTATGGTTGTAAATAAATGTTTCAATGCATAGCTTTATTCAACTAATGCCATGATTGATGCCTACAGCCTTGGCCCATGAGCCCAATAACAAACCTTGCTTGTTAGCTGCTGTCCACCATGCATAGCTGAACATCCATCATGCAAAATAATAATAATAATAATAATAATAATAATAATAATAATAATAATAATAATAATAATAATAATATATTATTATTATTATTATTATTATTATTATTATTATTATTATTATTATTATTATTAGTTAATCTTTAGTGAGATTCACAGCCTTTGAGGCTGGTTAATAGCTCAGCAGCTCGAGTCCTAACCAAGGACCTAGGAACTGTTAAGGTATCGTCGGAGGATGTAAGCTGTTCCGAGTAAGGTGGTTTTTTGTAGAGTCAAAATGTTCAAGTCCACAAATTTAGAATTTCTAAATAGCGGGGTAGCCCTTTGGGTATTGCTCCAAGCGCTCCAATTACAATTGGGACAACACACGATTTCCTTTTCCACAGTCGCTCAACTTCAATTTGCAAATCCCAGTACTTTGTGATTTTTTCTTGCTGCTTATCTTCAATCCGTGCATCACCAGGTATTGCAATGTCAATGAACCATACTTTTTTCCTTTCAACTATTGTTATGTCAGGTGTGTTGTGGACCAAGTGCCTGTCAGTTTGAATCCTAAAGTCCCACAAGATCTTGAGTTTCTCATTCTCTAAAACTTTCTCAACCTGATGTTCCCAGTGGTTTTTGCTGTACTCAAATTCAAACTTCTGGCACAATTTCCAGTGAATGATCTTAGCAATACGGTCATGGCATTGTAGGTAGTCAGTTTGTGAAATTTTGCTGCACCCACTGATCAGGTGGTTGACTGTCTCATCTTTCTCATTGCAGAGACGGCATTTGCTGTTGGTGGTAACATGTTGAATTTTTGCCTTCATGCAGTTTGTGGCTAGGGCTTGTTCTTGAGCTGCCAAAAGAAAGCTTTCTGTTTCTTTTTTCAGTATTCCTGATCTTAACCAGTTCCAAGTTAGTTTCTGGTCAGCTTTGCCTTCAATACTTTTCAAGTATTGGCCATGCAGAGCTTTGTGTTTCCAATTTTCAGCTCGCTGCTCAATTACTTCTTTCTTATATTCTGCTTTTGTTTTAGTTGTCTTTAAAAGGCCTCCTTTATTTACTTCCTTAATCATTGGTTCTTCACTTTTCTGGATGTAATCATTCAAGCTGCATTTTTCTTCTTCCACAGTCTGCTTTACTTGTAGGAGTCCTCGACCACCCTCTGCTCTTGGTAAATATAATCGGTCAACATCACTTTTAGGGTGCAAGGCATGATTCATTGTCATAAGCTTCCTTGTTTTTCTGTCCAAATTGTCTAACTCCATCTGGGTCCAGTCAATTATTCCTGCAGAGTATCTAATCACAGGTATAGCCCAGGTATTTATGGCTTTTATGATGTTTCCTCCACTCAATTTGGACATTAATATCTTACGAATTCGCCAGATGTACTTGGCTGAAGTTAATTCCTTGACTTTATTATGCATTAAGTCAGAGGCTTCTAAAATCCCCAAGTACTTGTAGCCTTCTTCTGATTTTACTGCCTTTATCATTTCTTCATTCTCCAGTTCTATTCCATCCTCTTCTATGATTTTGCCTGCTTTGGTTGCTATTGTTGCACATTTGTCAATTCCAAACTGCATACCAATGTCTTGGCTGAATTCTTTTGTGTTTTCAATTAATAAATTCAGTTCAGCTTTTGTTCTACCAAACAGCTTCAAGTCATCCATGTACATCAAGTGCGAGATTTTCAGTCCTTTCTTTGCAAGTTCGTATCCACAGTTCATCTTCTTCAAAATGATTGTCAGTGGTAGCATTGAGAGTATAAAAAGTAGGGGTGAAAGGGAATCGCCCTGGAAAATGCTTCGTTTAATTTCAACTTCACCCAGTTCTTCTTCATTAGCCATAAGTTTCATTTTCCAGAGGTTCATTGAAGATTCCATGAATTTTTGTATGTTGCTGCTGATGCCTAATATTTCCAGGCATTTCTTGATCCAGCTATGGGGAACTGAATCAAATGCTTTCTTATAGTCTATCCAAGCCATGAACAGGTTGGTTCGTCTTTTCTTTGAATTCTTTAGGATTAGCTTGTCGATCAGCAATTGATCCTTTGTTCCTCTTGAGTTTTTGCAGCATCCTTTCTGTTCTACAGGAAGCAAGTTATTTCTTTCCAGGTATCCATAGATTTGGTTTGCAATGATACCAGTAAGAAGCTTGTATGTTGTTGGCAAACAGGTGATTGGCCTATAGTTTCCAGGGTCCTTTCCTTTTTCTTTATCTTTTTGGATCAAAAATGTCCTTCCAGTTGTCATCCATTCATCATTTTCAGGTGTTTTTAGGATCTGGTTCATCTGGGTTGCCAATCTTTTGTGCAGACTTGTAAGTGCCTTTGACCAGAAGCCATGCAGCTCATCTGGTCCAGGTGCACTCCAGTTCTTCACTTTTCTTGACTGTCTTTGCACCATTGCTTTTGTTATTTTCATGTCTTCTATTTTATGCACTTTAATAGAGTCCTCAACCTGTTTGATCCATTTTGCATTTCTGTTGTGCTTCTTGTTGTTTTCCCACAAATTCTTCCAGAATTTCAGAGCTTTCTCTTTATCAGGCTTTTCATTTGTTGTTACTCCGTTTCCATTTTCTAAACTCTTATAAAACTGGTGCTGATTTGCTCTGAACTGTGAGTTTTCCTTGAACTGAGTTACTCGGTTTTCATACCTTTTAATCTTTTCAGCGATGGCAACAACCCTCTGCTTCAGCTCTTCAATTACTACCGCAATCTCCTTATTCCTCAGATCGTATCTTGCTTCCAGGCTGCTTTTGACCTGCTTGTTCTTTAGCTGACCTTGCCTTAGGTTCTTCAAGTTGCTCAAATCTCCACATACTTTTTTGATCTTCAATTCTAACCGAATTTTCCACTTAGGCTTCCCCTTCTTGCCTCTTTGGTTCTTTTGTATTTTCAACCCCAGTTCTTTGGTGGTTATGACGGATGCTGCATACATCAGTTGGTTTGTTTCAGCTAATGTAGTGGTTCGAATAGTTTGCACAGCCTCATTGACCTTTTTTAGTACATTTCTCAATTCTTTCTGGTTCACTTGGTTCAGCTTTGGCAAACGTGCTCTTTCAGCATCTTCCATTTGGTGCTTTATTTTTCCAGTTAATTGAGCACTATCTGTTGGTGTTTGTTCTTTAGTGCTTAATTGTTCTTTATCTTCATCCATTTCAGTATCCTCTTCTTCCCTTTCTTCCTCAATTTGCTTTTGAGTCTGGAAATCATTCTTGATGTTACTCTTCTTTGTTGTTGTACTCAGACCATTAATTGCTTTCTCTTCTATTGCTATTAATTCTTCTGTAGTGAAAAATTTGTGGTTTAGGATTACACGTCGTTGGTCCATTAACCTTTGTTCATTGGTGTCACAGTCCGTATGGTTCATCTTCCAAATCTGATACATTCTTTTTTGAAATCCATGTTTTGCTGGCTCAGACTGATAGTAAGCTTCCATAATAGAGGTGTTTTCTTCCCTGGTCCAGATTTTTCGCTTTTTGGGTTTTTCTTCCAGTAGCTTGTCAGCTCCATGCCCTGGTTGCCTAGCAGAGGGAGTTGAGCCCTGTAACTCATTTTGCGTAGAATGCCCAGGAGCCATAGCATCCAACGGAACCCTTGTTAATCCGGGCGACGGTTCAGCTGGCATAAATTTCATTTTTTCTGTAATCACCATGTTTGAATGGGTTGTGGAGCAGATTTTGTCTGACTCTTCACCTAAAGTCTGTCTGATATGGTTGCACCTGTTCAGCATAGCCCTTAGGATCACTAGAGCACGCAAGCCCCTCCATCACGACAAGGTAGAGCTCCTCAGAGGGGAGCTCTAATAATAATTATTTAATAATTTAATTATAATTAAATAATAATAATAATAATTATTATTATTATTATTATTATTATTATTATTGTTATTATTATTATTATTAATATGTAAATGCAGCAAAATCACACAAACTGATTACAAAGCTAGTCACGACCGAGTTGCTAAATTAATCCACTGGTCCTTATGTAAAAAATACAACTTACCTATATCCAAAAAGTCATGGGAACATAAAGTGGAAAAAGTTATAGAAAATTAGAAGGTGAAGTTCTTGTGGGACTTTAGAATACAGACAGATTGTCACTTGGAACACAACATGCCAGATATCACAGTTGTCGAAAACTGCAACGTACAATTTATTGACATCGCAGTACCAGGAGATGCCAGAGTCGAAGAAAAAGAACTGGAAAAAATCATGAAATATCGCAACCTGGCCATCGAAACTACACAGCTATGGATGAAACATTTAACAGTGATACCCATTCTCATTGGGGCATTTGGTACCATGCCCAAGAATTTTATAAGATACATCAACAAATTGCAGCTTCCTGCAATAATACCAGTGGAACTGCAAAAAACTGCGCTACTTGGAACATCGTACATCTTAAGAAGGTACTTGGTTGATACCTAGGATGCTGGCAGCAACTCGTATCAACCATTAGCACCAGTTAATGGTATTTGTGATGCATTTTTGAATGTTCAGTTGACTGAGTTTCATGTTTAATGAATAAAGTTAATAATAATAATAATAATAATAATAATAATAATAATAATAATAATAATAATAATAATAATAATAATAATAATGTAGGAATAAAAGATAATAAACTCAAATTTCCTTTTCCATTTCTACAGATGCCTAGAAATTTTGTAATTTAATTTGAAAAATACAATGAGCTTCAGTAGTGTGGACAGTTCCTGTGGATTTCACAGAACTTCACAGGACTTTTTGAGACATATGGACATTAATTTTATACAATAATATTTTATTTATTTGTTCATTTATTTCTTGGTCTATTGGATCACCCAATTCAAACAAAGTGATTCTAGGTGGTGTACAACAGGAAGAAATAATAACCATATGACACTTAAAAAGTAAAATGTAACATGGTAACCAAATGGGATAATTAAACAACCACAGGGAGACTTCATTCAAATGGACCCAAACACCTGAGGAAAAAGCTAAGTCTTAATGGCTTTTCTAAAGGCAAGCAGAATTTGGGCCCATACAAGTTCAAATCATCAGGACTAGATGGATTTCATCCCCAGATTCTGAAGGAGCTGGCAGACGTGATCTCTGAATAGCTGAACGATATCTTTCAAAGCTCCTGGAGTAAGGGGGAACTACCAAAGGACTGGAAAAGAGTTGATATCATTCCAAACTTTTTTTAAAAGGGGGGGGGTGGATCCAGGAAACTACAGACCAATCAGTCTGACATCAATATCTGGGAAGATCCTGGAAAAGATAATCAAGCAGCAGATCTACAAACAGCTGGAAACAAGCAAAGTTATAACCAGGAGGCAATATGGGTTTGTCAAAAACAGATCATGACATCTTTGAGCAAGTGACCAAATTAGTGGATTGGGAAAATGTCGTGGACACACTTTATTTAGACTTCTGTAAGGCATTTGACAAAGTATGGAATTTTCACCCAACATTCTTACTGCTGCAAGAAGCTCTTACACATCAGAATAAAAGAATAACAGAGTTGAAAAGAACCTTGAAGGTCTTCTAGTCCAACCTTCTGCTCAAGAGGAGACTAAGTGGCTGTCCAATCTCTTCTTAAAAGCCTCCAGTGATGGAGCGCCCACAATTTCTGTAGGGAAGCTGTTCCACTAGTTAATTGTTCTCACTATTAGGAAATTTATCCTTAGTAATAGGTTGCTTTTTTCCTTGATTAGTTTCCATTCATTGTCCCTTGTCTTACCTTCTGGTCCTTTGGAAAATAGGTTGACCCTCCCTCTTCTTTGTGGCACATTGCTATGATGTCACCCTTACTCCTTCTTTTCACTAGACATACTCAGTTCCTGCAACCATTCTTCTTATGTATTAGCCTCCAGTCTTCTACTCATCTTTTTTGCTCTTTTCTGCTCTCTTTCCAGAGTCTCTACAACTTTTATATAATATGGTGACTAAAACTGGACACAGTATTCTAAGTATGGTCTTACTAAGGCTTTATAAAGCGGTACTAATACTTCATGTCAACTTGATTCTATACCTCTGCAACCTAGGATTATGCTGGCTTTTTTGACTGCTGACTAACACTGCTGGCTCATATTTAAGGGATTATCCACTAGGATTCCAAGATCCCTCTCACAGTTACTGCTATTAAGCCAGGTTTCACCTAATCTGTACCGGGACATTTGATTTTTTTTTTGCCTAAGCATAAAACCTTACTTTTTTCCCCATTGAATTTCATTTTGTTAGATAGGGCTCAGTGTTCAAGTCTGTCAAGATCCATCTGGATCTTGAGCCTATCTTCTGGCGCACTAGCTATTCATGCCAGTTTAATATTGTCTGCAAATTTGATGAGTTCCCCTTCTATTTCCTCAGCTAAATCATTTATGGAGATACTGAACAGTACTGAGCCTAAAATGGAACCTTGAGGTAACCCCACTGCTTCCTTCCTTCCATGAGAAGAAGAATATCATTCTGTGTGGGAGGAGCAGATGTCGCGATGGAATGGACAGAGGATTCTTGGGCTCCAGGATTGCCACCGAAAACCCCGCTGCCGGATGGTCCTTTTCGGACCTCACAGTCTTGTTTTGACTGTGATAGTGGAGGGAACATCCTGATGATCCCAGGGACACCGCAAAGTCCCTGGTTGATCCAGGAGAAGCCCTTTTTCTACCAGTGGGGTGGCAGCCATAGTAGCTGCTGAAGTTGGACAGCTCCGGAAGAAGAATAGAAGGACAGTTATTTGATTTGATTTGATTTGATTTTGATTTTATTATATTTTTATACCGCCCTTCTCCCGAAGGACTCAGGGCGGTGAACAGCCATAATAAAAATATACAAGACAAATTTAAAAACCATTTTAAAATAATTCAATTTTTGGCCGAATTTAAAATTCCCATTCTACAACCCTTATAAAACCATGTTAAAAACCCATATTTAAAACCTGATTAAAATTATTGTCCCATCAGACCGGCTTGCTGGAATAACAGGGTCTTCAGCGCACGACGGAAGGCACGGAGGTCGGGGATCCTTCGTATATCCGGGGGCAATTCGTTCCATAGGGCAGGAGCCCCCACAGAGAAGGCTCTCCCCCTGGGGGTCGCCAGTCAACATTGTTTGGCCGACAGCACCCTGAGGAGGCCCTCTCTGTGGGAGCGTATCGGTCGGTGGGAGGCAGTCAGTGGCAGCAGGCAGTCCTGTAAATATCCAGGCCCTAAGCCATGGAGCGCTTTAAAGGTAGTAACCAACACCTTGAAACACACCCGGAAGACCACCGGGAGCCAGTGCAGCTTGCGCAAGAGAGGTGTTACATGGGAACAACGGGTCGTCCCCATTATCACTCGTGTGGCCGCATTCTGGAGAGCATTGCAATAGTCCAGACGGGAAGTGACGAGGGCATGGGTGACTATGTGCAAGGCGTCCCGATCCAGAAAGGGATGCAACTGGGAGATCAGGCAAACCTGATAAAAAGCCCCCCTGGCTATGGCCGTCATATGATCATCCAACGACAGCCGTGAGTCCAGGAGGATGCCCAAGTTGCGAGCCCTCTCTGAGGGGGGTAAGATCTCATCCCCAATAGCCAGTTATGGTTCTAGCTGGCTATATTGGGACATCGGAAACCACAGCCACTCAGTCTTGGAGGGGTTGAGTCTGAGCCTGTTCCTCCCCATCCAGATCCGCACGGCCTCCAGGCAGCGGGACATCACGTCAAGGGCATCATTGGGGTGGCCTGGGGTTGAAATGTACAACTGTGTGTCATCGGCATACAGTTGACACTTCACCCCAAAGCCATGGATGATCTCACCCAGCGGCGTCACATAAATGTTGAACAGGAGGGGCGAGAGGACTGACCCTTCCAGCACCCCACAAGTGAGAGGCCTCGAGGTCAACCTCTGTCTCCCCGTCAACACAGACTGCGTACGGTCAGAGAGGAAGGAGGAGAACCACCACAACACGGTGCCCCCCACTCCCATCCCCTCCAGCCAATGCAGCATGATACCATGATCGATGGTATCAAAAGCCACTGAGAGGTCTAGGATGACCAGGACAGAGGAACAACCCCTGTCCCGGGGCCTCCAGAGATCATCAACCAATGCGATCAATGCCGTTTCCGTGCTGTAGCCCATCCTGAAGCCTGACTGGCACGGATCTAGATAGACAGCTTCATCCAGGAATCGAGGAAGTTGTCGTGCCACCACACTCTCAACAACCTTCGCCGCGAAGCAGAGGTTGGAGACAGGACGGTAATTAGCTAATACAGCCGGGTCCAGGGAAGGCTTCTTGAGGAGGGGCCTCACCACTGTCTCTTTCAAGGCAGATGGGAAGACACCCTCACTCAACGAAGCGTTAATCATCTCCTGAAACCAGCCTCGTGTAACCTCTTGGGAGGCCAGCACCAACCAGGAGGGGTACGGGTCCAATAAACATGTGGTAGCATTGAGTCTCCCCAAAATCCTGTCCACGTCCTCAGGAGCCACAGGGTCAAACTCCTCCCAGATAACACTCTCAAGACTCACCCCCATCATCCCGTCCAAAGCTACCCAGTCGGAGTCCAGGCTGTCCCAAATCTGAGCGATTTTATCATGCAGATATTGCACAAAATCCTCAGCTCTACCCTGCAAGGGGTCCTCCCTCACTCCCACCTGAAGTAGGGAGTGGGTCACCCTAAACAGGGTGGCTGGGCGGTTCTCTACAGATGCAATAAGAGTGGAAAAATAATTAGATGTCGCCACTCTTATTGCCACTAGGTAGGTCTTGATATAAGACCTCACCAGTGTTCGGTCAGATTCGGTGCGGCTGGCTCTCCAATCACTCTCTAGGCGTCTTTTCCGGCGCTTCATCTCCCTCAGCTCCTCGGAGAACCAAGGAGCTGATTGAGATCGGCACCGAGTCAGAGGCCGCAAAGGCACGACACGGTCCAAGGCTCCAGCGGCCGCCCTATCCCAGGCGGCCCCCAGTTCCTCAGCCGAGTCATGAGTCAGAGCCTCTGGGAATGGCCCACGCTCCATCAGGAACCTCTCAGGGTCCATCAGGCACCTGGGACAGAACCACCTGGTCGGTTCTGTCTCCCTGCGACAAGGGGAAGCAGTCCGAAAGTCTAGCTGAAGGAGCAAATGATCTGTCCATGACAAGGGCTTAATAACTAGGTTCCCTATTGTGAGATCATTCAACCACTGACCAGAGACAAAAATCTAGTCCAGCGTGTGTCCCTCGGTGTGGGTGGGGTCATGAACTAACTGGGTCAGGTCCATGGCCGTCATGGAAGCCATGAACTCCCGAGCTGCTTCCGACGTTTCACCGACGGATGGCAGTGAGTCGATGCAGTGAGAGACTTTCAATTTTAATCAATGCAAAGAACACCCTGAGATTGAAGTGGGAATTAAATTGGATTTAAAAGGAAATCAAGCGGCAAAATTAAGCAGGAGTCATTTTTATTCTCAAATCATTTACATTGGTGGAGCTTTAAATTTTTGTTTTGCTTTTGATTGGGACTGGATTGAATTTCTTTTTGGATTTAATTTCTCTTTTTTCTTTTCTGAAGATTGCTTTAATTTTTCATTTTCTTTATTATTGACAAAGAACTTTTGAACTATAATAGCGGGGAAGATAGGAGAGTGTGTAATACTGCCATCTACTGGACTGGAAATGTTGTTATTCTTTTCTATTAAAGCAGCAAGTTGAAACAATTGTATTACATTGTTGCTATAACCCAAGGACTCTGAACTTTCTTGCTGATAAGATTGTTGGAAGGACATCTGAGAGAGTTGGAACTATCTGTTTTGTTTATTCAGGTGCTCTTTGGGGAACTATCAGAAGTAGGAGTCTGAGGCAAATGAGAGAGATTTGTTAATGCTTGGGCAGAAGTATTGCAGAAGAAATTGAAATCCTCTTTTTATTTTCTATTATTTTGTTTTTCTTTTTGTTCCTGTTAAATGATAACTCTCTATACACTTCCCCTGCTTAAATATTTCTGATGGACTTTCCTTTTTTTTTGTTCTTATATAACCGAGTTGGATTAAGGTGTACAAGAGCCTGAAGATTGATTCTTGATTTTCATTTTCCTCATTAGTTGGCTATTTGACCTTCCTCTTTTTTATTTTTATTTCTCCTTTTTTTAATTCAACCTTCCTCCAGTGTATTTTTATTGTCAGTGGGATTAATTAAAAAAAATTTCTCTTCTTTTTTTTCTCTCAAAGTGGATTAGGATTTTGAAGAACCTGAAGAATTGTTTATTTTGACTTCTGGTTGGCACCGCAGGCATCGTGGACGGTCTCCTTAGACTGCCAGCCCCACGATTTTGTAAAAGCCGCTTTGACAGCGTTAATTGGCTGTCTGGCGGCTGAAAAACCTCTCCATCAGGAGAAGAAGGAGAGGAGAGCCAGTGGGTGTGAATAGAGCTCCCCGAAAGCCCTCTGGAATAATTCCAGAGGCTTGGAGGGTGAGAGCTCCCCAGCCAGCCCACTAAGAAGCTCCAAATCCGGGACAATTCTGTTTGAACAGAGCCAGACGTCGCGACCAATCCTGCTTTCCAAAGTGAGTTTGATTGATTACAAGTGCAGGCAGAGCGGAAACAGGAGAACAAGCTTTAAAGTAACAGTGCTTAACTCTGGACTTACATTGTTTCTAATTGAATTTCTTTGAGCTGGAGGCTGAAGATGGCGCCTTTGTTATGGGTGTGAAAGTGAAAGTCAGAAACGAAAGTGTTTATTGAGAACTTTGCACTGTGAGAGTGGATTAAAGCTGCTGAGAATTGAGAGTTTGTGGAGAAAAGACTATTTTGCTTGACATATTAGAGACTATAAATTACAAGTTTTTGAAAATTGTTCAAGGGACTCTGTGGCTTTGAAAGGAAAAAAGATCCTTTTAAAAAAAAAGATGGCTTCTAAACAAGTTAAGCCAGGAGCTGTTAAAGAAGGAGGAGGTTCTCCAGTTGTATCAGTAGTGACACAGAAAGCACAACTTCTGGTAGACTCACAGAGTCAGGAGGCTGCTTTTAATGATCTCAAAGAATTTATGAAAGAAGCCATGAATAATCAAGCTGCAGCTATGAAAAACCTAACAGTAATTGTGGAAGGGAAATTAAAGAAATTTGAGGAAGATTTAAAGTCAATTAAAGAAGTTGTTGCACTAAAGCATGATGAAATAAGAGATTATATTGTTTTTGCAATCTCAGGATTGTCAAAACTTGTTATTCAGGTGGAAGAGAGAGTGGAAGAAATCAATGAAGCCAATTTGAATTTGGAAAACAAAGTAGGAGATATTATGACAAAAACAGAGAAAGTGGATGATGAATTGGTAATGTTACAATACAGATCCATGGAATTTGCCTTGAGATTGAGAGGCCTGAAAGAAAATAGTAAGGAAAATCTAAAGGACATTTGTGCTGATGCCATTGCAGAGATAATTAAAGAAAGACCAGAAGATGTGGCAAGTTGAATTGATAAAATCTACAGGGTTAACTCCTGGCTGGCAAGACAAAGACAGCTGCTAAGAGATGTGGTGATTTATTTTACAACCAGGAGGATTAGAAATGACATTTTACAAGCTTCTTACAAGAATAAGGTTCAAGTGGCTGGCCAAGAAGTGGTGGCTTTGAAAGAGATCCCTCCAAAAATGTTGAGAAGCAGAAAGGATTTTGGCTTTCTGGTAAATGAACTGAGAAATCAACAAGTGCCTTACAGATGGGATGTTCCAACTGGTTTAATAGTGACTTATAGTGGAAAAAGATACCGGCTAAACACAGTTTGGAAGGCAAAAGATTTTTATGTTAATGTTCTAAAGGCTGGATACCCACCCTCACCATGGGGGGTGGGTAGAAAGAAAATGGAGATGCTACAACAAGAAAAAGATGGAAAGCAGATACAAACTTATGCTGAAGTTGCAGCTGGAGGAATTACCATGGAAGAAGACCTGGATCTTGGGGGCCTACCCCCAACTCTAGAACCATCTAAGAAGGGAGAGCCAAGAGAACAACGACTGACCTGAGCAATTTATAAACTTCAAGAACAACAATTAAAAATGCAACAACCTCAAGATTTACCTCAAGAAGTTCAAAAAACAGAAGCAGTGGGGGGAGCTAGGCTGAAGAGTAAGGTGGAGGAAGATATTCAGCTGATGCTCATGAGGCTTCGAAAGGCTAAAGATGGAAACTAAATTCCTATCTTGGAATGTTAATGGTCTAAATTCACCACAAAAAAGAAGGAAAGTATTTCATTATTTGAAACAATTTAACAATGATGTTATTTGTTTGCAAGAAACACATATTAGACTATTAGATCAAAAATATTTGATAAATTCAAGATTAGGTACACTTTGTGGCATCAGCGCCAGAGAAGAAAAATGGGTTAGTCATATATGTAAAGAAAGGACTATCAGCTAATTTAATTGAGGCAGATGTTCAAGGAAGATATATTGCAATTGAATTATTAACACAGACTGGGAAAATGCTTTTAATTGGAATATATGCCCCTAATCAGCAACAAGACAAGTTTTATAAATTTTTACATACTAAAATAATACAATGGGATTATAAATCTTTTATATTAATGGGTGACTGGAATGGAGTAATAGATACACAGAAAGATAAAAAAAGTTTATCAAAGATCTCAACACGTGTGAAATTACCTAAATCCTTTTTTGATATGATGGAAGATATAGAACTGAGAGACATTTGGAGAGAACACAATGTGGAGGAGAGAGATTTTACTTTTTTTTCTGATAGACATCAATCCTTCTCCAGGATTGATTTTATACTAACCACAAATGATTTTATTTCTAGGGTGAAGAAGACGAAGATATGTCCAAGAACACTAACTGATCATAGTCCGGTTTGGGTGGAATTGGAACAGGAGAGGGGAGAAAGGAGGTCCTGGAGGCTAAATGAAAATTTATTTAGATATGAAGAAAATGTAAATGAGCTTAAAAAACAAATGAAAGAATTTTTTGCTATTAATATGCATAAGGGTACTTCTATGGAAATGGTTTGGGATGCTAGTAAGGCTTATATGAGGGGTACTTTAATACATATGAATAATAAATATAGATTAAAACAACAAAAGAAGTGGAAAGAGATAGAGGAAGAAATAAAAAAGAAAGAACAATTACTTATACTCAATCCAGGAGACAAGAAAGTAAAAGAAACAATAAATATACTACGAGAGCAATTTAATATGTTAATGGCTGATCAGGTGGCAACTAGTTTACAATATGCTAAACATAATACATTTTGTAATGCCAATAAACCAGGTAGGTGGTTGGCCTATATGCTGAGGAAAAAACAGAAATCACGAGCCATTGGTAAGATAGAATTTAGAGGTAAGGAAGTTTTCCAACAGAATATGATTAAAAAGGCTTTTTTAGAATTTTATACAAAGTTATATGCTAGTGACTCAATACAAGGTATAGATATAGATAGATACCTAAAGGAAGAGAATATTCCTGAATTAATGTTAGAACAGAGGGAAGGATTGAATCAGCCAATAACTTCTGAGGAGATTATTGCAGCAATTAAGCAATTAAAAATAGGGAAAGCTCCGGGAACAGACTGATTAACAGCTGTTTATTATAAGAATTTACAGTCTGAAATGGTAGAACCGCTTAGAGCTTTATTTTGTAAAATTCAATTAGGGGGAGGAGTTCCACCCTCTTGGAGAACAGCTTTTGCTTCACTGATCCCGAAGGAAAATCAAAATTCTACCAAACCTGAAAATTTTAGGCCAATATCACTTTTGAACACTGACTATAAAGTTTTTGCCAAGATATTAGCGAATAGACTAATGCCAGTTATGCAACAAACAATTCATAATGATCAATCAGGTTTTATAAAAGGGAGGCAAATGAAATATAATGTTAGACAAATTATAAACTTATTGGAATATTTGGAAAAAAAACAAACAGGTCCCTGCAGCGTTCATATTTTTGGATGCAGAGAAAGCATTTGATCGATTGAATTGGCAATTTCTGTTTAAGATAATAGAAAAAAATGCATTTTGGAGAGTATTTTATACATTCCATTAGAGCAATATATCAGGAACAAACAGCACAAATAATAGTTAATGGAGGCTTAACAGATGTTTTTAAAATTGAGAAAGGTACAAGGCAGGGTTGTCCTTTGTCTTCATTGTTGTTTATTTTAACTTTAGGAGTTTTGTTGAATAAGATACGTGACTCTGATAAAATAAAAGGAATTGTAATTAGACAGCAGGATTATAGACTAAGAGCGTTTGCAGACGACCTGGTTGTTACTTTATCTCAACCCATAGAAGCGGCTCCACATATGTTGGACATAATAGGTCAATATGGTAAGGTATCTGGATTTAAAGTAAATCAACACAAGACAAAGATGATAACTAAAAATATGTCCATATCTCAAAGAGAAGATTTAGGGACAATAATGGGGTTTGAAATAGTTAAAAAGATTAAGTATTTAGGAGTATATATTGCAGCCTCAAACACGAAATTATTTAAAAACAATTATGAAGTTCTTTGGCAAAAAGTGCAGAAAGAAATGGAAAATTGGAAAAAGCTACAACTATCTCTACTGGGAAGGATAGCAGTAATAAAAATGAATGTATTACCTAGGTTCTTATTTTTGTTTCAAATGATACCAGTGCTTAAGAAAGATGGAAACTTGAGGGAATGGCAGAAAGGGGTTAATACTTTTATTTGGGGCGGGAAGAAACCAAGAGTGAAACTGAAAATTATACAGGATGTACATGAGAGAGGACGTCTTAAAATGCCTAATTTAAGATTGTATTATGAAGCAGCTGTTTTATCACAAATTAGTGATTGGTTTAATTTAACTGAAGAGAGAATGCTAAATATAGAAGGTTATGATTTGTTATATGGATGGCATGCTTATCTGTTATATGAAAAAAAAGTGGATAAAGTGTTTAAGGGTCATATACTTAGAAATGCATTGCTGAGGGTTTGGAAAAAGTATCAATATAAGCTAAATTATAAGATACCCATATGGGCAAATCCTAGACATGCAATAGAAAATATAAGTATAAAACAAAAAACAGAGGTGATTACTTATAAAGAGCTTCTTTTTTTGGAAAGGGGTAAGCTGCAATTGAAATCTTTAGATGTATTAAAAGAAGAAGGGATAATTTATACTTGGTTTCAGTATGGTCAGCTTCAAGCTAGATGGAGGGAAGATCAAAAAATTGGTGTCATGCAAAATGAGGAAAATCTGGTGAAACAGATTAGAGATCAAAGTCAGATGCATATTAAAAGGTTGTATAACCTTTAGATTTAGAAATAGATTCAGAAACGGAATTGGTTAAGGATTGTATGATAAAATGGGCACAAAATTTTCAGGAACCCGTGATGATGGAAACATGGGAAAAGATTTGGGTTAGAAATGTTAAATTTACGCAAGCACAAAACTTGGGAGAGAATTTTTATAAAATGTTTTATAGATGGCATTTAGATCCTAAAAAATTATCATGTATGTACTCGAATTTGCAAGCTAAATGTTGGAGATGTGAATGTGATGATGCAACCTATTATCATATATGGTGGACCTGTAAGAAAATCAAGGCATTTTGGATAAAAATTTGGTGGGTGATGCAGAACATTCTGAAAAAAAGGTTGAAATTTACTCCTCAGTATAACGACGGATTGTACAGTATTAGAGACGAAATTGATTTTGAACTTAAGATCAGCAGCTAGGCTGTTGGTAGCAAAATACTGGAAGAAGGACTCTTTGCCTACTATTGAAGAGTGGATACTGAAAGTAACGAACTTAGCAGAAATGGCGAAAATCTCAGCATATTTGAAGGACTATACACAAGAAAGATACGTATCGGAATGGAGAAGATGGATTGATTATATTCAAAATAAGTATCAGACAAGAAAATATCAAATAGCTTATGAATGAACATTAAGTATTAGAAGTATTATGTTATCTATAGTGGAGTTAAGGTTTAAGGGGGGGATTTAGTAGTCTAAGGATAGATAGGTTAATTTATCTTATGATTGTTAACTGAAATACCTTGTATTTTGCTCTGGGAAGTCTGGGGGGGAGGGTGGGATGAGGGGAGGGAAAGGGTGGGGGGAATATTGGGGGGGAAATCTTTTTTTTCTGTAAAACTTTTCAATAAAAAAAAGAATTGTTTATTTTGTATTTTTCCCTCTTTTCTTCTACATTCTTTACTTTTTTGGGCTTTTTCTTTTCTGTTCTTGGCCTTTGGTGACTACTGGACAGAATGAGTAGAAAAGTAGCGACAGTTGGATCTGCCTCAACTACGCCCTCCTTGTCGCCATCTGGAGGATAGCAATCAATTCAGATGATGCTTCAGCAGGAGAAGGACAGAGAAAAAGAAAGGGAGAAAGATACGACATTACAGATGATTTTCCAAACATTTCAGAGGATGGAACAACAACAACTCAAGACAGATGAAAAAGTGGCGAGTATACAGCAAATGATGTTGAAATATGAAGAGAAACTGCAAAAGCTTGAGAAAAATGAGGAGGAAAAAATTAAAGATATAGATAACAGATTGGGAGAAGTTGAACATAACAGGAGTGGACTAATTGGATGGGAGATGGACAAATCAGAATTTTATCTCAGATTTCAAAATGTAGAAGAGAAAGGAGAGAATTTGGCAGAAATAATGATAGGAATATTGGCTGAAGCACTAGAAATTATTAAGGAGAAGATGATGGATGGTGTGGATGAAATATATCGAGTCTACACTAGCTACGCAATGCGCAATAAGTTACCACGAGAAGTGCATATAAGATTTATTAAGAAATCAATTAAAGTACAAATACTGCAGATTGCCAGAGAAAAAACATTGAAGTATAAGGAGAAAGAAATTGTGGTTTTGAAGCAAATACCAAGAAAAGTGAGAGAGATGAGAGAATATCAATTTTTGACTAAAATATTACTTCAAAAAGGAGTGAATTACAGATGGCTGGTACCAGAGGGATTAGTATTAACATGGCAACTTCAAAGATACAGAATAGATACAATAGACAAAGCGAGAGCATTTCATGCAGAATTTTTTAAAGAGAAGGAAATGGAAATGGAATCTCAAATGACAGTAGTGCCAGTAGAATTCCAAGAAGAGGAACTAGCAATGATTGAAAAAGCTGAAGGCGCAGTAGGAGGGATTGTGGAACACAAAGAACAGTGTGAATTAAGATCAACTAGAGCAGCAAAGCCCGCATATAAAGTATGAATATGGAAGAGAGAAAATTGATTTCAATAAATATAAATGGACTTAATTCAGTTGTTAAAAGAAGAAAAATATTTCACAAATTAGAAAAACTAAAATTTGATATAATTTGCCTGCAAGAAGTACATATTAAAAAGCAACATGAACAGTTACTGGTACATTCAAAATTAGGGAAAATCTTCACATCATTGCCACAATGTAAAAAAAGAGGAGTGGTTTTATATATTAGAAATGCAATACTAGCTGAGCAAATATATGCAGGCAGAATTCTGATGGTGGAGATAATGGATAACAATATGAAAATTCTTTTAGTAGCAATATATGCTCCAAATAATAATCAAAATGACTTTTATAGAAAATTGCACATGAAAATAATTGAATTGGAATAAGATAATATCTGTATGATGGGAGATTTTAATGGTATAGTGGATGGAGACTTGGACTATAAAACACATAAAACAATAAGACACAGTAGAAAGATATTACCGAAATCTTTTTTTAAGCTGACTGAGGAAATAAACTTAAAAGATGCATGGAGAGAGAGAAATGGAAAAAAGACAATATACTTTTTATTCTGACAGATATTCATCTTGGTCTAGATTAGATATGATTTGGACAACAATGGAATTGACTTCGAATATAGATGAAATTGAAATAGAAGCAAATACCTGGGCAGATCATAATCCAGTGACAGTGAAATGGAAAGGACAAAGGAGAAGATTTAGATGGACTTTAAATAATACTATATTAAAAGAAAAGGACTTTGTACAGAAAATAGAGAAAGAATTTTTTTTTATTTTTTTTTATTTTATTTAAATTTCTATACCGCCCTTCTCCTGAAGGACTCAGGGCGGTGAACAGCCAGAGGATAAAACACAGAGATACAAAATTTAAAATAGATTAAAACAAATTAAATAATTTAGGCTGAATTTTAAAATACCCCATAATTAAACAGATTAAAATTTGTGTTTAAAATTTAAATTTAAAAAAGGAGAAGATTTAGGCCAGGCCAGCTTGATGAAATAAAAACATTTTAAGCGTGCGACGGAAGGTGCGAAGATCCGGGATCCTCCGTATCTCCGGGGGGAGCTCGTTCCAGATCGTAGGTGCCCCCACAGAGAAGGCTCTCCCCCTAGGGGCCGCCAGTCAACATTGTTTGGCTGACGGCACCCGGAGGAGCCCCTCTCTATGGGAGTGTACTGGCCGGTGGGAGGCTATTGGTGGTAGCAGGCGGTCCCGTAGATAACCAGGTCCTAAGCCATGGAGCGCTTTAAAGGTGGTAACCAAAACCTTGAAGCGCACTTGGAAGACCACCGGGAGCCAGTGCAGCTCGCGCAGGAGAGGTGTTACATGGGAGCTCCACGTTGCTCCCATCACCACCCGCGCGGCCGCACTCTGCACCAGTTGGAGCCTCCGAGTGCACCTCAAGGGGAGCCCCATGTAGAGAGTGTTACAATAGTCCAGACGAGAGGTGACGAGGGCATGAGTGACTGTGTGTAGGGAGTCCCGATCTAGAAAGGGACGCAACTGGCGGATCAGGTGAACCTGATGAAAAATCCTCCCGGTCACGGCCGTCAAGTGCTCTTCTAAAGACAGCCATGAATCCAGGAGGACACCCAAGTTGCGAGCCCTTTCCGTGGGGGCCAATGATTCACCCCCAATAGTCAGCGATGGCACCAGCTGACTATATCGGGACGTCGGAAACCACAGTCACTCGGTCTTGGATGGGTTGAGCCTGAGCCTGTTCCTCCCCATCCAGATCCGTACGGCCTCCAGGCACCGGGACATCACTTCAAGGGCATCGTTGGGGTGGTCCAGGGTGGAGATGTACAGCTGGGTGTCATCAGCGTACTGATGGTACTTCACCCCGAAACCACGGATGATCTCGCCCAGCGGCTTTACATAAATGTTGAACAAAAGGGGCGAGAGGACCAATCCCTGCGGCACTCCACATATGAGGGGCCTCGGGGTCGACCTCTGCCCCCCTGTCAACACAGACTGCGACCGGTCGGAGAGAAAAGAGGAGAACTACCATAGTACGGTGCCTCCTACCCCCAACTCTACCAACCGGTGCAGCATGATACCATGGTCGATGGTATCAAAAGCCGCTGAGAGATCTAACAGGACCAAGACAGAGGAGCAACCCCTGTCCCGAGCCCTCCAGAGATCATCAACCAACGCGACCAATGCCGTTTCCGTGCTGTACCCAGGCCTGAAGCCCGACTGGAACAGATCTAGATACGACGTTTCATCCAGGTACTGGGGAAGCTGTCGCGCAACCACACTCTCAACAACCTTCGCAACGAAGCGAAGGTTGGAGACTGGACGATAATTAGCCAATACTGCCGGGTCCAGGGAAGGCTTCTTGAGGAGAGGCCTCACCACCACCTCCTTCAAGGCGGCAGGGAAGGTATCCTCACCCAATGAAGCATTTATAATCCCCTGGAGCCAGCCTCGCGTCACCTCCCGGGAAGCCAGTACTAACCAGGAGGGACATGGGTCCAACAAACATGTGGTCGCGTTCAGTCTACCCAGAATCCTGTCCATGTCATCTGGGGTCACAGGATCAAACTCGTCCCAGATAACATTCTCAAGACCTGCCTCCGTCACCCTCGCTGGACCTACCCAGTCGGAGTCTAGACCTTCCCGAATCTGAGTGATTTTGTCATACAGATATTGAACAAAGTCCTCGGCTCTTCCCTCCAAGGGGTCCTCCTGCGCTTCCTGGTGGAGCAGGGAGCGGGTCACCCTAAACAGGGCGGCCGGGCGATTATCTGATGATGCAATAAGAGCAGCCAAATGGGTACATTTTGCTGCTTTTATCACCACTAGGTAATTCTTAATATGAGATCTTACCAGTGTCCGGTCTGATTCAGAAAGACTAGCCCTCCAACTACTCTCTAGGCGTCTTTTCTGGCACTTCATCTCCCTCAGCTCCTCGGTAAACCAAGGAGCCAGGTGAGAACGGCGCCAGGTCAGAGGCCGCAAAGGCATGACTCGATCCAGAGCTCCAGCGGCCGCTCTATCCCAGGCGGCCACTAGGTCTCCAGTCGAGGCGTGTGCTAGATCCTCAGGGATTGGCCCAAGCTCCATCTGGAACCTATCAGGTTCCATCAGGCACCTGGGGTGGTACCATCTTACCGGTTCCGCCTCCCTACGGTGGGGTACCGCGGTTCGAAGGTCAAGGCAAAGGAGAGAGTGATCCAACCATGACAAGGGCTCAATGACTATGTCCCCTATCTCAAGATCCCTCAACCACTGTCCAGAGACAAAAACCAGGTCCAGTGTGTTTCCCCCCCTGTGTGTAGGGCCATGAATTAGCTGGGTCAGGTCTATGGCTGTCATGGAAGCCATGAATTCCCGAGCCATCTCAGATGCCTCACCCACGGACGGCAGATTAAAATCCCCCATGACCATAAATCTGGGGGTATCAACCGCCACCGCAGCGATAACATTGAGTAGCTTGGGCAGGGCTGCAGCCCCATGGCAGGGAGCCAGGTATGTGATCAACAAGCCCATCTGAACCCCATGACCCCACTTCACAAGGAGGGATTCACAACCGGCCGTCTGAGGAACAGTGGTCTCCCTCGGCCTAAGGCCTTCTCTAATAATAACCACTACTCCCCCGCCCCTCCCCTGAGGCCTCGGCTGATGGAATGCGTGGAATCCTGGTGGGCACATTTCTACCAGAGGGACCCCTCCCTCTGGGCCCAACCAGGTCTCCGTAATACCCGCCAGGTCCGCTCCCCCCTCCTGAATAAGATCACAAATGAGGGGGGCTTTATTTACTACAGACCTGGCGTTGCACAACATCAGACGAAGGCCCAGGCCCTGAGGATCTGTGCAACCTGGAAAACGAGTAGAGCTTTGGGGGCCGGAGCACCCTACCGCTTGAAGACAGCGGGTGTGTGCTCCCTTAACATGATATGCCCCCCTGCTCCTGCCATATCTACCCCTCCCACTCACAGTACCGATGATGGAAACACAGTCTGGACAAGCTTGACCCCCCCCTATTGCCCCCGGATCCCCTCCCGCCCCCGCCGCACATCCCGGCCCAGCCCGACCCTCCCCTAAGTGGATTATCCCCCAAACCCACGACCCTAGTTCCTGTCCAACCCCCCTCCCCCTCCCCAAACCCCTTAAAAGTTTAGACAAGGACAGTTTTAAAAAACCCTGCAACCCCCTCTTTGTGGCATGCCACCTCTCAAGGTTCCAAAGCCCGTCATCGAGGTAGGCCCTCGATAGAGTGGAGGGCCAAGCCTGCGAGAGGGGGGAGTCTCGCAGACCAAGAAGCTCCACCGCTGAGTACATCTTAGCCAAACGGGTAGCACGACCATATCCTAAGGGTCTATAAAAGGACCAGGGGAGAAGACAAGAAATGGGGGATCTCAGAAACATATTTACAGGACCAAGTCCACTGTCCCCTCACAACAGGGGACGAAGTCCAGAACCAAAACGACCACAATCCAGGGGGGGCAATAGATCCTACCACCCTCTCACGGTGGTTAGGTCAGCTGGTCAGCCCCCTCTTGTGGTGAGATGGCAGCAATAAACCAATGAAACAGGCAGCGTCCGGGGGTCAGGTCCAAAAACCGCCCTCTCACGGCAGTTGGTCTGATGGTCCAATCCCCTCCGCTGACAAAGTACATATATGTAGAATCATCCCGGTTCAGCCCCCAGGGGCCCCGACATCCAGGCCACCCTCTCACGGTGGTCAACTGATGTCCAGCCCCCTCAGCCGACGGGATGCAGCAATGTACCGTCCTTCCATTTCAGATGGAATAGCCCTCTCCATAGTCAGGGGGGTTTAGATGGTATGAGCATAGCCAGGTGAGTCCCACGGGCTAACAGCTGGTGCAATTGGGCCCTGTCTTAAAGGGAACGCTGGAGAAGAGAGAACTGGGGCCAAAAAGTGGGGCAGTTGTCTCAAGCCCCCAGCCCTCGCACAACCACAGTTTGAGGCCTCCTAGGCCTGGGAAAAGATCTCACACCAGGTCCTAGCCCCAACCCTGTTTGCAAGTCTCCCACTCTGTTGTTTTGTTTTGTTGCGTTGCCCCCCCTGACTCCAACTCCAGTTCCAAGGGGGGGAGGGTTGCCAGTGTCCTCCTGTTCCATTGCCACCCCATCTCCAACTCCAGGGGGGAGGGTTGCCAGCGCCCTCGATGTTTTGTTCCCCCCCGCTCCAACTCCAAGGGGGGGGAGTTGCCAGCGCCCTTGATGTTTCGTTCCCCCCCTCCAACTCCGGGGGGGAGGGTTGCCAGCGCCCTTGATGTTTCGTTTTGTTTCATTTTCTCCCCCCGCTCCAACTCCAAGGGGGGAGGTTTCCAGCACCCTCCGCGTCATCGTCGCTGGCACCAAACAAGCCTGGCAGCGTCCCAAAGATCTTCGGAGGTGCCCGACACATCATAAAGCTCCCCGGGCAACCCCTCTCGCCGTTCCGACATCCAGGCGGCCTCTGGCTGCGGAAAATGCCGCCGCCGCCCAGCTGAGCTGCCCACCGCCCCCGACATCGCTCTTCCTCCCTGCTCAGTCACGGAGGGAGAAAAAACCCTCTCCATGCTGCCAGGGAGCTCCCCTAACCGATCCTGGGGTCTCAGATCTCCCAAACGACCCCCAAAGGACCCAAAAGATAGGTCGGCGCCCCGTCCTCAGATCGCGATTTCAGTGGGCGCCGCCATCTTGGACATGCGCATATGATTGTTATGGCTTTCTTTTTCAAGGAGAATAGGAAAGAAGGTACTTTGACGCAAAATATTTAGGATACGATGAAGGCCTATGCTAGAGGCTTGATAATGGACTATACAAGGAAGAGAAATGCAAAGAAAAGTCAAGCATACAAAATATTGGAAGAGGATCATAAGAAATTTGAAAAAGAGCTTCAGAAATGTCCACATAAAAAAGACGTCAAAGTGAAAATGGATACAATAAAACATAAAATGGACTTACGATATCTTCAAAATGCAAATTTACCTCAGATTCCTAAAGATATTGAGGAGATGCTAGAGGGAAACATAATGATGATGGAACTAACTGAAGCAACTAACAAACAAAAGAATGGAAAGGCACCAGGGCCAGATGGTTTGCCAGTGGAATATTATAGGACATTGCAGGAATCTTTGAGTCTCCCACTCCTAGAAGTTATGAATGAAGTGATGATAAAGAAGGAAATACCCAAGTCATGGTCTGAGGCATATAGTACATTGATTCCGAAGGAGGATACAGACCCACAACAAATCAAAAATTATAGACCTATATCCCTGCTAAATTCAGATTATAAAATTTTTGCTTCAATATTGGCAGAAAGACTCAAAAGATATTTAAATAACTTTATACATTCTGATCAAAATGGGTTTCTGCCAAAAAGACAAATTAGAGACAACATGAGAATAATTCTGGACACTCTGGAATACTATGAAGCCCATCTTGAAAAGCAAATGGTTTTGATATTTTTAGATGCACAGAAAGCTTTTGATAATGTCAATTGGCATTTTATGTTGCTTCAAATTGGAACAGATGGGCTTTGGCAGAAAATTCATTCAAGCAATAGAAGCAATATATCATAAACGAATGGCAAAAGTAATGATAAATGGAGAATTGACACTCTATTGAGATAAAAAAAGGTACTAGACAAAGTTGTCCACTGTCCCCTCTGTTGTTTATATTAACCATAGAAGTGCTAAATAGAAGTATAAGAGAAGAAAAAGACATAAAAGGAATGAAAATTTGAAAAGAAGAATACAAATTACAAGCATTTGCAGATGACCTGGTCTTTATTCTAGAAGATCCATTAACATCAATAACTACACTGATAGACAAAATTGGAGAGTTTAGGAAAGTAGCTGGTTTGAAAATTAACAAAGATAAAACAAAGATTCTGACCAAAAATATGTTGGTAAAGCAAAAAGAAGAATTGGCGGATATATCAAAAATGCAGGTCACAAATAAAGTCAAATATTTGGGGATATATTTAACAGCAAGATGTAGCATGCTTAAAGAAAATAATTATAATAAACTTAAACAACAGATAGGGAAAGATTTGGCGAAATGGGAAAATTTACAGCTTTCTTTGATTGGAAAGATATCAGTTATTAAGATGAATATTTTGCCTAGACTTTTATATTTGTTTCAGACAATTCCAATTAGATTGGGGAAGAATTGAATAAAATGGTGTTAAAATATATTTGGCAGGAAAAGAAGGCGAGGATAAAATTAAAGTTGTTACAAGATGCTAGAATGAGAGGGGTTTTTGGTATACCTAATTGGGAACTTTATTATCAAGTTTGATGTGGATTAAAGAATGGGTAATATTAAGAAATACTAGATTATTGAATTTAGAAGGTCATGATTTGTTGATGGGGTGGCATGCTTTTTTATGGTATAAGGGAACAAAAATACAGGAGTATTTTAGAAGACACCATATACGTGAGGCTTTGTTATTAAATTGGGAGAAGATTAAAAAACAACACTATTTGAAAATCCTAGTCTGGATATCAACGATTGAAGCATTTTCATATTCAGTAATATTTAGAAGAGAACAAATTGTTAGATATAGTGAATGAATGGATGAAAAGGGGGAACTTAAATCGAAGCAAGAATTGGAAGAGCAAGGTTTTAAAATGGATTGGTTTTCTTATTCGCAAATATGTTCTAGATATGAAGAAGATTTTAAACAAGAAGGTTTCTATAATGTCTTGACTAATTTAGACAAGATTTTAATGGGTTCTGATGATTATGTAATTAAAAAATTATATAGTTATTTATTAGAGGTAAATTTGGAAGAGGAACAAGTTAAAGAAACAATGATAGCCTGGGGGAAAAAAATTGGTCACGGGATTGATTTAGAGAAATGGCAAAAATTGTGGCTGCAAAATTATAAAGTGACAATGTCTACAGCATATAAGGAAAATTTGTATAAGATGTTTTACAGGTGGCATTTACCCCCGACGAGAATAGCCAGAATGTTCAAGAACAAATCGGAGAAATGTTGGAAATGTCATCAGACTCCAGGATCATATTACCATATGTGGTAGACATGTGCAGAAGCTAAAAGTTATTGGACTAAAATACACACATGGTTGGAAAAAATGACAAAGAAACTCATTGACTTTAAACCAGAGATATTTTTATTAGGGATTTTACCAGAAATGTATAATAAAGAACTGAGATATTTAATCCTGAAAGTTTTAACAGCAGCTAGAATTTTTTTTGCTAAAAATGGGAAAGGTGAGAAGATACCTACTGATGATGAAGTTATTAGGAAAATTATGGACTGTGCTGAAATGAGTAAATTGACATTTGAAATCAGGGAACAGAAAGATAAACAATACTATTTGATATGGGATTTGTTTTATCAATGGCTAGATAATAAAGCATGGAGATGAAGTATGAAATATGAAATTAATGTAATGATAAAATATATGAAATGGTTAAATAATGACTAAATGAGTATAATAATATAAAGGGATATACAAAACTGTTAAATAAGAGAAATTAAATAATTGGTAATTTTGGATATGGGATTATGCACAAAAGAATTTTAACCGATCGACACAATTTCTGTGATTGTATTTGAATGATGGTGGTTTTATGTTTTGTTTTTGTTTTAAATAAAAAAAAATTCAAAAAAAAAAGAGAGAACATCATTCTGTCCATGTAGAAGAACATCCTTCTTGCTCACTTGTTTTCTGGTCCCTAGCACATACAACTGGAAATCAGATCAATTTAATTTAGTGAGTCTTTCAGTCAGGACTGCTACACTGATCTGACATGTCCTGTAATCATAACTAAATGAAAAATTTTAAGTGAACAAGCTCAACTGGTCTATTTGCTTTCTGGAAATTTTACAGGCTTTGATCTGTAGTCAGGGGAAAATCTGTTAAAAGTGGGAAACAACCAACAATTGAAAGCTGTATTCCTTACTTACAACCCCACCCAAGACCCCTTAAATAACTCAGCTTCATTGATAGGAGTGGCTTTTTACTAAGCAGGTGGGAAAGGATGGGAAAATCCTGCAAGTAACAAATACCTTCTTTTCTGATCCAAATACCCACCCACAGGCATTTCCATTCCAGGTATTCCTTTCAAATCATGAACACTTCATCATATTTTCAGTATGATTAATAGAAAATCTCTTGAGGGCTTGATACCACTGCTTCTTTTTTAGGCTGAATGGAGCTCTGTTTCCTTCTTTCTCCAGTTCAATAGCTATGAGCATGTTCAGTATTGATGATTACAGTGAAACTTGCTAGACAATCCTTGTGTGCAACTGATGAAACAAGATAAAGTTTTTTAAAATAAGGTAAATAAAGAACTATCAGAATGACTTCTATTTATTTGAAATATGTATGTCCTTATTTTCCTTAAAGATTCCAAGGTGACTAAATCGCCTTTGTTAAGTATAAAAGAGAAATAAGGATTAAAAGCAGAAGGGAAGCCTAAAAGACCTATATATAAGGAAAAAAATAAGTTAATCCACCAGTTAAAATCCCCAGATGTCATAGAGAAGCTTCAGGAAGGCCAGAAATGAGGGAAAGAGGCCTCCTCCCAAGAGAAGGCATGAAGGTCTGCCTTCATGCCATGAAGGCCACTTGTCTTGGGGTCTAATGGGAGCCACATCATTCCAAGAAGTCATGGCTATTTATGTTGTTAAAGTGTAATTTGAGGCCCATTGACACTCTTGCTATAGAAGTTAAAACATGCTCACATTGTCTAGGTTTACTTTAATTCTTTATTTTGATACATTTCTTAACATCTCCATATTACTGATTTATTGATAACAAATATTTATAGAAAATAACAGTAGGAGTTATTTTTTAGTTTTAAAGAATTTAACAAGTTATTCTAGTAACTCAGATATTTTAACATCTTTTCCATGCTTTATAATTATTGTCTGATAATATCTATCTATCTATCTATCTATCTATCTATCTATCTATCTATCTAATAAGTATATTTTTGTAATGCATATAGATTTCAGTTATACATTTACAAAAATGGTGCCTATATTTTTCATGATGACAAAACGTCAGTGAAATAAAGAACATGAGTTGATATGCAATGAAAACACACTCATTTCAAAGAATTGAATAAATTGCCTATTTCCTTCTGACATAACATTTAAATATGGCATTTCATTTGTATGTTATGGAGGGGAAAGTTCTGAAGGCAATGCGTATGTATAAAAAACATCAGTTGAAATGGCAAAAAAAGCCCTTCAAATTCCAAGAAATGATTTCCCCAGGAACTCCATCCATCTTGGGTTCTTTCAGTTTCTTCTGCCTCCTGGATCTCTTCTGATCACTGCTCTGATTTTATTAGCATGTTCTGCTTTAAAGTCTACGATACATATTTCACTTTATTAAGTTTTAGTTTCCGACTTCTGGTTTGCTGCTTGTCCCCGCTGGACGCTCCTTCGGGATCGTCGAACCCACTGCCTGTAAGAGCCGCCTTTTTCAGCGGAATGGCGGCTCGAAAAAACTCCGTTTCCATTAGGAAACGGAGATAGAGCCGGCTGGGGTGGGTAGAGTCCTCTGCCTAATCCCAAAAGTTTTTTATTTACTTTTGGGAGGGAGCGGAAGAGACTCCCCGTATCCCCAGCCGATGCTCCGGGCTCTGGGAAATCTCTGCTACACGCAGAGCTAGGGGGCAAAAGCAAGCCTGTAAATCTGTCAAATAAACTAATTAAAGAAGATATGAGCTGGACCTCTGATCCTGAAGCGCAAGTATTCTTTTTATTCTATTTTGCCTAAGAAGTGAAGTGAAGGGAAAAAAGTTTTTTTAAAATGGCGATTGCTGCTGCGGCTTGAAGAGAGGCTGAAAGGGAAACTCCTTCCGTTTTCAATTACAAAGTAGCGGAATGAATACTTTTGGCTGTAACTGAAGGCAAAACCTCACTCTCACTTTTGTTTTTTTTCCTTTTTTTTTCCTTGGGGATCTGATATTGATCTTGGTTGGAAAAAAGTTTTTTTTTTCTCTTTTCCAGTAAATTTTGTCTGCGTGGAAAAATGGCACTGAGACTTATAAAGCTAGACAAACAGGCAGTGGGGGGGGATTCCCCCATTAATAAATTACATCAACAAGTTTTAACTCTCCAGTCTCAGAAACCTGACTTTAATATAATAGAATTTCTTCTTGAGGAGATTGTGAATCAGCAACTTGAAAAATTTAAGTTGGAAATCAAAGAAATTGGTGAATTGGTGAAATCTAAGTTTGGCTTTTTGGATCGAAAGATTTTAAAAACAGCTAATGGCTTAGCAGACTTTGTGATTCAGTTGGAAGCAAATACTAAATTATTAGAGTCTAAAATGAAAGAAACTGAGGAGAATTTGGATGACAAGATCCAAAAAATTAAAAAGGATTTGGCAAACACTCAGGATAATAGTTCAGAAGACAAACTTAAAATGGAGGCTGACCAAAAGACTGGTAATGAAGAGAATGTACAACAGAGGATTGAAAGAGAAGTTTTAATGATCCAACACAATTTTACAGAATATGCAATTAGACTGAGAGGTCTGCAGGAAAATGACAGAGATGATTTAAGGAAGATATCTTCTGAAATTCTGGCTGGGATTTTAAAGGTTCAGCCTGATGAAGTGTTTTGCAGGATTGACAGAATTTATAGAATAAACTCCTGGTTGGCAAAACAAAGGCAATTGCCTAGAGATGTGGTGATTTATTTTATAGACAAAGAAATTAGAAATAATATTGTGCAGAATTCTTATGATTCTACTTTGCAATTTCGTGGAAGAAAGATTTGGATTTTTAAGGAACTCCCGCCCAAGATGTTAATGGAGAGGAAGAAATTTGGTTTTCTAGTGAATGAGTTAAAAAAAAGGAATATTCTATTTAGGTGGGACGTCCCAGTTGGTTTAATATTGAGACACCAAGGAGTAAGATACCAACTGAATACTGTCGAAAAAGTGGAAGAATTTTATCAAAAAAATTTAAAAATAAATTTAACATCTTTAGGCATAACACAGACAAGCAAAAGGAGTTGGAAATAAAGGGAAAACATCAAATTACAGAGGCTGTGGTAGATAAACTGTCTTCGGACTCCTTGGATACCCCAGCTGGACTGTCCATAAATTTGAGAGCAGTGTCATCTGATTCTAATGTGATGAATTATCAAGTTACAGACAAGTGCGTAAACCAACCAGTTGATATACAAGTGATGGAAAAGACATATGAGATAATAAAACAAAACCAACAAGATCAATTTACAAAGCAGAATGACAACCGATCAGCTGATATACAACTTGTAGGAAGGAAATCTGGATGGAAATGCAACCCGAAAAAGAAAAAGAAAAGAAACAGATCTCGTAGAAATAGTAGTTTCTAAACCAAGCAACAGTGAAGCCAGGGATTTTAAAAAATAAATGAATATGTGAAAAGATATTGGAGGCGAATTATCGTTTAATACTATCTTGAGGAAAGTGGCAGATCTCTGCAATGCTGTGATTTTGGGATGTGGAAAGAGCCTTACATTGTTGGATTTGAACTATCTATTTTGGATTTCTTTTACCGATAAATATATTATAACTATTTTGAGTTACAAGGCAAGAGAGTCATGCTGGGGCATGCAGAAGATCTGGCTGTTACCCACTAAGATGATGGGAATTTATAATCCTGATGAAAACCACAATTACAACTATATGGAATATAATTATAATGTCACTCGGGTGGTTGTTTTTACTTTTATATATACATGAGGATATTCATTATTGATGGGGGCAGAAGATGACTGAAGATTTTGAATAAACTGTTGCACCAGGATGCTATGTTACCCTATTATGGATGATGGATTTAACAATCTAGTGGAAAGACATCAAAGAAGATACTAAATGAATTATAAATTTAAAGTTATTGTCTTTTCTCTTTTTATAAAATGGAATGTATATATAGACATATGTATATTTTAGCAGAGTGGGCAGTGGATTATATTTAGAATTATTTAGAATTGTAGTGTATGGTAATCTTGCAGGAAACTGGGTTGAAATAGGCTAGTTTAGTGATTGATTAGTTTAAGAAAAAGGATTTTTAAGTCATATATTTTGGGGAGTGGAAGAATTGGATAGAACTGAATAAATGTTAAATTTGGAGAAGGCTGCTTTGAAATGTTATATTAATATATATAAAAGATTAAAGGTTATGTTGTTGTAATAATAATAATATTTTATAAGTTTGGGGGAGGAGAAAAAGGGTAGATTATTGCGAAAAGCGGAGAAAAGCGGAGTTATAAGAATATTATGCTAAGGGTCAGTATTTTGAGGAGTGAGTAAGGGCATGGTAAAATATTATGTAATTAATTATGAATTAGCTTATTGTTGTGAAGAAGAAGTCACAGGGGGGGATGGGTGGTGAGGGGGGGTTAGGGAAGAAGGGGGGGAAAGGGGGAAAACTTGTATTTGAAAACTTTTTCAATAAAAAAAAAAAGTTTTAGTTTCCCTTAAAATCAAGAATCTCTTCACTACTTGGACTTCTTCTAAGGTTCCAATTACTTCCATTTCTTCTCCCCACTTTTCTTTTGTTCCTTGTTTATTTTCCTAACTTAATATTTCTTTTACTTTCTATCTTATTTTACTGCTGCTTTAATCAAAAATAAAATAAGATGGTTTATGCTCACATTATGCTTCCCTAAGGGAAACATGGTGGCTCAGCGGCTAAGATGCTGAGCTTGTCAATTGAAAGGTCAGCGGTTCAGCGGTTCGAATCCCTAGCGCCGTGTAATGGACTGAGCTCCCATTACTTGTCCCAGCTTCTGCCAACCTAGCACTTCGAAAGCATGTAAAAAATGCAAGTAGAAAAATAGGGGCCACTTTGGTGGGAAGGTAACAGCGCTCTGTGCGCCTTCAGTGTTGAATCATGCCAGCCACATGACCACGGAGAACATCTTCGGACAGCGCTGGCAGTTCGGCTTTAAAACGGAGATGAGCACCACCCCCTAGAGCTGGAAACAACTAGCACACATGTGTGGGGGAACCTTTACCTTGACCTATGTTTCCTACTTCCAGTATGTTCATTATTATCCCTTCCACACATACTCAATTTCATAATTCATAATGGCCTTAGAAGTCTTGGTATATATTCTTTTATGTCAGCCTTTGGACTGAGGATTGATGCACCCAGGCAGACATTCAACAGATGCAATTTCTTAATTCAGTTGATACAGCTGCCCCTGAGGAGTATATGCCTGATGCATCTCTCCATGAGATAATGCTTCCCCAAAATTCAGGCAGAAATTCCATAGTTCAGTCATAATCTCCCACAAAGTTATATGCCATACTTTCCCATCTTGCCTCTTGTTCTCAGGATTCCTCTTTTTGCCTCCTCTTACATGGCATCACATGAGGCATGGATATGTGGCAGGGGGAGGAAAAGTGGTATCATGGCCCATCTGATGCCACTGTGGTTTCCACAAGAGGCATCTGGTTATATCCTTCCTGTTCTTCATTCTCTTACTTGGCACTCTTTCATTCAATCCTAACTCTAGGGCAAAAGGTCATCTGGGCTCTGGAGAAAAGTGACAGAACAAATGGAAGTAAACAAAAAGGCAGAATGTTCCCTTGAACGCATTTTATTCTAAACTAGCTGTACCCGGCCACGCGTTGCTGTGGCCCAGTCTTGTGGGTATACAATATTTTTTGACCCAGTGCCAATAATGTCCCTCTGTAGCTCAGGTCATGCCTACTTTGCCTTCGTCCCACCAGTCTTTTCACTTGGTCGACTGGATTCAGACCTGAGTTGCCTTTCTCTACGTTTCTTTTTGGACTTTAATGTCACTTAATCAATTGCTTTCTTGGACTTTTACCTATTTGGTGCTTGTATTGAGAGAGCTGCACATCGTGGGATTGGCAGAGGCCTCCGCCCGGGCTGCCATTGGTGAGTTTGCGTTCCTGGGGATCCGGAGGTTTGTCTTCGGATGCCTCCGAGGATACTTTGCCGTGGGTTCCCAGCTTGCCAGTATAACCGCCATCACCTTCGCAGCTCTCCGCACCACAGGCGGCATCAGGGTCCCTGCCAAAGGTACGGCATACTCCATTAGTTGGGAGGATGCTTCACGGCGGTTGACATTTCCTGCCATTTTGCTTGTGGGTTGGGCAGCGGTGGCGCTGAGGGGAAAAGACCTGGGTCGCGCCTGCCATTGTGGTGCTGCGACGTTAAAGTCCAAAAAGAAACGTAGAGAAAGGCAATTGAGGTCTGAATCCAATCGACCGAGTGAAAAGACTGGTGGGATGGACGCAAAGTAGGCGTGACCTGAGCTACAGAGGGATATGGCACAGCTCAATTCCAACACAATGTCGTATGAAATGATAATTAAAATGAAAATAAATTGAAATCTATGAAAATTCAATTTAACAATGCAATCAGAAACATTGAAATGGAATCATAAAATTGGAAATTTGGAAATCGTAAATGGATCGTAAATCAGAAACATTGAAATGGAAGCATAAAATATTTAGTATAGCGTGTGTTGCTTTTACGTCCAGCAGATGGCGCCGTTTTTCAATGTTTTTCAATGTTTTTCATGTTTTTACCTGTCACAGGTGTGACATCTATATAATATAGGTATATAAAAACACGCACGTATTCGAATGCAATGTTGTGTCAAAATTTCAAAGCAATCGGTGAAGAACTTTCGGAGATTTACGATTTTGAACAAACGAACATTTACATTTTTATTTATATAGATTGTACTCCTTCCCTTTTTTAGATATTAGTGGAGTAGATGTATAAATAGATGCTTTCACATCTGCTGCCAAACAAGTATCTAAATATGGCCTTCATTTTGAGGCAGACATTTTCAGGGATCTTTGATCCTGGCAACAGTGCATCTTGGCAATGTTAACCAGTAACCCTTGTACAGTGCTTTCTTTCAAAGGATAATTAGTTGATTGAATAGGCACACATAAATGCAAAACAATAAAAATATTTAAGAGAAAATGAAAACTAAATCTAGGGGGAACAAAAATCAATAAACTCATCTATTGCATTCTAGAGCAAAGGCACCATTCCAGAGAAGGCCTGCTCTTTTAATTATCTTAACTTTTGCATTTGTATGTTTTTTAATTTTGGCTATTCACCGCCCTGAGTCCCTTCTGGGAGAAGGGCGGTATACAAATTAAATTAATAATAATAATAATAATAATAATAATAATAATAATAATAATAATAATAATAATAATAATACAGTAAATAACAAGTCAATATTCCAAGTAAATGGCACATATAGAATTTTCATTATCTACCAGGTATCCCAGTCCCAGGTCATTAAATGTCATAGGTAAACCCCTGATCCTGTCTTGGCAGCCAATCAAGAATCAGTGCAGTAGCTTCAGCAATGGGACACCATACACACCTCATGTCCCACTCAGCAACCAGGCCATCTAAACCATTATCTCACTCAGTTCTCACCAAAGCAAGGCTGCATGGACAAATGCCATACTTGGGAAAGCTGAGTTGGAATTCCCATCACTCAGTCCCAAAAGACAAAGCATGAAGCCAGAATCCCTCCTGCTCTCACATGATACCTTTCAGGGGTACTACTGCATACAATCCCACAACCAACATTGGCCTTCCTTAACTGCAGCCTTCCCAGAGAATCAGATAGTGACTAGGTGGGCAACTAGTTATGTGCAGGGCCTTTAGCTGCTCATCACTGGCAACTAATAAAATATCCTCCTTAATCCATTCAGGCTGTTGTGGAAGAACAGAAAGTGATTGATTTTGTAGAAATTTATCCCACCTGCTGTTCTGATATGTTTGCTGGCAGTTCCTCTTTGCTGGTGCAGATGGCCCACATCTACCTTAAATTCAGCCCTCTGAAAGAGTCAGCTTCTAGCTGAATGGCAGATATTCGTATGCAAAGCTCAACTGCTTTCATGTTTGTTGGCTTTTTCTGGCCTTAAATTTTTAATCCTCCTTGGAATTGTTTGTAAATATTTTTAAATATACACTTTGCAAGGACCTCCCAGTGCAATCCACAGGGAAAGGCCAAAGGTAAGGGGGTAGGTGTGATCAAGCCCACTCCTCTGTACATCTACACATAGAAAGCAGTGGGCTTCAGTTTCTTGGTCACTCATCATCTCAGCATTTCCCCAGCAGCCAATGCCCCTGGGAACACTCACCAATTTAGACCTCCTTTCCCAACTAACTTCATCTTCCATGGGATTTCCTTTAATCTTGCTGTGGGTTTATTAAAACTCATATTTCTAAAGTTCATTTCCCCACATTGCCTTTAATTTCCCTGAAAATCAATAACTATATTCCTATTTCTAATTTCTTTATTAGTTACTTCCCTATTTGTTAGCATCAGGTCAAGGATAGCTCATCCTCTTTTTCCTTTGCATGCTTTCTAATGAGATATTTGTAGCAAGATACACTATAGGTAGTCCTTGTTTAGCAATCACAATTGGGACCTGAAACTCAGTTGTCAAGCAAAGAGGTCACTAATTGAAACATGACTGCTTACAATCTTACTTCATCTTTCTTTTGCTTGACCAACCCGTGAAGGTCATAAATGTGAGGATTGGTTGTAAAGTTACTTTTAAATCACTGTCATGACTTCAAATGTTTGCCAAACAAGGCAGTCACTAAATGAGGACTACCTGTAAAGAAATTCCTGGGAAGACCTTACTTGGCAGAGTTGGTTCTCCAAAAAATCCTCAGAATAATGAAAAAAAAAATAAAATCTCCTGTCACTACAATTTAATTCCTCTTTGAATGATCTTCAGCTCACTATTGGAAGATAAAATAGGCTCTCTATGGTGCCACCAAGTTAATTTACTTGGATTTCTGAGTGGCAGTAGATAGTTTTAGCCTACAATGTAATTCCTCCTCATTTTCTCTTCATCTGAAAAAAATGTGTCTTTTGACAGCTGTTCTAGGTTTTATCCCACCAGGACTCCATTTCCTGGAGTCCTTATACTTATTAAATCATATTTGCCTACTAATGCTAAGCGCCCAAGTCAGATTTTTATTATGTGTATAAATTAATGCCTTCCTATTCCATAAAGAATAATATTCATCTACCTTATCCAATAAACTTCTTAAAGTGCTGCTTTTGTCAAAGGTTCAGAATGCCTCACTTTTAACAATTGTGCCATATGAGCATCAGTGTGGTGAGTTTGGGAATGCCTCCCTGGATTGCCTTGAAGAAGAGGACATTGCCTTGGGAATAGCACGCATAGGATTCAACACATTGCTGTCTTCAAGATCACCTACTCTAAGAATTTGTCCCATGTTTTTTTAAATATTAAATGATTGATGTCCCTGCTCTCTTTGGCTGCCTGAGGCCAGGATTTCATTAGAGGCAGTGGAACCTTTTCGGTTGGATTTGACCTTGGAGGCTACTTCTCTCTCTCTCTCTCTCTCTCTCTCACTGTGTGTAATGTTACCTGTTATTGCAACAAAATGGGGAAATATATATAGATAAATTTGTCTTAAGGAGCCGTGGTGGCGCAGTGGTTAGAATGCAGTATTGCAGGGCTAACTCATTGCTCACTCCAGGAGTTCAATTCTCATCAGGCTCAAGGTTGACTCAGCCCTCCATCCTTCCGAGGTGGATAAAATGAGGACCCAGATTGTTGGGGGCAATATGCCGACTCTGTAAATCACTTAGAGAGGGCTGTAAAGCACTGTGAAGCGGTATATAAGTCTACATGCTATTGCTATTAAGGATCCATGTGATATATAACATGTATGAATACACACTTAACTATTGAAAGGCAGCCTAACATTATTTTTAAAGAGACTGTGTAGAATTATGAAAAAGTAAAATGATTATTATGAAATGTTCCAACAAATTGCCATAAATATGTGAAATAAATAGATATGGATAAAATTATCTGGACAATTTGTTTCCTTTTCAGCCCAAAACTGACTCTAGTTCTTACAAGATTGATGATGTACTTTAAAGATAAAATTATAGATTACTTTGAGGATTCCAGTCATGGCATATGTCCTAATATATGTTCCTTCAATACCCATTTATGTAGCATTGAACAAAAATTTAACTTTTAGAAAGGAATCCTAGTTTGACCTAATTTATTTTGATATTTTAGCAATGTTTCAAACAAACATTATGACCTGAAAAAATTTATCTGAACAGTCTTCTAATGTATATTTCTTGGTGACATAAATTTTGTAGGGCTCTACTAGTATCTAAATCACCAGAACAAATGAACATGGTGGCAGAGGTGGGTTTCAGCAGGTTCTGACCAGTTCTGGAGAATGGGTAGTGGAAATTTTGAATAATTCAAAGAATCAGTAGTAAAAATTCTGACTGGCCCCACCCCCATCTATTCTCTGCCTTCTAAGTCCCAGCTGATCGGGAGGAAATGGAGATTTTACAGTATCCTTCCCCTGCCATGCCCACCAAGCCACACCCAAAGAACGGGTAGTAAAAAATGTTGAAACCCACCACTGGGTTTGGCCTTGCAACAAAACTCTGAGAATTTGCCTCATCCAGTTAGTATTATAAGAAACTTCAAAGTTAAATAGGCAACATGGGTAGCAGTACTTATTAACTGGGTTAAATCTAATGCTGATCCAAACCATTCTCCTTGATTTGTGCCATTCATTCAAGTGAAACAAAGGTTTCACAAGAAGAGTATTCATGGATCTAGGAGGAAGTTAAGTCAGTGAAAAGATGCCAGTGGATTTTTCCCCCTATGGTTTCTTTATTTTACTTTTAACACACTTGTTAGCAATTGCAGGGGATCTTCCTAATCTGCTGTATTTTCCTGAAGAAAATGATCATTTAACCATAAAACATCACACACTCAATTGCTAATCTGTGGAAGACACTATGTAGCAGGATAGAGAACTAACACACTGTTGCAGGTGAGATTGTGTGGGGGATATGTAAGGAAAAGAAGGGAAAATTCCTTCTGCCAATTCGAAAGCCTATACAATTTTTCTCCAGACTTTCCCCCCACTATATTGTTGTTATAAGTTCCAGTTTCTATAAATATAAAATCATGGTAGTTCTTGGTTTGAAAAATGTAGTAAACTAAATTTTTTTTCCAGATCTGTGTGCATAGGGGATGAGAGCAGGGGGAATCTAGCGGCCATTTGCATGTGCTTATTAGCCAAATATTTTGACTTAGTGCATGATAGAAAAACAGCCAGTATATGCAAGTTTTACTTATACATACTTATGACTAAAATAAACATAGCTGTGTTGGTAGACCTGTGCTCACACTTCTGCACCCTTCTACCTGGCCATTGAAAAAAAAATAACTTCATTGAATGGCCTTTTTTGGTAGAATATCCTTTAAAGCTATGGATATGAATTCCTGGTTACAGGATGGTAACTATAATAAAGCAGTTGTACAAAACAATTAAGTTTCTCTGAGTGCTAACAGTGTGAACAAACTTTAATATAACAATTTGGTTTGTATGGTTTGATAGACTTGCTCAGAAATAATATTTGTTTCATTATGACATTCTAATTTTTGATATTAATCACAATCCATTTTTGATGTTGAAATTTAGACATTTAGAAATTTAGGCTGAAGAAAGGTTTGTTTCCAGAGGAAGAAATGTGCTGTCTTTGTGTCAGTAGATAATATACAGGTGCCTTAAGAGAGAAAATAATAATACAATCTGCTGATAAGTGTTAGATTTCAACATTCCTCCTTTATCAGTATATTACAAGGTGTGGATATTAGACACAACATGGAAATGGAATGTTCAGATTGGATGTAACATAACAGTCTAAAAAAGAATCAAAAGTGATAATGTTTACATGTGCCAACATGTGGCTTTTAAAGGATTTTTGAAAATCATCTATCTATCCAAGAAAAGAAAGTATTTATCCGGATGTCTGTATCAAAGCTGGAATTTTACTATTCAGAGGATCCCAAATCAACCTATTTGCAGGAAACCTAATGCAAAATACCCTTTGAGGTACGCTAGACAGAAATCAGCAGTTGGCTGGCTTGTAGGGAAATTGAAGTCTATGCACTACAAAAAAGTGCAGAGATCTGAGGTTTAGTCTCTCATGTCAAGTTAAAATGAATTGAGGTAGCTAGGCCAAGAAAATATGTGTGGAAAAGACAGATACCAATAAAAAGTGTTTCTTTTGGTTCATATCATATCTTTTTTATATATAATTTTTTTTATTTTTAAAACAAAAACATAAAACACATCTTTTCAAAACGAAGCTTTTGCTCCGGTCACATATTAAAGCAAATCATTAACAAATCTTATTTTTCAATTAACACAACTAAATATTTTAAAACAAGTATTTCCCTCAAATCTATCTATATAACTATGCCATTATCCCCAAAAACCTGTTACTTAAATCTTATATCCTAACCAATTATCAATCCATTTTCTCTTTCATTTGCTTAGATGGATATATTTTAACAATATAAATCATACAATTATATTAAACATTCCCAAAAAGTTTAATTTCAACATACCCATTTTTTTCTAACTATTAAATTCAAAATTTATACTCTATTTCTATTAAACCTATCTTATTCATTTTATCTTAACTATCACTCTCAACATACATCCCCTCACTTTAATTATCCCATCTCATTTTATATTTTCCTAATAAAAAACAAAAAACCCAACATTATTATTTTTATCTTTGTTGTTAAACCAATCATTTTTATTTCTTGGTTATTAAACACAGCATAACCATTTATTTTGGCTGTTGAACACAGCATATCCTTTTTTATTTTTTGGCTGTTACACAGCATGCCCTTTGTTTGGCTGTTAAACACAGCATATTAATTTTTGATTTTTGACCGTTACACGGCATATTCAGTTTGGTTTGGCTGTTACACAGCATAATCATTTTGTTTGGCTGTTCAACACAGCATATTATAACTTTTTGACTGTTAAACACAGCATATTCATAGTTGGTTTAACTATCAATCTCTACTTAAACCTTTCTTTGTTGTTTCCATCCATCTATGCATTGCTTTTTCACATAATCTTATTTTTCTGTATCTTTTTTCATGACATTCGTGACATTTTAACATTGAGACATGGTTCTTGCTTAATACATATCTTTAACTGTATTTATAAATTCCTTTTAACATTTTCAATTAATCATATTTATCCTTGTTCTTTTCCTTAGCATTTTGACATTAAAACATAGTTCTTGCATCAAGCATATCTTTACATGTATTAATTAATTTCTTTTAACATTCTTAATTTCTATAAAAACCTCCCTTTTATTATTACAATCCATCTTTACTTTATTTTATTTTTAATCACATTATCTTCATTTCCTCGCATGCAAACGTATATTTCCTTCCATTTTCCAAATTTTTAATTTTTTTCTCCATAAATCACATTAAATCTCTTTTCTTGTTTTTATTCCGGATATGATGTATCAAGTCTTTTTCTTTTGAGGCTGTGCTTAATCCTTCTTCTATTCCTCTGCCAACATTTAAATTGTTATTATTTCAACTGTAGGAGTTCCATTGTAAATTTCTTTTCTTTTTACCATAATCAACTGCCTGCATACAGGAAAGAAAAATCCTCCTCCACAGAATTCGGTAATTTTTATCTATAAAACCGAGAGTTTCCCATAACAAAGGAAAGTTACAAAGTTCCTTTTTATGCCAGATGGTGTCTCTCTATAATCCACATTTTCCATTAGTCATGCAAGACTCCATTTTATTTATTATTATATAACCATCCAATTCATTTCTTCTTATTTCTTCTTCTTTTAATTAAAAAAATATCAAATCTTCTTTTTTAAAATCCAGTTCAAATTTTAAAGTGTTTAGTCCTTTAACCATATCTCCAGATTAATTCTCTTAGTTCTGTTCCAAAATTAGTTGTTTCCCAGGTCTTTGTCTCTTTAAAGTTGTAGTTTTAAAAAGTTTTTCCAAAGCCCCTTTGTTGCATAGCCGCTGTTTTAGGCTAAGGGTCTTCTAATTATTAGTGATGTTCCAAACGTTGTTACAAGCCTGGGTTGTTGTCACTCACCCGGCTTCAAAGAGCTCCATTTTTCTCCGCTTTCCTCCAGCACTTTTCTTGTCCGGTTGTCACAGCTTTGTGGCGGCCATCATGGCTGCTGCCCCCCGCAGCTGACTCACAGAGGGTTCCCTCTGACCTCCGAGGAACTTGTCTGTTCCTCTCGATCGTCCAAGGTGCCCCTCTTCTTCCCCCATCCCTGCAGGACGGGTTTGGTCCAAAGACCCATCGGCGGCAGTTTGGCACCCGGGGTTTTTGCGGGGATCAGCAGAGCCCGCTATTTCCCTGACTGTCTCGCCGCAACGCCAAACCGGACGTCAGTTCATATCATATCTTGATTGCATTTGGAAGAAGCCAACAATTCTGAGAATTGAGGCTTGAAAAACTAGAGTTATACAACTAATGGAAAGAGATATCTATACCGGATCTGTTTGTTGATAGGTCTTGTTTGCCAGTATTTGAATTTAAGGCTCTTTTATTTGTTTTGGAGTGGGGGTTTTTTGGACAAACGATCAAATATTAATACTTCCTAGTGACAAGGTCCAACTTTTGGTTTTGTTTAAGGAGACCCATCCACCAGCCTTGTTTTGAATGTTCCCTTGAAGATGACTTTAAGTTAAGCTTGACTCCTTGTAGCTGCATCCATGCAATGTTCTTTTTCTAAGAAATTTTTCAACTTCTTCATTGAGCCTAATAGCTCTGGAATTCTTACCCACTAGCCACTACCCACTAGCTTCTGAGATTAGTTGAGGTGACCTGGAATTGCATTGCATCCAGGTTCAAAGGGGAGAAGGTGATTCAGGGTGTGAGTGGGTGAATACTATACACCTGTCAACACCTACTTAAATCAAAAGTGCCAAAGAAAAGATACAGCAACTTTAAGGAATTGTTCACAGGTGCAGTGCACACACCCTTGTACATACTGAATCATCTTCTCCCCTTGGAATCCAGATCACTGCATACTCCTGCATGACGTGTATATCTAGCATAAGTTTTCTATTAATTAGTTGAAATATAACGTGTTTTCCCAAAAATAAGAACCTGTCTTATATTTTTTTGAACCCTGAAATAAGCGCTTGGCTTTATTGCCATGCGCTCAAAAGCCTGATTGGGCTTATTATCAGGGGATGTCTTATTTTGGGGAAAACAGGGTACTAAACTAAAAATATTTTAAAAGTCTAATTATGACTCTCTTTACAAGATCATATGCCACCTTATCCAATATAGATCGGTAGGATAGCTTCATGACTGCATCTCTTCTGTTGTCTAAAACAGAATGATTTTGAAATTGTTTAATACTATTATTTGGTACTACAGTCACAGTAAAAGAACTACTTTGATATTGAATTGTAGTGGAAAAATAAATACTTAGTATTTCTAGCAGGAGTATTTAACTGCTTAAGTTTGCCTAAAGCATTACTTAGAGAGTATATATAAAGTTGAAGTCATAGACCTTTTTGTGTATTAATTAATTGAATTGGCATGCGGCGAAGAGGGGGTTGAGGGGTTTTTTATGTAAATTTTTGGAAAAAATTTTAAGGGGTCCCGGGGGGGGGGAGGCAAAATTGGAACTAGGGTAGTGGGTTTGGGGGATAACCCACCAAGGGGAAGGTCAGGCCTGGCCACTATACGCGACGGGGGGGGTGGGAGTTCCGGAGGAAATGGAGGGGGTCGAGCCTGTCCAGATTGTGTTTTTACCATCGGTACTGTGAGGGGGAGGGGTAGATATGGCGGGAGCAGGGGGCCATATCATGTTAAGGGAGCGCGCACCCGCTGTCTCCATGCGGTAGCGCGCTCCGGCCCCCAAGGCTCCACTCGTTCTCCAGGTTGCACAGATCCTCAGGGCCCGGGCCTTCGGCTGATGTTGTGCAATGCCAGGTCCGCAGTAAATAAAGCCCCCCTCATTTGTGATCTTGTTCAGGAGGGGGGAGCGGACCTGGCAGGTATTACGGAGACCTGGTTGGGCCTGGAGGGAGGGGTCCCTCTGGTAGAAATGTGCCCACCAGGCTTCCACGCATTCCATCAACCGAGGTCTCAGGGAAGGGGCGGGGGAGTAGCGGTTATTATTAGAGAAGGTTTTAGGCCGAGGGAGACCACTGTTCCTCAGACGGCCGGCTGTGAGACCCTCCTTGTGAAGTGGGGTCATGGGGTTCAGATGGGTCTGCTGATCACGTACCTGGCTCCCTGCCACGTGGCAGCAGCCCTGCCCGAGCTACTCAACGTTATCGCCGCGGTGGCGGTTGATACCCCCAGACTTATGGTCATGGGGGATTTCAACCTGCCGTCCGTGGGTGAGACGTCTGAGGTGGCTCGGGAGTTCATGGCTTCCATGACGGCTATGGATCTGACCCAGCTAATTCATGGCCCTACGCACATGGGGGGAAACACACTGGACCTGATTTTTGTCTCTGGACAGTGGCTGAGTGATCTCGAGATAGGGGACATAGTCATTGAGCCCTTGTCATGGTCGGATCACTCTCTCCTTCGCCTTGATCTTCGAACCGCTGCTCCCCGCCGCAGGGAGGCGGAACCGATAAGATGGTACCGCCCCAGGCGCCTGATGGAACCTGATAGGTTCCAGACGGAGCTTGGGCCAATGCCTGAGGTCCTGGCTCACGCCTCGACTGGAGACTTAGTGGCCGCCTGGGATAGGGCGGCCGCTGGAGCTCTGGATCGAGTCGTGCCTTTGCGGCCTCTGACCCGGCGCCGATCTCACCTGGCTCCTTGGTTTACTGAGGAGCTGAGGGAGATGAAGCGCCGGAAAAGACGCCTAGAGAGTAGTTGGAGGGCCAGTCGCACTGAATCTGACCGGACACTGGTAAGATCTCATATTAAGAATTACCTAGTGGCGATAAAAGCAGCGAAATGTACTCATCTTGCTGCTCTTATTGCGTCATCAGATAACCGCCCGGCCGCCCTGTTTAGGGTGACCCGCTCCCTGCTCCACCAGGAAGCGAGGGAGGACCCCTTGGAGGGGAGAGCCGAGGATTTTGTTCAGTATCTGTATGACAAAATCACTCAGATTCGGGAAGATCTGGACTCTGACTGGGTAGATCCAGTGGGGATGTCGGGGGCAGGTCCTGAGAATGTTATCTGGGATGAGTTTGACTCTGTGACCCCTGAGGACGTGGACAGGATTCTGGGTAGACTGAATGCGACCACATGTTTGTTGGACCCGTGCCCCTCCTGGTTAGTGCTGGCTTCCCGGGAGGTGACGCGAGGCTGGCTCCAGGGGATTATAAATGCTTCACTGAGTGAGGGTGTCTTTCCCGCCGCCTTGAAAGAGGCGGTGGTGAGACCTCTCCTCAAGAAGCCTTCCCTGGACCCGGCAATATTGGCTAATTATCGTCCAGTCTCCAACCTTCGCTTTGTTGCGAAGGTTGTTGAGAGTGTGGTGGCACGACAGTTTCCCCGGTACCTGGATGAAACGACGTATCTAGATCCGTTCCAGTCGGGCTTCAGGCCTGGGTACAGCACGGAAACGGCATTGGTCGCGTTGGTGGATGATCTCTGGAGGGCTCGGGACAGAGGTTGTTCCTCTATCCTGGTCCTATTAGATCTCTCAGCGGCTTTTGATACCATCGACCATGGTATCATGCTGCACCGGTTGGGGGGGTTGGGGGTGGGAGGCACCGTACTACGGTGGTTCTCCTCCTTTCTCTCCGACCGGTCGCAGTCTGTGTTGACAGGGGGGCAGAGGTCGACCCCGAGGCCCCTTATATGTGGGGTGCCACAAGGATCGGTCCTCTCGCCCCTTTTGTTCAACATTTATGTGAAGCCGTTGGGCGAGATCATCCGTGGTTTCGGGGTGGAGTACCATCAGTACGCTGACGACACCCAGCTGTACATCTCCACCCCAGACCACCCCAACGATGCCCTTGAAGTGATGTCCCGGTGCCTGGAGGCCGTACGGATCTGGATGGGGAGAAACAGGCTCAGACTCAACCCATCCAAGACCGAGTGGCTGTGGTTTCCGACATCCCGATATAGTCAGCTGGTGCCATCGCTGACTATTGGGGGCGAAGTATTGGCCCCCACGGAGAGGGCTCGCAACTTGGGTGTCCTCCTGGACTCACGGCTGTCTTTAGAAGAGCACTTGACGGCCGTGACCGGGAGGATTTTTCATCAGGTTCGCCTGATTCGCCAGTTGCGTCCCTTTCTGGATCGGGACTCGTTACGCACGGTCACTCATGCCCTCGTCACCTCCCGTCTGGACTATTGTAACGCTCTCTACATGGGGCTCCCCTTGAGGAGCACTCGGAGGCTCCAACTGGCGCAGAGTGCGGCCGCGCGGGTGGTGATGGGAGCGACGTGGCGCTCCCATGTAACGCCTCTCCTGCGCGAGCTGCACTGGCTCCCGGTGGTCTTCCGAGTGCGCTTCAAGGTTTTGGTCATCACCTTTAGAGCGCTCCATGGCTTAGGACCTGGTTATCTACGGGACCGCCTGCTACCACCAATAGCCTCCCACCGACCAGTACGCTCCCATAGAGAGGGGCTCCTCCGGGTGCCGTCGGCCAAACAATGTCGACTGGCGGCCCCCAGGGGGAGAGCCTTCTCTGTGGGGGCACCTACTATCTGGAACGAGCTCCCCCCCGAGATACGGAGGATTCCGGATCTGCGTACCTTCCGTCGCACGCTGAAGACGTTCCTATTCCAGCAAGCCGGCCTGACCTAAACTTCTCCTCTTTTAAATGGGAATTTTAAATTTGGTTTAAATTATTGGGGTTTTAAATATGGTTCAGCCAAATTCATCTAACTTGTTTTATTTCTATTTTAAATTTTGTATTTATATGTTTTATTTCATGGCTGTTCACCGCCCTGAGTCCTTCGGGAGTAGGGCGGTATACAAATCTAATAAACTAAACTAAACATAAACTAAACTGCCAGATATGGAGAAAATGAATGCCATGTTAGTTTCTTTTGAGATACTCTACTCATACTATGTAGGTATTATTTATATACCTCAATTCCATGAAATATCCTTTTTTTTCTTTGATCCATAATTGTAAACTTATTATCTTCCGCTGGTTTTTTTTTTATTCAATATAGGTTATAGCCTTGGTATTCTCCAAGGGCCTCCTATTGAAACCCCATTCTACAGACAAGATCTGCCAGATTCTACCCCTTGCTGAAAAACTCATACTGTGTCTATACACAGCTGCAGGAGTGCAAAGGCCCATCCATTCATGACATGTTTCTTAGAACACATTCAGGATTGGATTCTGTTGAGAAGCAAATACATGTCACATTCAGCCTCACAGATAAAGGGCAGGCACTCATGCTATCTTTCCCCATTGTAAACATTTTTGCAGGTGTTTTTGTGATTAGGGTTTTTGTGGCTAAGGCTGGATAAATGAGCAGAGGGATGACATTTTGATTGAATTTATTTAGATGCAAAAATAATTCAATAGTAGACATGAATTATCAGCTAATACTTCTTAAAAAATAGTACTTCAAAAGAAAAGCTCCTTGAACTCCATATGTCAATAATATGACAGTTGCTCCCTCTTATGGCAAAAAATATTAATGATGCAATATGGGGAAAATTATATTTGCCATTTAACAACATGATTTATTTCCTGCTTCCCAAGAGATCAAATGTACCCAGTATGTAATCTGTTAAAATTTACATTGTCATTTGATTGACTCTAATATCGCAATTTTTTTTTTTTGAGATAATCTCTCAAAAAGTTCTAAAATATTTTGAGTTCTATTTGCAGGAATCTATCTCTTTAGCCTCTCTCCTTCCATTGTATCCTTATAGCAGTAGCATGTAGACTTATATACCGCTTCACAGTGCTTTACAGCCCTCTCTAAGCGGTTTAAAGAGTCAGCATATTGCCCCAACAATCTGGGTCCTCATTTTCCCGACCTTGGAAGGATGGAAGGCAGAGTCAACCTTGAGCTGGTGAGAATTGAACTCTTGGCAGTTGGCAGAATTAGCCTACAATACTGCATTCTAAGCACTGTGCCACCACGGCTCTTCCAGCACTTGTACCAGCACATAGAAGTAATGTATGCTATTTGAAATCAAAGAAGAAACATTGGAAGGCTCTAAATAAATATATTAAAAATCACCAGCATTCGGTTATGAGGATTGAAGAATTAATTAATTGATTAGGATTGAAGAAATTCTTCTCTCATGTGCATCCTATTGTAGCTTTGTGTACAATTAGACTTTATACTGAACTACATTTTCCTTTACCCATTCTGCACCATAGACAATATCTGAAATGAATATTGGAACTGGGGTTTTAGAAGAGGTTGTGGATGTCATTTCTCATTCTTTTCACACCACACTGTTATCAATGTACACAAAGGATACAGACAGAAATTGAACCACCAACAAAAATCTTTATCACTCAGAGAGGTGACCAGTCCAATGTCAGGGTTCCAAGTAACACCCCCAACGAAAGAAGACTCTGAGGCTAGAAATTCCTCAAAGTTCCATTTTATTAGAGATGTCGTATTGGCACATCTGGGAAAACCCAAATCTGAAAGCTTCCAGGTTTCCCCCACCCAAAAGAAAGTCCAAGTCCCTTCCCCTGCACACACATGTCTATCACATGGTCCAATCAATGCACCATCCCAACTGGAGATCCCTCCCAGTCATGCCACTCCAGGTGCAGACAGAATATCCTTGACTCTCAGAGAAAAGAATGTTGTTATGGCTAGATAGCTTCCCAACTCTATACAATCTCCCCTCCCAGTTTCCCACAGCACTAAATGTGGCAGCCCTGAAGATCCAAAGAAAAGATGGCTTCCAGGGCTGACAGCCGACCCCCCCTCAACCGATGATCATGTTCTGCAACGAGAGGAACATGTGCTGATATACCAAGTACTGTTGTTACAAATGCAAATAGGATAGTTGTGCAAGAGAATTGCATTACATTAAAAAGAAATAGCCAGAACTTGGTTCCAGGACATTAAAAAATGGCTCACAAACCATTTGTTGATCCAACAAAGATATTTTTGTCTCTGCTTCACATAAAACTCAGACTGATGATTTTTTTAAAAAAAAAAGTGATGAAAAGGAAGATAAGGATTTTCATTTTTTGTGACAGGTGTTTCCAAGAATACCAAGATTAAGGATGGTATTTTTGTTGGTTCACAGATCAGATATGACAAATGATTTGAAAATCTGCTACTGGGCCAGAGAAAATCACCTGGAAATTATTTAAGGATCTCGTTGAAAATTTTCTTAGCAACTACAGAGCACCAAACTACATTCAGCTAGCTGACAAAATTCTTATAGGAGACTTCCGGTTTGACGTCATGGTGAGACAGTCGGGGAAATAGCGGGCTCTGAGGAGTCCCGCGAAAAACCCGACTGCTGAACCGCTGCCGATGGTTCTTCAGACCAGAACTACCCTGCAAGGACAGGGTAGGAAGAGAGGCTCCTTGGACGACCAAGAGGAACAGGCAAGATCCTCGGAGGTTGGAGGGAACTCTCTGTGAGTCGGTGGGGGGGCGGCAGCCATGGCGGCTGCCACGAAGTTGGGACAAACCAAACTAAGTGATGAGCAGAAGGAAAGAGGAAAAGAACAAAGCTCTTTGAAGCCGGGTGAGTGACACCAACTCAGGCTTGAAACAACGCTAGAGCAATGTTTGTTGCTTGTAAGACCCCTAGCCTTAAAACAGCAGCTATGGATTTGAGGGGCATAGAAGATTTGGAAAAATAACTTCAGGAGGAAAAGACCCACTAGGGAATTTATTTTGGGATAGATTTAACTGGAACAATTAAACATTGAGGCATTCTGAAAGGATTGGAAAAAAATTTCAAATTAGAATTGGACTTTGGAAAAAGAAAACAGAAAAAGACAGGGATTCAACACTTTTAAAATTCAAGAGAAGAAGAGAGTCAAATTGGACTGTCACATAATTGCAACAAAATGGATACTGGCATGACTAAGGGAAAGTGTGGATTGCAGAGATACACCTTCTCCTTTAAAAAGACACACTGTAACTTGCTGTTTGCTTTGCAACATTCTGACATTACAAATAATAGCCATGGGATTTTGGTGTTAGAGGTTTTTTCTTTGTCTACAAATGGCTCCTCTGGGGGAAAGAAAGAGGAAATAAAACGGAACTTTTACAACTGTTACTAATTGGCACAGGAACAAAAGAAAATGGCGTAGGAACAAAAGAAGGAAAGCTGATGTACTTTGCACGGAATAGAAGTAACAAAAAGAACTAAAATGACTTATGGAGAATTAAACTTAAGAACACTGAATTTGAAATGGAATATATGTTGATAGACAAGGGAATGAAGAAATAAAATATACACGGTTGGGGAAAAAGAATATAAAAATAGTTTGATTTAAAAATGAAAATGTAATGTTTAGATGAATATTAATTATAAAAAGGAGGTGTTTAGAGATGTATAAGAGTGGCAAATAAAACAATGTGATTAAAATAAAGTAAAGATGGATTGTATTGATAAATAAGAATGTATATGAATAAGAGAAGAATCCAAGAAATTTTATTGATGTATATGGGGATGTGTTTGATGTAACAATTAAGCCTCAATGTTAAATTGCAGATAAATTTGAGAATGACAATATGATTAAATATGAACAATTAATGTATAGATGGAAGGTAAAATAAAATAGGGGATTACACAGAGATAAACAGTAAAATTAAAAATATGCTTAATGAATATGCTGGAAACAGCCAAGTAACAATGAATATGTTGGGAAACAGCCAAATAATATGAATATGCTGGGAAACAGCCAAAACAATAGTTTATGATGCTGGGAAACAGCCAAATAATAAATGGATATGCTGGAAAACAGCCAAAAGAAGATGATCAAGAGACAAATAGTTAAAATAAATATGACTTAAGATGGATTGTAATAATGAAATGAGTCTGTGTAAAACGAAGAGTGTAATGTGTGGTAAGTTTAAGAAAAATAGATATAAATTAAAAGAGATTACGATTTAAGGATTTATTGTAATGGGTCCTAGGATATGGGTATACAGATAGAATTTAGGGTAATAATTATAATTAAATATTGAGTTGTGTTATTTGGAAATTAAGATTTGTGGTGATATAATAGAAAGGTAAATGTTTAGATTAAGATATTACAATTGTGGTAAAAAAATTTGTTTTGGTTTTTATTTTAAAAGACGTAATGGTGGAGATTTGGAAAAGAGCTTGACAAAGAGGGGTAAGCGATTGTACCTATTCATGACCGGATCAAAGCTTCGTTCTTAAAAGATGTATTTTATGTTTATGTTTTAAGAAAAATAATAGGGGGCTTCCAGTTTGGCTTCCGTCGCCGCTAGACGGTCTTTTGGGACCGCCACCCCCGCCGCCCGTAAAGAGCCGCCTTTACAGCTGAGAGGCGGCTCGAAAAACTCCGTTTCCTTAAGGAAATGTGAGGTGAGCCGGCGAGAGCAGGTAGAGCCCTCTGCGAAGTCCCCAGAGTTTTTTTTACTCTTGGGGAGGAAGCAGGATGTGGCTCCCTATCCAGCTCGCCGCTGCTCTGGGCTTTGGGAGAACTCTGCGCTTTGCAGAGCTAGGCGATGTGACCAACCTAATTAGCGAAAACTAATAGATCGCTTGAATAAGCAGGATGAAATCTGGATTTGGGACTCTAAATCGCAAGTATTTGTAACAATCCTATGATTGATTTTAAGAATGAAGAGAGAGTGAAAAGGGAAAAAAAAGTTTAAAATGGCGGCTGGCTGAGGCTTGAGAAGAAAGCTGAAAGTGAAAGTCTTTCCGTTTGAATGGTTTAATATGTTACAAAGTATCTGAAGCAATAGCGCTGGCTACAAGAGAAGAGAAAAATTTCTGTTTCATGCTTCTTCCTTTCTTAGAGACTTGATATTGATATTGTGTGGAGAGAAGACTTTTTCTTTAAAAAGAGTCTGTTTGCGTGGCAGGATGGCGTTAAAACTGATAAAGCCAGACAACCAAGCTGTGGGGGGGGGGCTCCCCCAATTATAAATCACAAGAGCAATTTTTGAGCTCGCAGATGCAGAAGAATGGTTTTAAGGATTTAAAGGAATTTGTTGTGGAGGAGTTGGCAAGACATGATGAGATTATGAACCAGAATCTTGAAAAATTTAGACAGGAAATTAAAGAGTTGGTTCAACAAAAGTATGATAACCTGAAGCGATATATTATAACAGCTTTGAAAAGCTTCTCAGAAGTAATTCTAAAGATGGATAAAGATATCAATCTAGAAATAGACTCTAAAATGAAGGAAGCTGATTATAAGATTCATTATCTGGATAATAAAATACAAAGAATTGAAAATGATTTGACAATGATTCAAGAAAATAGCTCAGAAGTAGAGTCTAAAATGAAGGAAGCTGATCACAAGACTTACAATGCAGATAATATAAAGCAAAGGATTGAAAATGAAGTTACAATGATGCAATTTAGATCTATGGAATTTGCGATCAGAATAAGAGGAATACAGGAAAATAACAGAGAGGACTTGAGAAAGATGTCTGCTGAAGTTTTGGCTGTGATCTTAAAGGTCAGCTCTGAAGAAGTATTTTGTAAGATTGATAAGGCCTACAGAGTAAATTCTTGGGTGGCAAAGCAAAGACAATTGCCTAGAGATGTGGTGATTTATTTTACTGATAAAGGAATAAAAAATGATATTGTGCAAAAGTCTTTTAACTCCACTCTAGAAATGAATGGAACGAAGATCTGGATATATAAAGAGGTGCCGTCCAAGATGTTAAAAGATAGAAAGGACTTTGGATTTTTGGTGACTGAGCTAAAGAAACAAAACATCCCATTTAGGTGGGATGCTCCAGTTGGTATAATATTGAGATATCAAGGAGAAAGATATCAATTAAACACTGTTGAAAAAGCAGAAGAATTTTACTACCAGGTTTTTAAAATGGGCCCAACATCTCTACGTATGTCATCAGTGTTAGGAATACAGGAGGGGGATAAAGAAAAGCAAAATGAACAAGAGATTGAAACTCAGGCTAAGCAGATGGAGATGGAGGTAATGGAAAAACGACAAGTTATAGAGGGCTTTTTGGATGAGCCGCTTTCGGATTCTCCTTCAGAGGCTATAGCTGGATCACCTATAAATATAAGAGAGGTGGCTTTGGATCTCGATTTGATGTCTTATCAAGCTAAAAGACCAGCATGTAACTCAATCAGCTGATATACAAGTCCTAGAAAGGCAACCAGGGTGGAGATCTAAACCATGACAAGTTAAGAAAAGAAGAAGCAGGTTCTACAAAATTAAAAATTTTTAAACTACAATTCTTTTTTAGCCAACAGATTAATGCCAATCATTTAAGAGACGATTAAATATAATAAGCAGGATTTATAGAAGGCTGATACATGAAAATATAGCCGAGGCAAATTGCAGACTTATACTATTTTGAGAAGAATAACAGATCTCTGCAGTGCTGGTGTTTTGGGGATGTGGAAGATGGCCTGTGATTGAGCGGATTGGAACTTTCTATTTTGAACTCTCTGAAAAATGGATTACGTATATGTTGAGCTATAAGGCAAGAGAACTATGGAATTGGGGCATGCAGATGATCTGGCTGTTACCCTAACGTGGTTGTCGGAATTAATAATCTAGACAAAAGACATTACAGAAGATACCATATGGAATATAAATATAAAGTCACTCGGGGGGGGGGGGTTATATATAGAAATACTTATTAATGATGGGGGCAGATGGTAATTGAAGATACTGAATATACTGTTGGAAGCAGGACTTGATGTTACCCTAATATGGTCGATGGAATTAACAATTTAGTTGAAAGACATTACAGAAGATATTATATGGAATATAAATTTAAAGTCACTTGAGGGTTTTATTTATATATGGAAATATCTTTTAGTGATATGGGCAGAAGAATAAAGATATTAAATATATTATGTATGGTAGACCTGTAGGAAAGTGGGTGAAACAAAATTGATATGGTACAAGGTGATAGGTAACGTTACTGACTGCTTAGTTTAGGAAAAGGGATGTTATGTTTAGATATTAATATACTTAAAATATTTGAATTAAGAGATATACGTATGGGGGTGGAGGAAATGGGTAGATTATGAGTAGAATAAATGCCAAATTAGGATTTATTATATAGTTTTATAGCCGAATGCTGTTTTGAAATGTATAATATACGGGGGACATAATAATAATGTTAGAAAGAAATGTTTAGCACATAGGGGGTGGTGTAAAAGGGTGGTAAAGTATTATATAATGTGATATTAATTTGGATTTCATCTTGTAGAAGCCATGGGGGAGGGGAGGGGGAGGAGGGATTAGGGAGCGGGGGGGGGAAGGGGGAAAAATTTGTATTTGAAAAACTTTTTCAATAAAAAAAAAGAAAAATAATAAAAACTTTTTTTAAAATAAAATTCTTACAGCATACAAGATCATGAGGTGCATCATGTCACTGAAGATTTATTTTCTGCACACTTGGACTTCTTTCCTGAAAATCTAGGTGCAGTCAGTGACAAACATGGCAAAAGTTTTACCACAATGTATTGTATTGCCACAATGTAAAAAAATGGTATTGGGGCAACTGAAATCCATCAATGCGGGCTGACTATTGTTGGACACTGCAACGAAATGCATTGGACAATCGGTACAAATGAAAATCAGCAGCAAAACACTTTTAGCCTTGTTGAACTCATGCAGCATGTTGGAAACATTATGCAATTAAATACATTATAGTCAGTAAATGTTAACTTTATAGCAATGTCACTTAGCAATAACATTTAGACTTATATACCGCTTCAAAGGTCTTTACAGCCCTCTCTAAGCGATGTACAGTCAGCATATTGCTCCCAACAACCTGGGTCTTCATTTTACTGACCTCAGAAGGATGGAAGGCTGAGTTAACCCTGAACCAGTCGGGATTGAATTCCTGGCAGTGGGAATGCAGAGTTAGCCTGCAATACTGCATTCTAACCACTGCGCCACCACAGCTCTTATTTCTTCATATTTCTTAAGATTCCTATGTAGTACAGTCATTCTGAAATTATATTTGTGTTCAATTTGAAGGGGTCTATCATAATCGCCAGAAGTTTTTTAGGAAACAAAACTTTTGAAAATATTTGTACATTGTTAAATTTATTTACGTTACTTTTTATTTTACAGTCTTTACCAGTGTTTCTCAACTTTGGCAACTTGAAAATGTGTGGGCTTCAATTTCTGAATTACCCAGCTACCATGATAGCTGAGAAATTCTGGAAGTTACAGTCCATACATCTTAAAATTACCAAGGTTGAAAAAACTGGCCAAAACTAGTCTTACTAAATTTTCCACTTCAAAATAGCAGAAAAAAGATTCTGAGTGTCTACTTCTTCTGGGCTTGCTAGTCGAATGTTGACAACCATACCATAAATCTCCATAAATCATATTCTTCTGTGTTTCTCTTCCTTGAAATTCATTTGAGAATAAATTGTCGTCTTTTATCCATGTAAGCTATGGCAGAATCTTGAAGGTCTGACCTTATTTATCCTTCCCTCTCTCTTCTACCGAAGAAGTCAATGTTTCATTTTTTTTCATTTTTCATTTTAAATTTCTATACCGCCCTTCTCCCTGAGGACTCAGGGTGGTGTACAGCCAAAATTAAAAAACATGCAGTACAAATATCAGAAACAGTTAAAAACAAATATATAAATTTGGCCCAATTAAAACTCACTACCAATTAAAACATCTAAAATTTCTTCTTAAGCCAGCCCGGCTTGCTTAAAAAAATGGGTTTTAAGGGCCTCTTGATTTCTTTCTCCTGTCTTATTTGCTGGGCTAAGTTTATGCTTGCCTAACAGTTGCTTCATACTTTCTTCAAGGCTATCTCTGCATTGCTCTACTGCTTTACAAGATGCTGGCATATTGTGGAGATATGAATGTGCCAGTAGCTGATTTGTTATTGCCAAAGTTAAGATAGTTAGGTGACAACAAACTCGCACAACCTGCTGGCAAGGCACAACGTATTGACATCAGTGTTGGTGCTCCTGATGGCTTGAAGTTCTGGGAGATGGTGATGTAAAGTGCCTCAACATCCATGGTAGCTAAAATAGATTTAAAATAAATTTAATGTTAGAGAGATTGCCAATGAGATTCCACCTTCTTAGGAACTCAGTGGTGTGTGTCAAGTAACTGGAAATCTGGTGGCATAAAGTCTGAGTATAGAATTCTTGAAACCTAATAGTTGTGATACTTCTGATGCTTAAAGACAATGGGATGGCCTGGGTGGCCTGCAGGGGTGGTATTCACTTACCTTCGCTACCGGTTCACAAATTTGAGTGTACCTCCTCCTCCACGCATGCGCAGAGCCTTCTGTGCATGCACAGAGGGTCAAAAACGGGACATGATGGTGTCCAGGCAGATGGGCATAGCCTCCTGCCGCCGGTGCTACCAGATTGCACAATCTGCAGAGCCAGCTGAATTTCATCACTGGTGGCCTAGTATGTGTAGCGGGGGAAGTAGGGAGAAAATATTTTGTCATGGCCCTTGGCATATCTCCATTTAGATAGACTTACATCATTTGGAAATTTCATAGTTCCTTCTGATAACTGTGGGATTTCAGGATAGACGTTGGTAGAATATAGCACTAAGAGTTATTTTCTGGTTTCTTTGATATCATCAATGTTGTTCATAATGGCAATTGTTTTTATAAAGATATTACAAGATTTATCATTAGATTTAGATTACAAAATATTGCTTCCTAACTCAGCCAATTCAAACTTCAGTTTTCTTCTATCCTAATTCCAAAATTTCAGATTACTTTAAATAATATCTTGGAATTGATTTTTCACATCTTGGAAGAAGAAAAATATTCTCTTATACATCAATTTTCTTTTGAAGATTGTAGCTAAGTACTTGCATGCTTGAATGATGTGATAATAAATATAATTATTACTGTCGTTTATACAATATTATTACTTCTCAAATTTTGGTACAATGCTGAAAAATATGGCTTTTTAATGGACAAAGCTACTCCAGGGTTTCAATAGTGCCACTTAATCAAGCCTTCACATCTTCAAAAACAATTTGATTGCTCAGGGTGGTATGGACTAGGTGTTAGACTAGGATCAGGGACCAGGTTCAAGTCTACCTTCTGCCATAATGATCACAAGATGCTATTGAACCACAGTTCTACCTACCCCACAGGGTTGTTGGGATTAGGCAACGCCATCTTGAGCTTCTGGAGGAAATGTAGGATATTACTCAAACTTCAATCAATCAATCAATCAATCAATCTGGCAGAATTCAAGACTAGTCTATCTGTAAGCTTTAATTAAACCTGAGTAGCATAATCTGTTGCTTTCATATATGTTGTATTTTCCCACAGGGTAAAGAAGTCTATTAATAGTTGAATAAGAAATGCAAAGTACTGTATGTAATTTACTCTTATATTTATTGCTTGTGTCACAATGTGTTTTGCCTTCCCTGAGAAAGTGTCTAGAGAGGTCTACAGAGTTGTGTCAACTGAAGAAAAGGGGTTATCATTCATCCGCCATCTGGTAGCAGGACTTATTTTTAATTAGTTATGTCATAAAGGGGAGGTCTAAATAACTGAGTGGAAAGGGAACAACACTGCACACAGGATCAGCAATGCACAATGAAATTATTAGCCCAATGAGCCATGAAATGATGATCCATTCAGTTACATGGGAAGTTAATGACAGCCCACATTCTTAGGCTCAGACATGGCTGACTGAACTTTCTCAGGAAAGCTGAGAAGGTAGCAAGAAGGAATTTGATTTTCTTGCAGGTATCTCCCTCATCCAGCTGCAGAGAAATGTTATACAGTATATATTATACAGTATATATTATACTGTAACACAGAAAGTCAGTGCTAGATGCAGAATTTGGTTGGGGCATTTTTGGAGGGCAGGGTGGTCTTTTATTTGTCCTTCTTGCTACCTTGCAAGTCTGTCTTCTAGTTCCCATCCATTTCTTCTGACTCATTGTGCCCATCTCTTTACACACATCTTTGTGCCTATATTTCCACCTTTTGCCTCTTATATCTCTGTCTCTCTAGGTGTCAGAAAGAGGAAGTACTAAAAGAGGTAAACAACTTCTTGTATTTTCTGTATTTTGGGGATTGGCTGTATCATCATGACAATTCATTTGTAAAAAGATCAGCCATTTCCTAACAAAATGGCTTACTATGGCAAAACCAGAATTTATTTGAACAGGAATTTAAATTGTTCCACATTTATGTTGGAGATAAATAAATGTACTTTAAAATTTGACTTCAACCACCACAAAATTTAGACTTTTTATATAAAAATTTGATCTTGTTTGTTTTCTTCCAGGTAGTATCATATCAGAGATATTGCAAGGAGGAAATATCATATCACACCACACAAGGAGAGCCAGTTCTAGGAGACTGTCACTCTCTCTCAGTCCCACTCACTTCAGCGTTGTTGTTGTGGGAATATAGGAGGAAGAAAAAGTACTTGATATGTTGCTATGAAGAATAAAAAAAAATTATGTCTATCATTAACTCAAAGAACCAGTCAAACCTTTTAATTCACAATAACAGCTTATGAACAATTAATATAGGGTATCAGCTCTTTTTCTCTAAAGTGGTACTACGTGCTTAATTACAGAGTGATTCCTTAGCTTGTCCAAGGTCATCAAAGTCTTTATCTTTCAAGATCCTTCATGTTTCTTTCCATTCTTTTCTTTTTCACTTGAACTTTGCTTTTCTTGCCTCCTTCTTCTCACCTACTTCTATATTCTCTTGGTTTTCCAGCTCCTTTCCTGTGAGAGGGAGGGAGGGAGGGAGAGTTAACTTTATGCTTGCATTGTAATAGAGCAATAACATTCCTATTTATTACATCCATCACATCCATACACTTTCCTTAGTGGGGGGAAATGTGGGAAATAGCATTCTTGAATTCATCCTGTGACATCAAACAGCGAAATTTCCTGACAGTGGGAACAATTAATCAGTGGATCAACAGTGGATCCAGGAGTTGTGGGTGCTCCATCACTAGAGGTTTTTAAGAAGAGACTGGACAACCATTTGTCTGGAATGGCATAGGGTCTCCTGCTCAAGCAGGGATTGGATCTCCAAGGTTGCTTCCTACTCTATTATTCTGTCTTCTGTAAAAGAGCTGCATGAAGGAAGCCTGACTGTCCATTTAATTGTGCTTGGTTTGTTGAAGGAGGAAATGTTTTGCTTGAAAGTTATAAGCCAGTCTGCTGAAACAGATGAGGGATGAGATAGAAATTAGCACCTGTGACATTCTGCAAGTGTTTCTTCTTACATTCCCCACCCAGTTAACAATTATTTGTATAATTCTGTGAATTCAGAATTCTATAGTAGCGGAAAAGAATAGTTGTATTGTATAGATAATCCTTGATTTATGACCAAGTGGGATTAGAACTTCCTTCACTAAGTAATGTGGTAGTTAAGTGAGTTGTGCCCAACCTTTTTTTTGCTGCAGGAAGGTAAAGGTAGAGGGACCTCGCAACCTGAGGATGCTGCAACTGTCATAAATACATTGTGGTTGCCAAGCACCTGAATTTTGATTATACAACAGTGGAGACATTGCAATGGTCATAAGTGCAAGGACGGTTGTAAGTTTTTTTTTTCAACAGCCATAACTTTGTTCATTAAATGAATGGTTATAAGTCAAGATCTACCTAGGGGGAGTGGAGGAGCCCTTGCAGGGTAGAGCTGAGGAATTTTTGCAGTTTCTGTCGGATAAAGTCGCTCAGATTCGGATGGACCTGGACTCTGATTGGGCAATTCTGACCGAGATGACGGGGGCAGGTTTTAGTCCTATTGTGTGGGATGAGTTTGAGCCTGTGACTCCTGAGGAAGTGGACAAGGCTGCAGGGGCGATGAGTTCCTCCACTTGTTTGTTGGACCCGTGCCCCTCCTGGCTGGTCTCGGCCAGCAGGGAGGTGACACGAGGCTGGCTCCAGGCTTTAGTTAACGCGTCCTTGAGAGAGGGGTCCTTCCCGCAACCATTGAAGGAAGCAGTTGTAAGGCCCCTCTTCAAGAAGCCTTCCCTGGATCCAGCAGAATTAAAGAACTTTCGTCCAGTCTCCAACCTACCCTTTGTGGGAAAGGTTGTAGAGAAAGTGGTGGCACTTCAGCTCCTGTGGTCATTGGATGAAACGGATTATCTGGACCCTTTTCAGTCTGGCTTCAGGCCTGCCTACAGCACGGAAACTGCTTTGGTCACACTGATGGATGATCTCTGGCGAGCCCGAGACGGGGGTCATTCCTCCATCTTGATGCTACTTGACCTCTCAGCGGCTTTCGATACCATTGACCATGGTATCCTTCTGGGATGACTAAGGGAGTTGGGAGTGGGAGCAGGGTGGATTTGATTTAAATCGAGTTGATTTAAATCACTAGTAAAAAGGCTTGATTTAAATCAACTCGATTTAAATCATAATTTTTAAAGAGCAACTGTCATCTCTGCTACTCCTTTGACCCACTGTTGACTCACCGATAGTCCCAGTGTTGCAGAATTTACAGCCTCATGCTACATAACTAAGCTCCATTTCATGCTGAATAAACTAAATTATTTATGTATCTTAAATAGAAAACTATCTTACGATAGATTTTTACCACAAAAGTTTATTAAAAAAATTCGATAAAAATCGAAAAAATCCGATTTAAATCAAAAAAATCTGATTTTTTTGATTTTTTTTTTAAAAAATCATTGATTTTTATCCACCCTGAGTGGGAGGCACCGTGTTACGGTGGTTCTCCTCCTATCTCTCTGGTCGGTCACAGTCGGTGTTGGTAGGAGGACAGAGGTCGACCCCTAGGCCCCTAGTTTGCGGGGTGCCTCAGGGCTCGGTCCTCTCTCCCCTATTTAACATCTACATGAAGCCACTGGGTGAGATCATCCGATGATACGGGGTGAGATATCAGCAGTACGCTGATGATACCCAGCTGTATACCTCTACCCTGCGTCAATTCAGTGATGCAGTGGATGTGATGTGCCGGTGCCTGGAGGCTGTGAGGGTCTGGATGGGAGTCAACAGGCTCAGACTTAACCCAGACAAGACTGAATGGCTGTGGGTATTGCCTCCTAAAGACTATGTTGATTGTCCATCCTTAGTTCGGGGGGGGGGGAGAAATTGTCCCTCTCAGAATGGGCTCACAATTTGGGTGTCCTCCTAGACTCACAGCTAAGATTAGAGCAACATCTGACAGCTGTGGCTAGGGGGACCTTTGCACAAGTTCGCCTGGTGTACCAATTGCGACCCTACTTGGATCAGGAGGCTCTCCTCACAGTCACTCATGTCCTTGTCACCTCACGGTTAGATTATTGCAACGCGCTCTACATGGAGCTACCCTTGAAAAGTGTTCGGACACTACAGTTGGTCCAGAATGCAGCAACGCAAGCTATTGTGGGTGCACCTAGATACACCCACATTACACCAATTCTCCGCGAGCTGCACTGGCTCCCTATTGGTCTCCTGGCAACAGGTTATTACCTTTAAAGCCCTACATGGCTCAGGGCCAGGTTATCTTCGAGACCGCCTTCTACCACATAGCTCCCAGCGACCAGTAAGATCCCACAGAGTTGGTCTCCTCTGGGTCCCGTCAGCTAAACAATGCCGGCTGGCGGGCCCGTGGGGGAGGGCCTTCTCTGTGGCTGCACCAGCTCTCTGGAACCAGTTACCTCCTGAGGTCCAGACCACCCCCACCCTATTGGCCTTCCAAAAAGCGGTGAAGATCTGGCTTTTCCGGCAGGCCTGGGGCCGTTGATCTCGCTGTTGCGATCTTGTGAGATCCGGCCATGAATGGTGTGAATGGGTTTTAATGTTTTAATTTTTAAATGTTTTTATAATAGTTTTTTTTTTTAATGCAATGTAAGACGCCCTGAGTTTCCGGAGAAAGGCGGCATATAAATTGAACTAATAATAACATTGAATTAATAATACCTGTGAATAATAATTAAACTTACATGCAATGTAAATATTGTAAATGCAATAGATAATATATAAATCTATTGTAAGTAGTGATCTATTTAATTGTGAACAATATATGATACCTCTGAAGAGACACAAGAGGGCTATGAGACTGCCTGTATCATATACTAGATTTTAATTCCTATATTACTTACCTTCTGAAAAATAAAAAACAGCAAAACAGTTTTAAGGGGTTATGCACATGTATATTTGCAAAAATACTATTTTTACACATTTAAATATGTTACCCGAAATTTAAAATGAGCAACATGGAGTCTAAGGAATGATAAGATACACATATATTATACTTACTTCCGTTCTCCTACCTAACTTTTCAATTCAAAGTCTTGTTGGAATTTCAATTCTAAACCCCATCCTAAGGTGCTATTTTATGCTTTCTCCAAAAAATAACTTCAATTAATTCAAGAAAAGGTTTTCTGCAGTCTGAATTATGAATAGGATTTCTTTGCATTTAATACTATCAATTCTCAGTTCTTCAAAATAATCTTTTCCCAATCTAATTGGGATTGTCTGGAACAAATATAAAATTCTAGGCAATATATTCTCTTAATAGTTGATATCCTCCCTATCAATGATAATTGTAAATTCTCCCATTTCGCCAAATCTGTACCAATCTGTTGTTTGAGTTTATTATAGTTATTTTCTTTAAGTGTGCTACATCTTACTGTCAAATATATCCCCAAATATTTCACTTTGTTTGTGACCTGCATCTTTGATATCTCTGTCAATTCTTCTTTTTGTTTTATTAACATATTTTTGGTCAGAATCTTCGTTTTATCTTTGTTAATTTTCAAACTTGCTACTTTTCCATATTCTCCTATTTTATCTATCAATTTATTTATTGATGTTAATGGTTCTTCAATAATAAAAACCAGGTCATCTGCAAACGCTTGTAGTTTATATTCTTCCTTTCAAATTTTCATTCCTTTTATTTCTTTTTCTTCTCTAATCTTTCTATTTAGCACTTCTAGTGTTAATACAAACAACAGAGGGGACAGTGGACAACCTTGTCTCGTACCTTTTTTTATCTCAATAGTCTCTGTCAATTCTTCATTGATCATTACTTTTGCTGTTTGTTTATAGTATATAGCTTCTATTGCTTGAATAAATTTTCTACCGAAGCCCATCTGCTCCAGCTGCAATAATATAAATTGCCAATTCACATTATCAAAGGCTTTTTGTGCATCTAGAAATATCAAGGCCATTTCCTTTTCAGGGTGGGCCTCGTAATATTCCAAAGTGTCCAGAACTATTCTCATATTGTCTCTAATCTGTCTCCTTGGCAGAAATCCATTTTGGTCAGTGTATAAAGTTGTTTAAATATCTTTTGAATCTTTCTGCCAATATTGAAGCAAAAAATTTATAGTCTGAATTTAGCAGGGATATAAGTCTATAATTTTTAATTTGTTGTAAATCAGTATTCTTCTTTGGAACAAATGTAATATATGCTTCTGACCATGACTTGGGTATTTTCTTCTTTAACATAACTTCATTCATAACTTCTAACAACGGGAGACTCAATGATTCCCGTAGTGTCTTATAATATTCTGCTGGCAATCTATCCGGGTCTGGCGCCTTCCCATTCTTTTGTTTTTTAATTGCTTCTGTTAATTCCATCATTGTTATGTTTCTTTCTAGCATTTCTTCAGTATCTTTTGAAATCTGAGGTAAATTTGTCTTTTGCAGATATTGTTTAATATTTTCCTCTTCTATATTTTCTTGTTCATACAGTTTTCTATAATAATCTTGTATAATTTCTTTCTTCTCTTTATTCCCAAATCTAATTTGTTCTTGGTCATCCATTAGCTGTGTTATTTTTCTTGATTGTCTTTCTTTTTTCAATTTATATGCTAACCATCTACCTAGTTTATTAGCATCTTCAAAATAATTCTGTTTAGCACTTCTAATTTTTTGTGCTAGATCTTCTTTCTCCATTAATCCCATTTTATGTTTTATTGTATCCATTTTTATTTTAAGGTCTTTCTTTTGTGGGGATTTTTGAAGTTCCTTTACAAATCTATTACAATCATCTTCTAATATTTTATAGGCTTGTCTTTTCTTATTATTTCTTTTTCTTGTATAATTGATTATCAGTCCTCTGGCATAGGCTTTCATTGTATCCCAAGTATTTTGCATCAATGTGTCTTCTTTTCGATTCTCTTTAAAGAAAAAAGCCAATTTTCTCCATTTTCTGCACAGTCTTTTTTTTTAAAAAAACAGTATTATTTAAAGTCTATCTAGATCTTCTTCTTTTTTTTTAAAATTGAATTTCTATACCGCCCTTCTCCCGAAGGACTCAGGGTGGTGTACAGCCAAAAATAAAACCATGACAATATAAAAATTAAAAGCAATTTAAAACAATTAAATAAATTGGCGAAAGAACTCTAATAAAACAACCCATTAAAATAGTAAAATGTTATTATTATTTAGGCCAGCCCTGCTTGTTGGAATAATAATGTTTTTAGGACGCGACGAAAGGTACGAAGGTCTTTGTCCTTTCCATTTCATTGTCACGGGATTATGGTCTGCCCAGGTATTTGCTTCTATTTCAATTTTTTCTATATTCGAAGTCAATTCCATTGTTGTCCAAATCATATCTAATCTAGACCAAGATGAATGTCTGTCAGAAAGAAAGTGTATTGTCTATTTTTTGCATTTCTTTCTCTCCATGTATCTTTTAGATTTATTTCCTCTGTCATCTTAAAAAAAGATTTCGGCAGTATCTTTCTACTGTGTTTTATTGCCTTATGCGGTTTATAATCTAATTTCTCATCCACTATACCATTAAAGTCTCCCATCATGCAAATATTTTCATAGTCCAGTTCAATTATTTTCTTATGTAGCTTTTTATAGAAGTCGTCTTGGTTGTTATTTGGAGCATATATTGCTATTGAGAGTATTTTCATATTATTATCTATTATTTCCACCATCAAAATTCTTCCCTCATCATCTTCGTATATTTGCTCAGCTGGAATTGTGTTTCTAATGTATAAGACAATTCCCCTTTTTTTACATTGTGGCAATGAAGTAAAAATTTTCCCTAGTTTTGACTGCACCAGTAACTGTTCATGTTGCTTTTTAATGTGTACTTCTTGCAAACAAATTATATCAAACTTTAATTTCTCTAATTTATGAAATACTTTTCTTCTTTTAATAGCTAAATTAAGTCCATTTATATTTATTGAAATCAATTTTTTCTCTTCCATGTTCATATTTTATAAGAAGGATTTGCTGCTCTAGTAGATCTCGGCTCAAGTTGTTCTTTGTATTCCACAATACCCCCTACTGCTCCTTCTGCTTTTTCAATCATTACTAGTTCTTCTTCTTGGAGTTCTACTATTTGCTCTGCCTTCTTGGATTCCATTTCTTTCTCTTTGAGAAATTCTGCGTAGAATGCTTTAGCAAAATCCACACATGGTTGGAAAAAATGATTAAAAAGCACATTGATTTCAAACCAGAGATTTTTTTTATTAGGGATCTTACCAGTAACATATAACAGAGAATTGAGTTACCTGATTGTGAATGTATTGACAGCGGCTAGAATTGTGTTTGCTAAAAATTGGAAAAATGAGGAAATACCCAAAAAAGATGAAGTTATTAGGAAAATTATGGAATGTGCTGAAATGAGCAAATTGACATTTGAAATTAGAGAACAGGAAGATAAACAATACCATAAGATATGGGATTTATTTTATCAATGGCTAGATGGAAACATGGAAATGAAATATGAAATAGATGTTATAATACAATTTATGGAAATGATTTTAATGAGATAAAAATGCCATTGTTAAATGAATGATAAATGAGAATAAAGATATAAAGATATATGTTAGATTGATAATACGAGAAATTAGAGAATTTGTAATGATGAATATGAGATGAAGCAGAAAAGATTTGTAACCGACCAACACACTACTTGTAATTGGAATGGATGATGGATGTTTTTATGTTTTGTTTAAAAATAAAAAACTTTTTTTTTAAAAAAAAAGACTACCAATTCTCAAGGTCCCCAAAATGAGAATATATTTGCTTAGTAATTTATACAACAATTTTAGTTCTTGGGTCCAACAACCTCAGCCATGTTGGGTTTCCATGTTCGATGTTTTCTGCCAAGTGTAATGCTCTTCTTTAAACAAAACACACTATTCTTTCATAGTGCATAACTCAAACACAGCTCCTAATTGGCCACCAAAGCAGCCTTAGGTAAAGGTAAAGGTTCCCCTCACACATACATGCTAGTCATTCCCGACTCTATGGGACGGTGCTCATCTCCGTTTCTAAGCCGAAGAGCCAGCACTGTCCGAAGATGTCTCCATGGTCATGTGACCAGCATGACGAAATGCCGAAGGCGCATGGAACACTGTTACCTTCCCACCAAGGTGGTCCCTATTTTTCTACTTGCATTTTTACATGCTTTCAAACTGCTAGGTTGGCAGAAGCTGAGGCAAGTAAGGGGAGCTCACTCTGTTATGCAGCACTAGGGATTCAAACCGCCGAACTGCCGACCTTTCTGGTCAACACGCTCAGCATCTTAGCCACTGAGCCTCCGTGTCCCCTAGAAAGCTGTAAAACCAAGACAAGCTCATAAGGGACAACAGAAAAAGCAGTAGCATAAAATATAGGTGATAGGCAAATATCTCCAAATCTCAAAATAATTTCACTGTTCTATCAGAAAATTCCTCTTTAGTTCCAGGTTGAATCTCCTTCTATGAGCTTCCACCCATTGCTTCTTGTCCCGCCCTCAGACAGTATGGAGAATAAATCAACCATCTCTTCCCTGTGACATCCCCTCAAGTTAAATAGTCCGTCAAGTTGGACTATTTAACAAATATACAGTCAGGTCCAGAAATATTGGGACATCGACACAATTCTAACATCTTTGGCTCTATACACCACCACAATGGAGTTGGAATGAAATAAATACAATGTGTGTTAACTGCAGACCCTCAGCTTTAATTTGAGGGTGTGTACATCCAACTCAGGTGAACGGTGTAGGACTTACAGCAGTTTGCATATGTGTCTCCCACTTGTTAAGGGACCAAAAGTAATGGGACAGAATAATAATCATAAATCAAACTTTCCCTTCTTAATACTTGGTTGCAAATCCTTTGCAGTCAATCACAGCCTGAAGTCTGGAACGCATAGACATCACCAGACACTGGGTTTCATCCCTGGTGATGCTCTGCCAGGCCTCTACTGCAACTGTCTTCAGTTCCTGCTTGTTCTTGGGGCATTTTATTTATTTATTTTATTTATTTTTAAATTTATATACCGCCCTTCTCCCTGAGGACTCAGGGCGGTGTACAGCCAGAATTAAAAAACATGAAATACAAATATTAAAAACAATTAAAATATATATAAATTTGGCCCAAAATTAAAAATACAAACCAATTAAAACATTTAAAATTTCTTCTTAAGCCAGCCCAGCTTGCTGGAAAAAGTGGGTTTTAAGGGCACGGCAGAAGGCACTAAGGTCTTGGATTCTCCTTATCTCTGGGGGCAACTGATTCCAGAGGGTTGGTGCCCCCACAGAGAAGGCCCTCCCCCTGGGAGTCACCAGCCTACATTGATTGGCTGATGGCACCCTGAGGAGGCCCTCTCTGTGGGAGCGCACGGGACGATGGGAGGTCGTTGGTAGCAGCAGGCGATCTCGAAGATAGCTAGGCCCGATGCCATGGAGTGCTTTAAAGGTGATAACCAACACCTTGAAGCGCACCCGGAAGACCACTGGGAGCCAGTGCAGCTCGTGCAGGAGCGGTGTTACATGGGAGCACCATGCTGCTCCCATCACTACCCGCGCTGCTGCATTCTGGAACAGTTGGAGCCTCCGGGTGCTCTTCAAGGGGAGCCCCATGTAGAGAGTGTTGCAGTAGTCAAGGCGAGAGGTGACGAGGGCATGAGTGACTGTGCACAGGGAATCCCGATCAAGAAAGGGCCGCAACTGGCGAATCAGGCGAACCTGACAAAAGGTCCCCCTAGTTACAGCTGTCAGATGTTCCTCCAAGGACAGCTGCATATCCAGGAGGACTCCCAGATTGTGAGCCCTTTCTGTGGGGGCCAAAGACTCGCCCCCAATAGTCAGTGATGGAGTCAACTGACTATATCGGGATGCCAGGAGCCACAGCCACTCAGTCTTGGAAGGGTTGAGCTTGAGCCTGTTCCTCCCCATCCAGATCCGCACAGCCTCCAGGCACTGGGACATCACTTCAAGGGCATCATTGGGGTGGCCTGGGGTGGAGATGTACAGCTGGGTGTCATCAGCCACGGATGATCTCGCCCAGCGGCTTTACATAAATGTTGAACAGAAGGGGCGAGAGGACCGATCCCTGTGGCACTCCACAGATGAGAAGCCTCGAGGTCGACCTCTGCCCCCCTGCCAACACAAACTGCGACCGGTCAGAGAGAAAGGAGGAGAACCACCGCAACACGGTGCCTCCCACCCCCAACTCTTCCAGCCAGTGCAGCATGATATCATGGTCGATGGTATCAAAAGCCGCTGAGAGATCTAACAGGACCAGAACAGAGGAGCAGCCCCTGTCCCGAGCCCTCCAGAGATCATCAACCAACGCGACCAATGCCGTTTCTGTGCTGTGCCCAGACCTGAAACCCGACTGGAACAGATCTAGATAAGATGTTTCCTCCAGGAATTGTGGGAACTGTCGCGCGACCACACTCTCAACAACCTTCGCCATGAAGCGAAGGTTGGAGACAGGACGGCAGTTGGCCAATATTGCCGGATCCAGGGACGGCTTCTTGAGGAGAGGCCTCACCACCGCCTCTTTCAAGGCAGCGGGGAAGTGGCCCTCACTCAGCGAAGCGTTGATAACACCCTGGAGCCAGCCTCGTGTAACCTCCCGGGAAGCCAGTACCAACCAGTATTTTCCCTTCAGTTTTGTCTTCAGCAAGTGAAATGCATGCTCAATGGGATTCAGGTCAGGTGATTGACTTGGCCATTGCATAACATTCCTCTTCTGTCCCTTCAAAAACTCTTTGGTTGCTTTTGCAGTATGCTTTGGGTCATTGTCCATCTGCACTGTGAAGTGCCGTCCAATGAGTTCTGCAGCATTTGGCTGAATGTGAGCAGATAATATTGCCCAAAACACTTCAGAATTCATCCTGCTGCTTTTGTCAGCAGTCACATCATCAATAAATACAAGAGAACCAGTTCCATTGGCAGCCATACATGCCCACGCCATGACACTACCACCACCATGCTTCACTGATGAGGTGGTATGCTTAGGATCATGAGCAATTCCTTTCCTTCTCCATACTCTTCTCTTCCCATCACTCTGGTACAAGTTGATCTTGGTCTCATCTGTCCATAGGATCTTGTTCCAGAACTGTGAAGGCTTTGTTAGATGTTGTTTGGCAAACTCTAATCTGGCCTTCCTGTTTTTGAAGCTCACCAATGGTTTACATCTTGTGGTGAACCCTCTGTATTCACTTTGAAGTCTTCTCTTGATTGTTGACTTTGACACACATACACCTACCTCCTGGAGAGTGTTCTTGATCTGGCCAACTGTTGTGAAGGGTGTTTTCTTCACGAGGGAAAGAATTCTTCGGTCATCCACCACACTTGTTTTCTATGGTCTCCCAGGTCTTTTGGTGTTGCTGAGCTCACCGGTGCATTCCTTCTTTTTGAGAATGTTTCAAACAGTTGTTTTGGCCACGCCTAATGTTCTTGCTATCTCTCTGATGGGTTTGTTTTGTTTCTTCAGCCTAATGATGGCTTGCTTCACTGATAGTGACAGCTCTTTGGATCTCATCTTGAGAGTTGACAGCAACAGATTCCAAATGCAAATAGCACACTTGAAATGAACTCTGGGCCTTTTATCTGCACATTGTAATTGGGGTAATGAGGGAATATCACACACCTGGCCATGGAACAGCTGAGAAGCCAATTGTCCCATTACTTTTGGTCCCTTAACAAGTGGGAGGCCCATATACAAACTGCTGTAAGTCCTACACCGTTCACCTGAGTTGGATGTACATACCCTCAAATTAAAGCTGACAGTCTGCAGTTAAAGCACATTGTGTTTGTTTCATTCCAACTCCATTGTGGTGGTGTATAGAGCCAAAGATGTTAGAATTGTGTCGATGTCCCAATATTTCTGGACCTGACTGTACGTGGAAGCTTTTACAAAAGAAGTTTCTAAATTTGTGTTGTAGAAAAAGGATTCTTTTCATGGCATCTACCTCAGCTTTGTAATTAAGTCTTCAGAGCTTAGAACCCAGGTAAAATATTTAGTTACCTGCCCCTTTATTTATTTGTTTTCTTATTTATAGCATGGTTAGGTCACAATTCATCAACAAGAATTGATAATGTTTAACTAATCCAAAGATTAAAAGAATAATCCATGATATATTACGGTATGGATGCTTGCAAAGAATAAATGATGAAATAATGGTTTATGCTGGACTAGTTGAAGACATTATAATTGATGAATTATATAATTATAATGAATCGAATCCAAGGCAAACCATTCAAATCAGATTGACTAGGTGCTCTGCAGCCAAAGATGGAGAAGCTCTATACAGTCAGTAAAAACAAGACCAGGAGCTGACTGTGGCTCTCGTTGCAAAATTTAGGCTTAAGTTGAAGAAAGTAGGAGAAAGCACTAGGCCGCTCAGGTATGAATTAAATCATATCCCTGATGAATATACAGTAGAGATGACAAATAGATTTAAGGAATTAGATCTGATAGACAGAGTGCCTGAAGAACTATGGTCAGAGTTCTGGCAACTATGGCAACATTGTACAAGAGGTAGCAACTAAACCATCCCAAAGAAAAAGAAAGGCAAGAAAGCAAAATGGCTGTCTGAGGAAGCTTTGCAAATAGCTGAGGAAAGAAGGGAAGCAAAAGGCAAGGGAGAAAGAGAAAGATACACCCAGTTGAATGCAGAATTCCAGAGAATAGCAAGAAGAGATAAGAATATCTTCTTAAATGAACAGTGCAAAGAAATAGAAGAAAACAATAGAATAGGGAGGGCCAGAGATCTCTTCAAGAAAACTGGAGATATGAAGGGAACGTTTCATGCAAAGATGGGCATGATAAAGGACCAAAATGGCAGGGACCTAACAGAGGCAGCAGAGATTAAGAAGAGGTGGCAAAATTACACAGAAGAACTATACAAGAAGGAGCTTAATGTCCCTGATAACCACGATGGGATGGTCACTTGAGCCAGACATCCTAGAATGTGAAGTCAAATGGGCCTTAGGAAATTTGAGCAAGTTCTTAAAGAGATGGGAGTACCAGACAGTGATGAAATCTGAACCAGTTTACTACTAGTTCGCTGGCTGCGCATGCGTAGTGCCCACCATGCACCAAATTCGGGCGAATAGATTGTAAAATAATGCTTTTAAAAGGTAAAAAAAAGGCTCTGACGATCGCGCAGCACAGCTGTGATTATCAGAGCCTTTTTAAAAAACTTTTTAAAAGTATTTTTACTACCGGTTCCAGAGAACCGGTAGTAAAAAAATGCCTAAAAAGTAAAAAAAAAAAAAAGTTCTGACAATCAGCTGAGTGATGCGCAATCTTCAGACCTTTTTTTTTTTTTTTTTTTTACTTTTTAAAGCATTTTTAACTACCGGTTCCAGAGAACCGGTAGTAAAAAATGCTAAAAATGATTTTTAAAAAGTTCAGACAATTGCGTGTCGCTCAGCTGATCGTTGGAACTTTTTTTTTACATTTTTTACTACCGGTTTGGCTAACCAGTAACCTCTTTTACTACTGGTTCAGGTGAACCGGACCAAACCAGGAGCATTTCCCCCCTGGTACCAGACCATCTTGTCTCTTGAGAAACCTATATGCGGGTCAAGAAGCAACAGAGAGAACTGGACACAGAACCACTGACTGGTTCAAAATTGGGAAAGGAGTCCAGCACTGTTGCCCTGCCTATTTCATTTATATGCAGAGCACATCATGAGAAAGGCGGGGCTAGATGAATCAAAAGTTGGATTTAAGATTGCCAAGAAAAATATCAAAAACCTCAGACATGTAGATGATACCACTTTAATGGCAGAAAGTGAAGAGGAACTAAAGACTCCCTTAACACAGGTGAAGAAGGAGAGTGCAAAAGTTGGCTTAAAACTCAACATTAAGAAAACTAAGATCATGGCATCCGGCCCTCTCAATTCGTGGCAAATAGATGGGGAAGAAATGGAGGTAACGACAGATTTTATTTTCCTGGGCTCCAAGGTCACCGCAGATGGGGACTGCAGCCAAGAAATTAAAAGATGCTTGTTCCTGGGGAGGAAAGCTATGGCAAATCTAGACAGCATTCTAAAAAGCAGAGAACAAAAGTGTGTATAGTCAAGGCTATAGTTTTCCCAGTTGCAATGTATGGCTGTGAAAGTTGAACCATAAGAAAGGCTGAGCACCAAAGGATTGAGGCCTTTGAACTATGGAGCTGGAGAAGACTCCTTGGATCCCTTGGACTGCAAGGCGATCAAACCGGTCAGTCCTAGAGATCACCCCTGACTGCTCTTTAGAAGGCCAGATCTTGAAGATGAAACTCAGAAACTTTGGCCACCTAATGAATAGGAAGGTCTCACTGGAGAAGAGCCTAATGCTGGGAAAGATTGAGGGCAAATGTAGAAGGGGATGACAGAGAACGAGGTGGCTGGATGGAGTCACTGAAGCAGTAGGCGTGAACTTAAATGGACTCCAGAGGATGGTAGAGGACAGGAGGGCCTGGAGGAACATTGTCCATGGGGTCAAGATGGGTTGGACACGACTTCGCAACTAACAACAACAACAACAAAAATTAAATGTGTTGTAAGAGTTTTTAGAACAGTCTTTTTTATCCACTCAACAGGAAAATAAAGGCCGAAATCCTCATCTGGCTCTATAGTTCTTGTATTGACAGAAACCTTGTAACAAATCCAAACAACAGATTTATGTTATGAAGTGTAGAAATGACAGCAAGATGATTTCCACAGGATTCATACAATGAAGTCTGAAGGAGACATACAATCAATTTAACAGAATAACAGAGCTGGAAGGGACCTTGAAAGTCTTCTAGTCCAACCCCCTGCTCAAGCAGGAGATCCCACACAAGTTCAGACAAATGGCTATCCAATCTCTTCTTAAAAACCTCAGTGTTGGAGCACTCACAGAGGCAAGCCATTCCACTGGTTAATTGTTCTACCTGTGATTTTACATTAAATGTCAGCATTTCCTTTGCTTTTCTGTCTGTTTGGCCACTTACATTTAATGTGTAAATTTGATGACTCATAAATGCAAACAAATTGGCAAGAAGTCCTTGAAGCATTCTGTTTTTGCTTGAAACATGCTTCACAGCATTCATTTTATGTTCCTTAAGTGAAACAACAACCTATGTGCCTTTAGGGAAAAGTTAATTAAATATTATGCAGCAATCTGAATTTGAAGAACAGAATGTAAATGTTCCTTGAAAAAGCTTCTCCTGGGCTGTGCGACAGGATCCCAGAAAAAGAAGGCACTGATAGGTGAGGCATGTATGCCTACGCACATTCCAACTCTCTTTTTTTTTCCTTTTCATAGTGAAATCACTTCATAACTATAAGTGCTGTTAAATGGATAAGAACTTGTATAAATTCATTATTAATGGCTAAAAGGCAATACGATAAAATCTAGATTATCTACCTCTAGATTATCTATCCCTTTCCCCAGGCTGAATGAAGTTTGCTTCATGCGACACCTTTCATTTGGGAGGCAGACGGTGCGGGAGAAGGTGTTGCAGAGGCTGCTTAAGGAGGAACACCAGAGCTGCAAATCGCCTAATCTGGCAGAGGGTGCGGAAGAGCAGTTCAGTATTCCGTTAAACCAAGAACGCATTAAGCCGGGTGGCTCCTGTCCCGTTGCAGCCCAGCCGGATGAGTGGGAGCCCGGTGGGCTTCCGAGCTCAGCGCTCGCCTTTCGCTACCACCATCTGTTTCTTGCGATTGGTTTGCAAGCGCCCTCCCCTTTCTCGCACCCACCAGAATGTCGCGCTCCCAGAGGCTGGCCAGAAAGGTCAATTCCGGGGCTCTCCCACATTCCCCTCTCGTAGGGCTGCCGTCTGGAGATTGCCATGGTGATCTGTACGCTACGTAACCCCGAGATCACCTTGGAAAGCAGGGAGGACGCGCCGCTTGTTTTGCACCGGGCATAATTTTACCTCGTCCGCCGTTGGCCCTCGAGTCAAGCAGAATTTCCGGCGCAGCGAAATCGTCCAAAGCGCTCACTTTGCCGGGAAAGCCTGACAAGGACGCCACGCCTCTCCCGCCCTGTTAGCCAATTGCTGCGCGCAGAGAACAATCTCCATTTCCCCTCTCCGCTTTGTCGCGCTGCGCCTGTAGCGGAGCGGCGGGAGGGAGCGAGGGAAGCCCGAAGCGGCCTGTGGAGCTTGGACTGACCTGGCTGTCTGCTGAGCTTAAGCAGCCCAGTTTGGGCGCCCGAAGAGTTTATAGTGCTGATTTGAGGGCCGAGTCTGGGTTCATCTCGAGTGATGAGGCATTGATCGATCACCTGGTCTCTAGCCCCGGACAACTTCTGCTAATGCGGAGCAGACCCGGTCGAATAAGGCGAGGAAGCTTTGGGGACTTGAAAATGCGGCCGAACCCATCTGGACTTTCCCGGGTGTCTGGGGCTTGATCTCAGTGAAAAGGTTTTAGTTGTTTGCTCGTTTTAATGTTTTTAAGGCAGTTTAATCAGTGTGGTGATTTCAATATAAACAAACAGAAATTTATGGGAAGCTTAACTTTTTGGCAGATGAATTAATAAGCTTTGTTTTAGCCCACGTTCAACGTGTTGATCTTTGTTTTAGCCCACGTTCAACGTGTTGATCTTACGTTCAGCCCTCTCCAAAATACTTTTACTGTTCAGAAGCTCCCCAAGTATTTTATGATATATGAACTACAGAGACTGTTTTTGGATGTTGTTGATAAGTATGTATCCTAGAAAAATAAATGCTTCACTGTGTTCACTTTTAAAAAACCAAAAGGAGCTTAATCTTTCTCAATGTTTTATTTTTATCTTTTATTTGTGTTCCACTGTTCATGGAATAATATCTTTAGCAGAAGATACAGGAAATATTTCCTCTGTTTTAAGACAAGTCAAAGACAAAAATATTTCCTTTAAGCATCCTTCCCTCATTCATCTGATCTGCTGACTCAAGATCTACAACAGAGTACCTGAAAGAAAAATAACGGACATCCAAATTTTGCAATATGCCTACTATGTAACTTTTGGGGAAAGTAGACCTGAAAATTGCATTTTCTTTGTTTGCCAAGCTTTGCTGAACAAAATACTTCATGATTAATTAATTGTAACATTGTTTGATTTATCATTACTATTATCATTACCAATTGCATTGAAAATGCAAAAGCCCATGACATGTTACTCTAGTGCAAAGGTATAAAATTCTGAATTTCAGAAGGTGATCTTGTCCACATAATTGTCTGGTTTAAATTGGAAACTGATTGTTAGTGAAGACATCCTGGGGTACAGCTCCTTAATCTAATTCCCTTTTACACCTAAACTCCTTTGCTTCAAAATTGAGTTGGCTTCCTCCAATCAACTTCAAAAGACCATCTGAAGAAAAGTAATATAATTTCCACATGGAGTCAGAATTGCCTACTATAGTTTAAAGGAGCTAATCCATCTCAACTATGTAATAATTTCAGTCAAAGATAATCAAACTCCAGCTTCAAACCTAGTGATTTCTGGTTCTTGAGAGGCATCTTATTTAGGATGATGTGAGGAATCTAGAAAATGTTTCTCAAGAATTTGGACTGGATTTTCTTTAATGTTGCCAACTTGCTATATGGCACGAATTGAATCCCATTCAATACCTGGATATGAGCCTTAGCAGTAAATAACAGTAGCAAGAATAAACTGTATGCCTTAATCAAAGTAGAAGGTTTGTAATACTGAGGCTGATCTGTGTGCCTTTGGATATGTTATGCTTATGGGCATTTCAGGTTCCTGTGGCTTGAAAAAACACCCTTAAGGTTTTTATGGTGTATCCCAGGGGTGAAATGCTCCCAGTTCGGACTGGATCGCCTGATCCAGTAGCAATGGAGGCGGGTGGTTCGGAGAACCGGTAGCAAAAATCCCTGCCCACCCCCTGCCCAGCTGAGCCATACAATCATTAGAGGCTTTTTTTTTTACTTTTAAAAGCATTTTTTCTGTAACATTTTCAGCTGAAAAAATGCTTTTAAAAGTAAAAAGAAAAGCCTCTGAAGATCACGTGCCTCAGCTGGGATTGTCAAAGGCTTTTAAAACCATTTTTTCTACAACCTCTTCGGCGAAGAGGTTGTAAAAAATGCTTTCAAAAGGCTCTGATGATCCCAGCTGAGTTGCCTGATCGGCAGAGGCTTTTTTTCTTTTAAATGCCTCTGACGATCAGGCAACTCAGCTTGGATCGTCAGAGCCTTTTGAAAGCATTTTTTACAAATGCTTTCAAATTTGAAAAAAATGGTTTTAAAAGTAAAAAAAAAATGGCCACACACACCCAGTCACATTACCCCCCACCCCACCAAGCCACACCCACAGAACCGGTAGTAACAAATTTTAGATTTCACCACTGGTGTATCCATCTCCCTGATAAGATGACTGGGATGGGAATTATAATAGAATCTTGGGAGGATTATCTATGGCTGTCAGCCTCAGCTTGCCTGCTTCAGCTGCCATAAGAAACGGGGGAGGGATTAGGTATGAAGCAAAGGGGGGGAAGGGAGCAGGAGGGGGTTTGTCTTTGTAGGAGGGGACTTCGTGGGAATCGAAACTATTTTCAAAAGGGGATGGCGGACCAACTGTCTCGACATTCCTGATGGATGACGCTGCCAGACGTGTTGCCACCTGACCTTTGGAAGACCTTTGGGTTGGCTGAGGATTTATAAACACGAGGGGGGGAAGAAGCTTAGTAGATGCATTTCGCGTGTTTTGCTCACTTCCAGCTTAACTGGGTTGTTAATCATTTCTTATTCAGTAAAAGTACCAAATTCTTCAAAATGCTTGACTTTGGGGTTTTCTTTCCTGGATACTGAAGGAAGCATACCTGACATTAAGCTGGAAGTCACAACCAGTCATCCCGGACCAAAACCGAGGGGACTGTAAATCCAAACATGTCAGATCGGGGGAGTGATGGAGAAGAGAAAATGGGGGCAGCCAGTTCAACTGCCTTCCAGTCGGAAAAGGAGATTGCAGAATGGTTAGAAAAACTTCGTCTGGAGACGGAGGAGGCCAGATGGTCAAAAGGTGTGGGGAGACTGCCGGACTGGGGAGAAGAACCCCGGGGAGTGACAATTTCCAGACCCCGGAAAAGAGAGGCAGTGTGGATGCAACAGCACAAGGAACGCCTCATGATAGATCAAGCCTTGCAGCTTATCCGTGATGTGGAAGAAAGCAGAAAAAAACGTGAGTCTTTTGAAATTCCTGTGGAGAAGGGGGAAGCAGGCCCCCGGGGGGGGGGCCGAAGAGACAGCCTGCGGGGGAGAGGAAGAGTTTGAGGAGGGAACATCCCAGGCTTTGGCAGCTCGAGGGAGAGATGCAGCCGGCCAGAGAACCCCAGCCTTGCAGGCCCCTCCCCGCAGACGAAAAAAGCCAAAAATCCCCCCCCTTCCTGGGAAGTTTGATGGGAATCCAAAAACCTTGGGATTTTTCCTGACCCAAGTGTGGAACCACATGGAGGACTGGGGGGAGGACTACGAAACAGAGGCGGCAAAAGTCAGAGGCGTCGCGAATGCCCTAGAGGGAGTAGCTGCTGAGTGGATGGTGGTTCTCCACAATAACAACTCCCCCTTGCTGAGAAATTACAACCAGTTCATGAGGGCCCTTAGAAGGCGTTTTGAAGACCATTTAGCTGAAAGAAAGGCGAGACTCAGAATGAAGAGCATTCAGCAGGGTCGGAGGCCGGTGGCAGAGTATATCCAAGAATTTCGTGAACTGGCACCCTATATGACAGGCTGGTCAGAAATGGCTCTTTTGGAGAGCTTCAAAGATGGATTGAATGAAGAGATATATCGAGACTGCAGGAGCATGGGGGTCCCCGATGATTTGGATAGATGGTACATAGTAGCTGAGGATGTGGAGATCGAGCTGAAACGGAGCGAACTCCGAGGAAGGCGAATGGGAGGCCAGTCATCCTCTTTCTACCGTAAGGGACCGCCCAAGATGACTGGCGGGAAAACCGAAACCAAACCCAAGTCAAAGCCCTTCACCTGTTTCAAATGTGGGAAGGAGGGTCACCGGGTGGCCAAATGTTTCTCCATACCACCGCCAAAAGCCACCGGGACCAGCCAAAAGAAAGGCGACAAAATACCCGCCAAAACCCGTGGCACCGCCCTGAAAGGAGAAGTCGTTGAGTTCACTCCCCGGAACCAGGGTGAGTTGGGAACTCCGACCAACGATGATGACAGCGAGACGGACTCCGACTCTGACACCGACGAACGGGTGAGTCGCACGGAAGAACCCTTACTCATCCCCGTAGAAGTAAGGGTGCCCTCCACAGGAACTCACGCGCAATTGTTAGCCCTGTTGGACTCTGCGTGCACTAGGTGCATAATTAGCCCCAAAGTAGTGGAGGAAATGGGACTGAGATTGAAAACTTTAAAAAGACCCATTGCATTTTGTCAATTAGACGGGTCGATTGCAGGAGGGGGCCCAGCTAGTTTTATGACCGAACCCCTTGAACTGCAGTTGGGGAATCATGTAGAGAAGCTCAGCTTTATCGTAGCACCTGGCATGGAAAGGCCCCTCATTCTAGGACTGCCCTGGCTTCGTAAATGGAACCCACGAGTAAATTGGAGAACGGGGGTCCTGCGCATCCGTACGGCAGAACCTACTCCGGAAAAGGAAGGCCCCTCCCTAAGGGACAACATAAGACCAGAAAGGGCAGCAGTAGCCATTAACTATATTGAGGGAGAAGAGAAAATTCCAAAGGAATATTTGGACCTCAAGGAAGTGTTTAGTGAAAAAGCATCGGATGCTCTACCTCCCCACAGGGCCACTGACTGCACCATTGAAATACTCCCAGGGGTGAAGCTTCCCAAACCAAAAATATACCCCATGACACCTCGGGAACTGGGGGAATTGCGAAATTTTATTGACAAAAACTTAGAACGGGGATTCATCGAACGAGCCAAACCCAAGGTGGCAGCGCCAGTAATGTTCCGCGAAAAGAAAGATGGATCCTTCAGATTAGTTGTTGATTATAGAAACATGAACGCCATTTGCGTGGAAAATGTCTATCCCCTCCCACTTATGAAGGACATGTTGGCCCATTTAGGGAAGGGAAATTTTTTTACCAAACTTGATTTAAGAGAGGCATACTACCGAGTGAGAATAAAAGAAGGAGATGAATGGAAGACAGCATTTAATTGCCCACTGGGATGTTTCCAGTTTAGAGTACTCCCTTTTGGACTACAGGGGGCCCCAGCTGTATTCATGCAGTTGATCAACGAAGTGTTGCATGAACACCTATATAAGGGGGTGTTGGTCTATTTGGACGATATTCTAATTTATTCTGACAATATGGCCGACCATGTAAGATTGGTTCGAGCGGTCTTAAATAAACTCAGAGCAGCTGAGCTCTATGCTAAACTTTCTAAATGTGAATTCCATCAAGACAAAATCGACTATCTTGGATATCGTATATCGCATGAGGGAATAGAGATGGACCCGGAAAAGGTCTGGACAGTAATGGAATGGGCCGCACCGCGCACCCGTAAACAGTTACAGAGTTTTTTAGGGTTTGCTAATTTTTATAGACAATTTATCCCCTCTTTCGCGAAAATCGCACTACCAATTACAAACTTGCTAAAAACCAAAGGGGAAGTAAAACCCAAACCCTCGAAACCACTAGACTGGACTATGGACTGTCAGGCCGCTTTCGAAAAACTGAAACGCTTGTTTGCAGCTGAACCTGTGCTCAAACACCCCGACATAGAACAACCTTTTGTAGTACAAGCTGATGCTAGCGACGTCGCCGTAGGAGCAATACTCTTGCAAAAGAACGAGAATGGAATATTACAACCCTGTGCTTACACATCCCGTAAACTATCCGAGACAGAAAGGAGATGGGCCATATGGGAGAAAGAAGCGTTTGCAGTTAGATGGGTGCTGTTAACATGGAGACAATTTTTAGAAGGGGCGAAACACCCTTTCGAGGTGTGGACTGACCATAAGAATCTAGAAGCATTAAAAACTCCACGCAAACTATCACTGAAACAGGCACGCTGGGCCCAACATTTCAAGCGATTCAATTTCACTTTACGTTACCTTCCTGGCGGAAAAAATTTCATGGCGGACGCACTTTCCAGATTGCCACAGTACAACAGCATAAAGAAGGAAGTGGTTCAACCGATGATCCCCTTAACTCAATTGGCAACACCTGTCACTACCAGAGCACAGAGTAAAACCAATCCAGAACTCTCGGGGGATTTACTCGAAAAGTTACGAGAAGCGCTAAAAGCTGACGAGTGGTTTAAAATCCACTCGAATGAATGCACACTTCGCGACGGACTAGCTTGGGTTGGATCGAAATTGTATGTTCCGACCACATTAAGGCCGACCATATTGAAATATGCTCATGATGCCAAAGCCGCAGGACACTTTGCGTTTGTCAAGACTTTACATCTTGTTAAAAGACAGTTTTGGTGGCCTGCACTTAAAAAAGACATAGAGGCATATGTGGCTAGCTGTCCAGTATGTGCCTCGGCTAAAAGACCTCCAGGAAAATCCCCTGGATTACTGCAAAGTGTGGCTAGACCAAACGCCCCATGGAAGGAAATATCTATGGATTTTATTGTGGACTTACCAGACAGTGAGGGCTGCACTGTCATTTGGGTAGTAACTGATTTGTTTTCCAAACAAGTACATTTCATACCTTGCTCAAAGATCCCTTCAGCAAAAACCCTCGCAAAACTGTTTATTAGGCAGATTTACCGACTACATGGGTCTCCGAAAAGAATAATTTCTGACAGGGGTGTGCAATTTACTTCCAGTTTCTGGAGAGAATTTTTGAAATTGATAGGCTCCGCACAGGGATTGAGTTCCAGTCACCACCCTCAGACAAATGGGGCTTGTGAAAGAACCAATGGGGTGCTCGAACAATACCTTAGGTGTTACGTAAATTACCAACAGGACAATTGGGTAGACTTGTTGCCATTTGCAGAAGTGGCATATAACAATTCTGTACACAGTAGCACCGGATTCACCCCTTTTAAGGTCGCATCGGGCCAGGACTTTGTACCCATTCCCGAGTTACCTCAAGATGATCCCCAAAATCCCTCTTTGATGGATTGGATTGAACAACTAAAGAGCACCTGGGCAGTGACTCGCAAGGCGTTAGATGAAGCACACCGAGCTCATAAGGCGCAAGCCGATAAGAAAAGGTCCCCAGCTCACATTTATAAAGTAGGGGACAAAGTCTATTTGTCTACCAAATACTTACAAACCACCCAGAGGTCCAAAAAGCTGGGGCCTAAGTATGTAGGACCATTCCGTGTGATTAGACTAATTAATCCAGTGATAGTTGAATTGGAATTGCCAAAAACCTTGAGACGAATACATCCTGTATTTCATGTTAGTTTATTGAAACCTGAACACTCATCTCCCCTAAGGCCTGATCAAAGCACCCCTCCAATTCCCATTCTCATAGAAGGGGAGCAACATTTTGAGGTTAAGGAAATCTTGGACTCTAGAAAACACCATGGTAAAGTCCAATATCTGATTGCCTGGAAACATTTTCCACTATCTCAGGCTGAATGGGTAAATAAACGGGATGTCCGAGCTCCCAAGAAACTACAACAATTCTATACCAAATACCCTGATAAACCCTAATCATTGTATATATTCTGTTTTTCTCTCTCTTCTTTCCTTTTATTTAGGACTAACGTCTCTTCTGCAAGGGGGGCCGAATGTCAGCCTCAGCTTGCCTGCTTCAGCTGCCATAAGAAACGGGGAGGGATTAGGTATGGAGCAAAGGGGGGGGAAGGGAGCAGGAGGGGGTTTGTCTTTGTAGGAGGGGACTTCGTGGGAATCGAAACTGTATTTTCAAAAGGGGACGGTGGACCAACTGTCTCGACATTCCTGATGGATGACGCTGCCAGACGTGTTGCCACCTGACCTTTGGAAGACCTTTGGGTTGGCTGAGGATTTATAAACACGAGGGGGGGAAGAAGCTTAGTAGATGCATTTCGCGCGTTTTGCTCACTTCCAGGTTAACTGGGTTGTTAATCATTTCTTATTCAGTAAAAGTACCAAATTCTTCAAAATGCTTGACTTTGGGGTTTTCTTTCCTGGATACTGAAGGAAGCATACCTGACAATGGCTGTAAATAAAGAAGCTAGAAGAGATGCTAATTAATTCACATTGCTATTTATAATATCATAAATCACATAATCTGGTAAGAAGTATAATTTTCTTTACATAGTCTTAAATTTGGTTCAGACCTCTCTTGGCCTCTTGACAATCATAATTGAAACAGGCTTGAAACCTATAAACCTCTTGATAATATGAAAGTATGAGACAGTTACTGTGGTTTGGAGGAGTTTGATCAGTTTATCATAATCATTCAAAACAGCATAATCGGTAGTATCTCTTACAGTTACTAGGGAGTAGGTTAGTTGTCTCCGAAAATTTAATAATTTTAACTCAAACTGAAAGGACCATTTAATGTGAGTGTCAGCCTCAGCTTTGCCTGCTTCAGCTGCCATAAGAAACGGGGGAGGGATTAGAAAAGGGGGGCGAAAGGGTGGGGAAGGCGCAGGAGGTGTTTATCTATTGTAGGACGTGTCTTCCCAGGAATCGAAAGTGAATCTTCAAAAGGGGCTGGCTGACCAACTGCCCTACATTCCTGATGAATGACGTTGCCAGACGTGATGCCACCTGACCTTTGGGAGACCTTTGGATTGGCTGAGGGTCAATGGACACGGGGGGGGGGAGAAGCTTAGTAGATGCTATTTCGCGGGTTTTGCTCATTTCCAGCTTTACCTGGGTTGCTATCTTTTCATATTCAGTAAAAGTACTAAATTCTTCAAAATGCTTGAGTTTGGGGTTTTCTTTCCTGGATACTGAAGGAAGCATACCTGACATTAAGCTGGAAGACACATCCAGTCATCCCGGACAAAAACCGAGGGGACTGTAAATTCAAAATATGTCAGATCGAGGGAGTGAGGGAGAAGAGAAGATGGGGGCAGTGAGTTCAGCCACCCTCCAGTCGGAAAAGGAGACTGCAGAATGGTTGGAAAAACTCCGCTTGGAGCCGGAGGAAGCCAGATGGTCGAAAGGAGTGGGGAGACTGCCGGACTGGGGGGGGGACCCCCGGGGAGTGACAACTTCCAGACCCCGAAAAAAAGAGGCAGTGTGGATGCAGGAACAGAAAGAATGTCTCATGATAGAACAAGCCTTGCAGCTTTTCCGTGATGTAGAAGAAAGCAGAAAAAACCGTGAGTCTTTTGGAATTCCTGTGGAGAAGGGGGGAGCAAGCCCCAGGGGAGAGCCAGAAGAGACAGCCTGCGGGGGAGAGGAAGAGCTTGAGGAGGCAACATCCCAGGCTTCGGCAGCTCAAGGGAGAGATGCAGCCGGCCAGAGAACCCCAGCCTTGCAGCCCCCCCCCCCCCGCAGATGTAAAAAGCCAAAAATCCCCCCCCTTCCTGGGAAGTTTGATGGGAATCCTAAAGCCTTGGGATTTTTCCTGACCCAAGTGTGGAACCACATGCAGGACTGGGGGGAGGACTACAAAACACAGGCGGCTTAAATCAGAAGTGTCGCGAATGCCCTAGAGGGAGTAGCTGCTGAGTGGATGGTGGTTCTCCACAATAACAACTCCCCCTTGCTGAGAAATTACAACCAGTTCATGAGGGCCCTTAGGAGGCGTTTTGAAGACCATTTAGCTGAAAGAAAGGCGAGACTCAGAATGAAGAGCATTCAGCAGGGTCGGAGGCCGGTGGCAGAGTATATCCAAGAATTTCGTGAACTGGCACCCTATATGACAGGCTGGTCAGAAATGGCTCTTTTGGAGAGTTTCAAGGATGGATTGAATGAAGAGATATATCGAGACTGTAGGAACATGGGGGTCCCCGATGATTTGGATAGATGGTACATAATAGCTGAGGATGTGGAGATCGAGCTGAAACGGAGCGAACTCCGAGGAAGGCGGATGGGGGACCAGTCATCCTCTTTCTACCGTAAGGGGGCACCCAAGATGACTGGCGGGAAGACCGAATTCAAGTCCAAGTCAAAGCCCTTCACCTGTTTCAAATGTGGGAGGGAAGGTCACCGGGCGGCCGAATGTTTCTCCAAGCCACCGCCAAAAGCTACCGGGGCCGGCCAAAAGAAAGGCGACAAAATACCCGCCAAAACCCGTGGCACCGCCCTGAAAGGAGAAGTCGTTGAGTTCACTCCCCAGAACCAGGGTGAGTTGGGAACTCCGACCAACGATGACGACAGCGAGACGGACTCCGACACCGATGAACGGGAATAACGTCTCTTCTGCAAGAGAGGCCGAATGTCAGCCTCAGCTTTGCCTGCTTCAGCTGCCATAAGAAACGGGGGAGGGATTAGAAAAGGGGGGCGAAAGGGTGGGGAAGGCGCAGGAGGTGTTTATCTATTGTAGGACGTGTCTTCCCAGGAATCGAAAGTGAATCTTCAAAAGGGGCTGGCTGACCAACTGCCCTACATTCCTGATGAATGACGTTGCCAGACGTGATGCCACCTGACCTTTGGGAGACCTTTGGATTGGCTGAGGGTCAATGGACACAGGGGGGGAGAAGCTTAGTAGATGCTATTTCGCGCGTTTTGCTCACTTCCAGCTTTACCTGGGTTGCTATCTTTTCATATTCAGTAAAAGTACTAAATTCTTCAAAATGCTTGAGTTTGGGGTTTTCTTTCCTGGATACTGAAGGAAGCATACCTGACAGTGAGTAGGGCAAACATCATCCCTTACAATGGAAATAAATGTATCAAAGAGACCAGCGTTCATAATTCATCATATAGTAGAGGAAGAAAAACAAGAAAATCTGTTAGAAACAAATTTAAGGAAAACAGTGACACCTACTGTTTAAAATAGATCAAAATAAATATAATGTGCAATGCTTAGGAAAATTGATTAAAGCATGCCAGATTTTTGTCATTATATCACATAGTGTTTGTGTATGCCTTTTCTATTGTCTAGAGGGTTCTGAGGCATGGAATAGGGAATTGTGAAGCACTTGGAAACCACGTGAAAGGAGATCCAAATTGAACAAGCTTGGCAGCTTGAAGATTCAGTTCGGAAATATGTTAAAAATGCCACATAGCCTGATTTTATAAACATTTAATAGGAAATGAGTAGAAATGAGTAACTCTTAACCTTTTCCTTATATTCTAAACTTTAAAACAGATTTTACCTATTTTATATGAAGCTGTTCACAGTATGTCTAAAACTAGGCAATGCTTTTCATAAAGAAGATGATTTCACTTTGAGACCATGGAGTCTTAGGATGTATCACAAAACTAGAAGTAGTTTACTGTGCCATGGGCTGTTTGTTAATGATAAAAGATAACTAGATGTCAGAAGCAATCCAGGAGCCACCCAGGGAATCGGAATTTTCAACCTCTGGAAAACACATAGAAATGGATCAGAAATGGAAAACCTTCCTGTCTAACAGAGTCTGATGATCAACCTGGGCAGGAACTTAAAAAGAGGCCAGGAATATTTCACTGTCAGGCCTTCTCAGAAATTCAGGGAGACTGAATTCCCCTCATTCTTTGCTATATATAGCTGATCTTGTTATTAAGTAACTCTGGTGGCTAATCAGAGAAGAGGCATCATTAAGTCTTATTTGACTGCTATTAAATACAGCATTTGCAACACATAGATTTTTCCATTAGAGCTTGGTGTTGGATTTGAATAGTTAGCTTTCTTGTGGGATGACTGCCCACTTATTTAACTGGATTTTAATATGAGAAAAACTTAGTAAGAAACTGTTCCTTTGAGACTAACTAAAAATAATAACAACTGATACAACCGCTGCCCCTGCAAGTCCAGGCAAGTGCTTGATAGGCAATTAACTATCCCACGATCACAAGGATAGAAGGGATTAATAATTTCCCAATTCAACCAGGAATATTTTTTAAAAAAATACTTGGGGCTTACTTCATTTTTCTACCAGAGATTTGCTTCTTCTTATGATAGTCTTTAATGATAGCTTTCTAGAGAAGAAAGCCAACATCCTACCATCTTGATTATTGTTGCTATAGTCACCATCACATGATGTTTTGCTATGTTTTTCCCATTTGCGGAGTGTGATGCATCCAGCCCTCAGGCCGCCAGCTTGATACCTCTGGAATAGATGCTTCTAAAAGTCTTAAAGGCAGCTGATGTATTGTACCCCTTCTCACTCCATACAAAAGATATGGGCCATTATAGGATCAAATACCTTCACTGATTCATGGTTGCCTTTTGTCATCATCTGTAAGAGAAATAGGTTGCAACATTTCTTCACTTTAATAGTCTCCTGTTTGGATTATTCTAATGCAGTATATGCAGGGCTGCTGTTGCAAATGCTTCAAGAACCAATTAACCTAAAGGGGGCTATCAGACTTTAATTCTGGTGTAATAGTTCAGTCCCTTTGTCATCTGAAATAACTTGCCAATGTGTCACTCTTATGGCTGTAGGCTGTTATTTCTCTCCTACCTTACCTATTTCTAGTGGATAGAAAAGGAGGATGCTGTAATCCAGGTAAGGGTAGGTCAGAGGAAGTCCAATTCAAATGGAGAATCAATTGTGTTGTTAACATTACACAGTACTCACAAAGCTATCTCAGTGAAACAACGATCAGTAAAAAAGGCAACCCTGGTGTAAGGTCCGGCCTCTCCTCCTCGTTCAAGAAAGTAAAAACTCTTGAAACTTTAGTATTTCAGAAGAAACCTTTTATTGACCTGGAGTGATAGCAAGACAAAAGAAAAGCAGACTCTGAATTCCCTCCGGCAATACAATTAGGATAAAGGAGTTAGAAACCCCTCCCTTCAGTCCAATGTGGATTCAGCTAATCCGCAGGTGTGGAGATGTTATTGTAACAGCTGTCCTGAGAACTTGATAAGGGAACTTTCTCAGGGTCATCCTCTGCTGGCTTTCAAAGCAATACACCCACATTTCCTTGGGGTGAAATGCTCCCAGTTTGGACCAGATCGCCCAATCCAGTAGAGATGGCAGCGGGTGGTTTGGAGAAACGGTAGCAAAAATCCCTCCCCCCCCCATGCCCAGCTTTTTTTTAAAAAATTTTTTTAATTTTTAAAAGCACTTTTTCTACAACCTCTTTGGCTGAAAAAATGCTTTTAAAAGTTTAAAAAAAAGCCTCTGATGATCGTGCGGCTCAGCTGGGATCGTCAGAGGCTTTTAAAAGAAAGAAAAACCTCTGACAATCAGGCAACTCAGCTGGGATCGTCAGGCTTTTAAAAGCATTTTTTTTACAACCTCTTCTGCTGAAGAGGTTGTAGAAAAAAATGCTTTTAAAAGGCTCTGACGATCCCAGCTTGAGTTGCCTGATCGTCAGAGGCTTTTAAAAGCATTTTTTTTACAACCTCTTCGGCTGAAGAGATTGTAGAAAAAATGGTTTTAAAAGTAAAAAAAAAAAAAGTTGGCCAAGCCCACCCAATCACATTACCCCCTCACACCAAGCCATGCCCACAGAACTGGAAGAACCCTAACCTTCACCTTACATTCCCCAAAAGGTGAGAAAATCTCAGGGCGCCTAGGCACCAGGATAAAGGTTATAAATCAATAGGTTACAGGCTGTGAGGGATATAAGGAAGAAAGTAATAAACTATATAATATATCCAGGGTCCCCCTCTTCCCCTGAAGAATAGGGATCTATCACGATAGGGATCTGACATGCTGCCTTCCTTAGAAAAGAGGAAAATCCACCTGGAAAGAGACAAGGAAAACATTACAATATGGTTCATTAACATGACTTGTTGGGGTATTGCTGGTGGAATTTCCTTAAAAGCATAGGAGCTTTAACATGTTTTTAAGCTACCCATTCATTTTGAAATGGTGGCAAGTGTTTCCACACTACTAGGTATTGCGTGGAGCCATGGTGAGTGCGAGAGTCAAGGATTTCTTTAATCTCAAAGTGTTGTTCTCCTTCCACCATAAGGGATACTGGAGGCGTTGGTATAGGTGGTTTGAGGGTTGAGATAACTTCTAGTTTGAGTAGGCCGCAGTGAAACACTGGATGGACTTGTCTAAGTGTTTTAGGAAGGAGTAATTCCTATCTCCTACTTTTTTTCTTTTCTTTTTTTGCAAAAAGTTTTTTTATTTTTTTCCAAACATACAAATTACATCCTTTCGGAACAGAGCTTTGATCCAGTCATCACTTTGTTCAATTTTTAACAAAATCTTTAACAAAATTTTATCTATACTATTTTGCCATAGCACTTATTTCTAAATCTTATATCACATATTCAACTAATACCATCTTAAAAAAATTAACACATATTTACTTAATCAAAACAATTACCCTTCTATTAACCCACCTTAATTCTTAATTCAATTAATAACTCATAATACAACAATTCTTACCCTAAATCCTCACTATTAACAATATTCAAACATATTTGTATATCATTATGCTCATTAAATTTTTATTCCATTATTACTTTATCAAATTTAAATCTTATCTTTTTAATTTTAGAAATATAGCAATTTAACATTTAAACATAGTTCTTAGTTCAAATAATGCTTTTTAACACAATTTCCCAATTATCCTAAATTCTATCTATCAAACCATACTATTTATATAATACCAATTAAGTAGTTGTTGTTTATAAATCATAATCATATATTGTTTCAGTTTTCTTTTCTTTTTCACTTAGGTAATAAATGTTCAAATTATCACAATTGTTATACATATTTAAACAATATCCCAATTATTATAGCTATCAATTTTCTAATTTAACCTTTTCTTTTATCCTTCCACTGTTAATCCCAATGTACAAAATAATCTTTATTCCACTGTTAATCCCAGTGTAATCATCTTTATTTTTCTCTGCTAATTTCAGTGTAATCATCTTTATTCACTGTTAATCCCAGTGTAATCATCTTTATTTTTCTCACTGTTAATCTCAGTGTAATCATCTTTATTCACTATTAATCCCAGTGTAATCATCTTTGTTTTTCTCACTGTTAATCCCAGTGCAATCATCTTTATTCACTGTTAATCCCAGTGTGATCATCTTTATTTTTCTCACTGTTAATCCCAGTGTAATCATCTTTATTCCACTGTTAATCCCAATGTAATCATCTTTATTTTTCTCACTGTTAATCTCAGTTTAATCATTTTATTTACTGTTAATCCCAGTATAATTATCTTTATTTTTCTCGCTGTTATTCCCAACATAATAATCTTTTACTTTTGTAGTTATATTATTAAAAATATTCAAATTATAACAATTGTTATAGGTATTTAAACAATATCCCAGTTATTATAACCTTCAATTTCCTCAAGTAGTATCTTTTAACATCTTAATAAAAAAATGGTTCATTATATCCATTGCTATATTTCTTTTAATGTAATCTATTTTCCATATATTTTAACTTCAGTCACTATTTCATTTCTAAATATCTGTAACATAATTCTTCTCATATTTGTTTATCTCAATATAGTCATTTTATAAATCCAGATCCTGGACTTCTTTAAATTTCTTACTATTTTCCAACCTTTTATTCTTTTATTCTTCAGTATTAATCTCCATATAATCATAATTAATCTCAGTGTAATCATTATTCTGTTATAGTTAATCTCAATATAATCTCTAGAGACCTTCTTTTTATTATTAGTATTCACATGTTCAATTATTTGTTCATATTTAATCACAATATCTTTATCTTCTTTATTTTCCACTTCTATGTCTTAGTTCTCCATCTTCATTTTCTTGTCCACAGATGTATACTCCATTTCGATTTTTATATCCTCAAATTTTGTCCTCTATGCAATATTATAGTTATTTCTTTTATTTCCATTCTCCAAATCAAATAGTTGCTCCAATTATAAAAGTTCCATTGTATTCCTTTCTATTTCTTTTTTTATTCCTCCAAAAGTCAAGCCTCTTGTAGACGAGAAAATCCTCCTCCACAAGTTCTCGTGTTTATTATCTGGTGAAGTTCACAATTTTCCAAAACAAAGAACCAAGTTGCAATGTTCCTTTTTACTCCAGATGGTGTCTCTCTGCAATCCACAATTTCCAATTGCTTAATAAGTATCCATTTTGTTTCCATTACATCACGATCTTACTTGACTTCTCTTTTTTCTTTTTCAATTTAAAAATATAAAATCATATTTAAAGTCCAGTCCAAATTTAAATAGCTCTTCTCACTCTTTTTTTCTTTTCCCCCCTTTTATTTATACATCCTTTTTTTTCTTCTTAAAGCTTATTATCCATTCTTTTTATTTTTCTTGCCATTTAAAAAAGAAAGGGAAAAAAAGGATTTCTTTCCAATCCTTTAACCATATCTAATTATTTAAAGTTTCCAATTAGTTTGTTCAGAAATCAATTTTCAATTGAATTTTTGTCTCTTCCAAATTACATTTCAAAATCCTCTTTGCCTCATGCTCCTTAGCCGCTATTACACATTAGGGATCTTATAGTTGTAAGATGTTTCTTTTGTTGTTATTCAAGCCTGAGTTGGCTGTCACTCACCTGGCTTCAAAAAGACTCCGTTCCATTTCTTTCTTCTCTCCAGCTCTATACTTAGCCCGGTTGTCCCAGCTTCGTGGCAGCCGCCCTAACTTGTGGGGGTGGTTGTTTTCTCAGTAGTTGGCAAACCACGCTGAGGAATGCAAACGTCAGCACAATGATCCTTAAAGACCCTTCCTCAGGACATGAGGTCTGTCACTTAAGCAGGGTCACATTGTTTGCAGCAGGAAAACCATGAGCTATCCATGAGCTGTCCACATGGATAGCATACCCTATAACATTAGCTTTGTTTAGCCAATCAACTACAAAGTGAACTTTGATCAATGAATCGGCTTCTGCCACGAAGACTTTAGAGAACAATAAAAGGGATCTCCCAGAAGTTGTTCTGGGTGCCTTCCCATTAACCTTCTTCCTGTCTATGCATCTTTCTTCATCACAACAACACTAACACTAACCCTAACCCTAACCCTAACCCTATCTCCTACTTCGAATGGTTTAGGATCTGCCCTTTTCTTATCTGCCTGAGCTTTAAATGCAGCTCTAGCTTCCTGTAGGGCTAAACTTACTACTGGCCATGTGGTTTGTAATTTGTTCATCCACTCTTTAAGGGAGGAGATGCTGGGTTCCTCCATGGGCAATTCTGGCATACGGGTGAATTGTTGCCCTGTGGCCACTTGGAATGGAGTAAAACCTGTACTGGAGTGTACTGAGTTGTTGTATGCCACTTCAGCAAAAGATAAGGCCTCTCTTAAGTTCAGTTTCGTGAAGTTTTCCCCTTAGAGAGTTGCGCTAGCATATCCTTCATAAGGGGAAGGGGACATACATTTTCTATGCTCACAGTGTTGAGATTTCTATAATCCACACAAAGACACAAAGTTCCATCCTTTTTCTCACGAAATAGTACTGGAGCTACGATTTTTGACCTGGTAGGTTCGATAAATCCCCTCGCCAAGTTTTTGTCAATGAAAGCTCTCAGTTTGTCAAGTTCTCGAGGGCACATGCTATACATTTTTGGTTTTGGAAGTTTAGCCCTTGGTAAAATTTTGATGGCGAAGTCTGTGGAGTGGTGAGGGGGGAGTTCATCGGAGCCTTCTTCGCTGAAGACTTTGGCTAGATCCCTGTATTCTTTAGGAATGCCCTGGGTTGGCATGGTCCAACCACACATTGCCGTTTCTCTGCTCCTCCCCCCTTCAGTTTTCTCCTTTCGGTTGTCTGCGAAAGTTACATGCCCTTGGAATCTTATGGTCACTTGCTTCCAATTTACTTTAAGGTTCCATTTCCTCAACCACGTGAGTCCCAGAACTAGCGGCCATTCCATTTCAGGGGCTACTATGAACATGAGTGTTTCGTTATGGTTTCCCATATTTATTTGTAAGGGCTCTGTTCCAAAAATGGCTCCAAAAGTAGCTTCCCGCTACTGTCCCGCTACTGTCCTGTCTAATTGGCAGAAGGCGATGGATTTTTTTAGCTTCCTGAGATGGATCCCCTGTTTACTCACTAAGGTTGGGCTAATTAAGCATCGGATGCACCCTGAGTCCAATAATGCCAAGATTTTTTCTTTTTTTCCTCGACTGGGGATGAAAGGTCTTAAGGCCAGGGTGAATGGATCAATTGGGTTGCTTACCAGCAGGTCATCTTCTGGATCACTTTCGGATAGGCTCAGGTCCTCCTGTTGAGGTGCCGGAGTTCCATCCCCTGGGGTTGTAGGGGGGCTAAACTCTATGGTGTCTCTGCTTCTCAAAGCGGTTGATTTTGTGGGTTTTCCTCCCAACAGGCATTCAGGCTTCCTGGCAGGAGTTTTCAAGCGAAACTCCACTGCATGATGCCCCTCCTTGCCGCACTTGAAGCAGGCAGATGTCTTCAGCACCAGGGTGGTTTGCGGCTTGAAGGGCTCCTGCTTCCCCTGGGGTGAGGACCTTCTCCAAGCCCTTCCTGCTCAATACTGGTTTCAGTATTGTCGATCTTGGCTTCCTCCACCATGAGGTACCACTCATGGCTAGGCAAGCAATGTATAGGTTGTCATTCAGCCCATCTTTGAACCAGCTCATCAGGATGTCTTCCGGCCAATCTACCCAGCATCAGAGGTCTCAGAATTCCTCGGTGTATTCTGCTACTGGCCGGCGTCCTTGCTTTATGATCCTGATGTGATCAGGGGCTTTGCGGTTGGCCAGTGGGTCCTCAAAATGATGTCGTAGGGCCATTATGAAACTATCAAAGTTCCATAGTTCAGGGGCATTGGCATTGTGGAGGGTCCATCCACCAGGCAGCTGCTCCCTCTAAGGCTAGGGTGACAATTCAAACTCACGCCCCCTGGATTGGGAAATTCTGGACGTACTCCTGCATATAAGTCAGGACTTGGGCCAGGAAAAACCCCAACTGTTGAAGATCTCCATCATATTTTATCCCAAGGGGGGAGTCTTCCTTTCCAACTGGGGCCCCCTGGGCTGGCTGGAACATTCACCTGGGCTGGTACTGCAAGGGGCGGGTTCCCTGGCACTGCTGCTGCCCCTGCAGTGGAGGTGGCTTGGTCATCTGTGGCTGGGTCTGGAGTAGCAGCCCTGGCTTTATCAGTGACTGGTGCTATCTGTGCCTCCCTCCGCTGATGGTCTGGTTCTCCTTGGACGTTCAGGTTCTCCAAAGCGTCCATGAAAAGTCAGGTGATGTGCCTCTTGAGTCGGTCTTCCCTCAGTGGTTCCTCAGTCAGCTCTTCCTAGTTGGACAGGGCCTCCAACTCCAGCTTCCATCCCGGTTTCCAGCTACCGCAGGTGAGGGTGACTCCTCTGGTTCTCCCATCCCAGCTGTCCATCTTCCCCACTCTGATCGACCATCATGGTTTCATGGGGGCTTCCAGGGCAGGTTTAATGTCTTTGATGGGATGTAGGAGGCTGGTGTTCAGCTGGGTTGAGGTTTCTCCCCAGCATTCTGCCTCTTCTTGCTCGCTGCTTTGTTCGGACATTGTTTGTAGGGTCCCCTCGGTAGAGCGAAAAGTTTTCTCTCCAGGTTGACCATTTTTGCAGAGTCTGCTTTATGTAAGGTTATATTTGAAAGCTCAAATTTTACTATTGGAAACAAATATTGACAGTTGTTTTCCAAAAATGACAGACTCTCTTCATTTGCTTTTGAGAAAACATTTGCCAGATATCCAAGTCTGAATAACTATCATTTGTTGTGAGTCTTTCTTTCAAATAAAAATGCTGCATTCCATGAAAAGAGTTGCTAGTTCAGTTCACAACTCAAAGAACAACTGCTTTTAGGACAACATCATACTTTAGTACACAGCTTCAATGCTTTACACATACTCCCCATTTCGTCATACAGAATATTAAAAAGACACATGCTGAAGAGTCAAGTCTACTGTGATTTCTTTACTGACCTTTTATCTCTCAAGCATTCATCAATATTAACTGCACAAGATTCTCAGATACTGTGTCCTTCTTCAGCCTTTTTCATATGTGTGCCTTTTTCATTTTCAGTTTGAAGAGTTAACGAACAATTTTTGCCTTTCAAAGAGTTCATTACATCTGTGTTTAAAATATTCAATAAGCAATTGATCCTTAAGTGCATCATTTTTCCTAATAATATGCTATAATGAGTGATAGAACAGATGAATTTGCCACAAAGATTGTGACATCAGTAAGCCTTAAACAGTGTCCAGTGCATAGCATATGTTCAGGGGCATGTGCAATAGGAATGAGCTCTTAGCAGTGGCATGAACTGGTTTATTAGCCACAACCTCCATTTATTTTGCTAGACTGAAGTCTTACCAATCATCATCTTTCATGATCTCCTTCTCAGAGATATTAACAAAAACAGAAAAGAATTGTGTATTAGAGATGTATAACAGTGAACACAGTGTAAAGATTATCCAGCAAAGCAGTTGCTTCAGAGGTTATATATATCTAGATAAATATCAGGGGTTGGTACAAAAGGCTTAAGTATCTCAAATTCTTCTTGGTCCCTTAGCATTCATGATTTAAAAAATCACAAGGGCATTGCATGCAGATGCAAAGTTTGATGATAATGGCTGTGACTCATCTGCTTGAATCTCTCATGAATCCAGTAGCAGCTGTTCCTCAGAGCTGTGGTGGCGCAGCAGGCTAATTCTGCCAATTGCTAGCAGTTCGATTTTCACCAGCTCAAGGTTGACTCAGCCTCCTATCCTTCAAGGTCAGTAAAATGAGGAACCAGATTATTGGGGGCAATATGTTTACTCTATAAATCACTTAGAGAGGGCGGTGCTGGAGCCGGGGCTATGGGCTGAGGTCTGGTACCTCCAATCCCCAGATTCACTGAGGTCCAGTGGGCCCATCGACCTCCACTCGAAGATCATTGTTCTTGCCTCCCTCATTGTGGTGATTGGCCGCTGCCTCACTGGCGCCTGGAATGCAGCCCAGCAGCCAAAATCTTCCTCCGCCCAGTAGAGCTCCTGGGTGGCCAGCCATTCAGTATGGACTTTGGGACGGGTGCCCACCTAGTACGTGACCTCTGCCACCGCTTTGGCCACCTGCTGGGTCTCCGAGGGATTCTGTAGGCTCCCTAGGGCTCCTAAACAAGCTCCATAGATGCCTGCAGCCTCTTAGGTCTTTTCCATCTTCCCTGAGTCTTCCTGCTGCCTGGGTACACTGGGTAAGCAGCCAGGGCTCAGGATCCCAGATAGTGGCTCCAGTTGGAGCGTAGAATTTAGTAGAGTCATTCCCTAGTAGAATAGAGGGTTCCAAGTAACATATCCACAGCAAACAAAACTCTGAGGCTGGTGATTCCTCAAAGAATAGTTTTATTAAATATGCCATATTGGCAGAGGCTGGTGAAAATTGACTCTAAATGTTCGCATGGTTTTCATCTAATTAAAAGAAGAAGTTTTTCACTTTCTCAAAACAATCAGTCACACAGTCCAATCAGAATACAGTCCAGTTGCTAGGTAACCTCAGTCCCCTCCTTCCAAGCACCTGCTGGAATGTCCTTGATTCTCAAGAGAAAGATTTTCTTTTGGCTACGAACCCTAGCTATCTCTACTCCCCCCTCCCTATCCCTTAGCTCCAGTTGTGGCAGCCCTGAAGCCTCAAAAATGGCCTCAGTCAGGTCAGCTTCAGGGTTGACACAAGCTTTTGTCTATGATCATTTTGTAATTAAAGCAGATGAGTATCAAGGGATTACACAAATGATATCAATAATTTGGAATTGCTTATATTTAAGGGAAAACTGATGCAAACAACCACTATGGATAATATGTAGATTGCAAAGTTTTCTCTTATATGCACAAACATTAAATTGTCTTACAGGTCCTAATAATTAGTAGATGGAAAGGGTTCCTTACAGTTCATTTCCCTTCCAGTGTTTATGACGATAGTACCCAAGAATGTCACCAAAGGAATATTCTGGGAATCTGCATGGTCTTCCAAGTACCCGAATTAGTACCAATAAGCTGTTCCAATCAATCATTTTGGCCACCTAATTGCAAATCTGTAGTAACAATAAAATTTCCTTTGAAGTCTGACTGTACTCATGATGATTTAAAAATGTGTCCATGCAGTATCCTTTGCAACAATATGAAGTCGATATGTGACTTGGATGTTTTTACTACTCAGTTTAACCTACAACCATGATTTTCCCTGGTAGTTTCTTATCCAGGTGCTAAGCTAAATCATACAATGAATGGTTGAGGGAGCTAGGTATGTCTAGCCTATCGAAGAGAAGGATTAGGAGAGATAGGATAACTGTATTCTAATACTTGAGGGGCTATCCCAGAGAAGAGAGGATTGTCTTATTCTCTAAGGCACCTGAGGGCAGGACAAGAAGTAAGGGACAAAAGATTATTAAAGAGAGATCCAAGCTGGGACTAAGGAGAAATTTCCTGATAGTGAGAAGAATTAATCACAGTTTGCCTCCAAAAATTATGGGTGCTCCATTACTAGAGGTTTTCAAGAAGAGCTTGGACAACTATTTGTCTGGAATGATATAGGGTCCCTCCTGCTTGAAGAGGGTGTTCAACTAGAAAATCTCCAAAGTCGCCTCCAGCTCTGTTATTCTATGTTCTAAATATTAAATAGATGAGTTTGAATGTGTTACATGGTTGTTGTCTCTGAGAGATAGTCCATAAGATTAGGCCTCTATGATCTTACTTGTGAGTATTGTAAGGTAACCTGAAGTAGAGGATTGTTAGATTACTAGCAAAGAAGTATGTATCTTCTTTTTGGCTAGGTCCTAGGAGCATTGAATCTGAACCATTGAAATACTTAAAGCGTGATCCTATTCAGTGGAATAGAACAGAACAGCACAGCACAGAATATTCTTTATTGACCAAGTATGATTGAACCCACAAGGAATTTGTCTCCAATGCATAAACTCTCAGTGTATACAAGCAACAAAATGATAAATCATAAATAATAAGATACAACCAACACAGTGATAGTCATAAGATACCAATAGGAGTAGGTACTAGGAAAAATGAGAAGGATATACCTATGTTATGCCAACTTAACAACCTTTACTCTGTTGGAGAGCAAATAGATTGTGTGGTACAGTAGTAACTAAGTTGGAAAATGAGATTCACACCTCTCTTTGACCATGGACCTCACTATATGATTGAGAGAATCATGATTTCTTGGTTCAACTTATTTTATACAGATATTTATGTAAAAATTGTGCAAACGTTGCAAGTCAATAGGTATAAATAGACTGTAAAATTAATATAGGTAATGGCTGATTTTTAAATACTGTTTTGAATTACATTAAGCAAATATTGTCTTTTTATTATATTTATGTACAATAAGAATTCCTGTTTGTGGAATGATGCCACTGGCAAAATGGGATAAGGTAGCCTTTCTTAACTTTTCTTAGCTCCTACATCCTGGCATGCCAATTAAAATGAGACTGTCCTTCAGAATCATATGAGTGTTACCAATGAAGGCTAGTTAATCTAGTCTAGTTTATCCCATCTGTTTCTGCTTTAATATAATGCTTTTCTTTTTTTGAATGTATCTTTTGTTTGAATGTATCTCCCTCATTGCCTGATCCTAAACAAATAGGGTCATGCAAGATCCTCAATGAGATGAATATGAGAATATAACGTTCTTGTCTAGTTGTGCATGTGGTTATAGCAAATTATTATACTTAGTAGAGTAATGTAGAATACCTCCACTATCACTGCAACCATAATTAACTTAGATTAAAGCCATTTATTTTAACCTCTTCCCTTGATTTAATAAATCTGAAGCTTATTTTAAGCCAATTTCTTATCCAAGAAGGTCTGCGATGGAAAGGACATGGATGGAATGTGTGCAATGTGTTATTGGTCATGCGATGAACAATATTTATAGGAATTAATGCACAAGATTCCATCAACATGTTAAATACTACATTTCACACAAAACTTCTAGTAGCAGCTGAGAGGCTAACTAAGAAAATAATAGAATCATAAACAGGTCTGGAAGGGACCTCAGAAGTCTTATAGTCCAACCCCCTGCTCAAGGCATGAGCCTTAAATCATGATCTTTTCATGGCCATAAAGATATAGGAGCTGAATTTCTAGGTGAAAATAAAGAGGTATCCAGGGAGGGCATATGAATCACATGGAATAAAGGGCTCGTGATTAACACTTCTCATTACAACAGTTGATCACTCCAAAAACCCAATGGCATTTGGGGATGAAGAACAAACCTTACCTTTGACAGATGACTTTATCTCATCTTAAAAGCTGTCTTCTCTATTTTTTAAATAAATATAATGATAATTCAGTATTCACAGAGGCATTGTAAAAATTCATCCTGATTTTCTTATAACATCTAATTCTAATAGTAATTTAATTAATACAAGGAATGAAGGTGTACAGAAAATAAAATCATTTTAGCTACCATCTCAAACAGGATTGACAAGTACAGTGCTAGAAAAATAAAAAGGAATAAACCTGGGAGGGCATTATTAAATCAATTGTTCCTGTATTTCAGGGAATTGCTGCCTGATTTTTCATTGGCTTTTATTATGTACATCCATTTATTTAACAGGTAAGTCCAATGTATTCACTGTTTCTGTCCGTGTTTCTGTGACTGCGTCTTGTCAATATTAGTTATTGAGCTGCAATCTTTTTTAACTGTGGTTCTGCTATTCTTTTGTAATTTTCATTATTTTCCTTGTAAAATATGTATCTGCTTGAGATAGCAAAAGGAAACCTTTCAATGTTGATTATGGTGTTTACTACATAACCCACTAGAGGCCACTGGTGTATTGCATTAGAAACTGGGTTGTTTCAGCAAGAAATCAATTCCTCTATTCTACCCTAATGAAACACTACAAGCAAAGTCCTTTGTAAGAAAAAAAGCAAAATTGCTGCTGCTGTCTTTTTTTAATTGAAAACATTCACCAATGATTTCATACAAATTATCTTAAATTATCTTCTTGTTATTTTTTACAGTAAGGAAAGTAAGTACAGTAAGGAATAACTGCTGTATATTCCACTGTCACCAGAAAATGTTCAGTGACAGACATACCAAGAGTTTAAGAATGAAAGTTTTTTTTAAGGAAATTACTGTCTGGAAACAGTAACAAGAATTGTAACTATGAAGCAGGGGAGTATTCATTAGTTACTTCAAGGTAGTCTTTAATCTGTCAGTCAACTGTGTGAAGACATGCCAGTGGAAATACAGAGCACACACAACCTGATACTATAATAAACAGTTAAAACATAAGTATTCTGTTTATTACATAGATACTCTCTTCCCATTCTCCCCTCTCCTTTTGGTGATCACATTCACCCAACCTCCCTACCTTCCAGTCCCACTTAGAATGAGAGCAAAGAATTCTAGGACAATCCTTAAAGCAGCCTTCGATTGTATACTAAGGGGGAGGGTGTCATCTACTGAATTCCTTCATGGGTTTATAAACCCCCAATTGTGGTTTTGGTTTCTGCCTCATTGCAGAATTATAATAGACTGAAAGAGAAAAACTAAACAGTAGAAGTGATAGTCTGTAGCTAAATGAACAAGCATCTAGAAAAATAATTTATATATATACATCATATTATATTATGAGCTGAGGTGGCACAGTGGTTAGAGTGCAGTTCTGCAGGCTACTTCAGCTGACTGCTAGCTGCAGTTCAGCAGTTCAAATCTCACCAGCTCAAGGTTGACTTAGCCTTCCATCCTTCCGAGGTGGGAAAAATGAGGACCCAGATTGTTGGGGGCAATATGCTGACTCTGTAAACTGCTTAGAGAGGGCTGTAAAAGCACTATGAAGCGGTATATAAATCTAAGTGCTAGTGCTATATAGTTTAATTTAAGAACAAGAGCTTCCTGCAGGAATAGAGTTGGGATTATCACTCCTCAATATGGTTTATGGAGGGCTTATGCTGAGGATGGAGTCTGCAATCATTAAAGAAAAAAAACTGAAGGGGGAGGGGGGTGGATAGGTGGAAATAGTAGACCACTGAAAATACACCAGGAAACAAGGTCTTAAAAGGCTCCTCACTACCAGATCTTGGGTAGTAATCTTCCATTAAGGAATGCTGATGAAGCTACTCTCTGCACTTCACTTGTGATTACAGTGACTGGTGTAAGAATTACATTTACCCTACACTGGATTGCGCCTTTAGGAGGCTGTAGATTTAACTTGACCATTTCAGGTTCTCTAGTTGTAGACGGAATATTCTGAAGCTATCTTTGTTAAATGTGCATTCATAGTTTATGAAACTAACCTGTCTTGATGCAGTTGTAAATTGCTCTGTGTCTCCTGTAATCCTCTTACTATAAATGATCAGTGATCTTAGCAACTGGAGAGAAACATCCTCTTAAAATAAATTCTCTTACAGGTGTGTATTCTATTTCAAAGTCATGTAAAAAGAAAAAAGACTTGTCTGTGCAAGGTGACAGTACAGTATTATATTTCAGTGTAATTTTAAAAATGAGGAATTTCAGCACGGTCAGATTTCTGGTTTTTGTTTTTAAAGATAAACACATTGAATCCAATCTTTTTATGGCTAATAATCCACACTAAGAGCTACTCTCCAAAATGTAGTCAGAATCAGGATTTTAAAAAATGGTAAGAACCAGGAAAAAATGATTAAATTATGATTTAATGCAATTAATTAAATAGCATGAATAATGTGATGATTCTTTTTATCTACTTTAATACTAAATTCCCTCTTAAGTATAATGGTTTAAATAAAATTTAAGAAGGTTGATCTTAAACTTTAAGGAGCAAACATTTAAAAGAGTAATAATTGGTTATATACAACTTAATGTTCCTACTTGTGAATACAATTAGGGCAACATATGGTGACCTATCTCTTTATACAAAGGCTAAGTGTTTGGGGAGATGGATTTTGGCTCAGTCCCTTCACTCTCCCTCTCTTTATTCCCCGGCAGATGCTGTTACTGATCTTGAGATATCATTCTATATAAAACCTTTATTGAAAATTAGCTGAGTGAGAATTCATCTAGATGTTCCTATGAGTAAGCAAAGATTGCTATGCATTAACTTGTTAGCTAATGTGGAAATTTCTTTCTCTGTTTTTGCTACCAATAAGGATATTGTCATTTGGATATTTAACAGATTTACAGAGTTTGAAGGGACCTTGTAGGTCATCTAGTCCAATCCCCAGCCCAAGCAAGGGACCCTACACCATTTTTGACAGATGGCAGACCAGTCTTTTCTTGAAAGCTTCCAGTGATGAAGCTCCCACAACTTCCGAAGGCAAGCTGTTCCATTGGTTGATTGTTCTCACTGTCAGAAAATTTTTCCTTATTTCCAAGTTGAATCTCTCCTTGTTCAGTTTTCATCCATTATTCCTTGTCTGGCCTGCAGGTGCTTTGGAAAATAGCTTGACTCCCTCCTCCCCATACCTTGTGGATTTCTGTTAACAAAGACTTAGAAATTTCATCTACAGCTGAGGAGTAGCACTCAAAAATAATGAACAGCAGCGGAACTTGAGTTATTGATTTGACAAGAGCCAAACTTGAAAACCTGTATAAAATTAAGATGCTGTTGCTTTTCCTAAATTACTTGGTTGAACATGGAAACGAAGTTCTAGCTGTATGAATTTGCACTTGATTATGTGGCTTTTTTCTTGGTCATGGTTCTCATCTTATGAACTACATTTCCTGTGAAATGCAATTCCTATTGCATTATAGAAACTGGATTGGAAGACTGTGTTCAGATGATAATCTTCAACCTTCTGATCATTACTGTGATCTACTTCCAGGCATTCCCAACAGGGAACTTTCTAGATTCTGACTGAATACCAACTCATGCCCTCTCCAGACAATTGGTTTAATGTTGTTGTTGTTGTTGTTGTTGTTGTTGTTGTTGTTGTTGTTGTTGTTGTTAGCAGTTACTTCTTCTGGGCCCCTTCTCAAAAGAACAAGTCTTCTCAGTCATAGTCCCTCTTTTGTGGGACAATACTGTATTCCCTCCCTCCCCCACTCTACCAAGATGGTGCGTTCCACCATCAATTTTTGGGGTATGTGTGTAGACATTATAAATTGATTCCTGTCTATTTTGGGAACATATTTTGCATTTGATCATTTCTCTGGTGAAAAGATTTATTAATAACTGATTGCAGCATGGCTTTTCTGGGTTTGTGATTTTTTTTTTTTTTTGGTCTTAACATTTTCTATTGCTAACCTTCTTACTCTAAAGGGGATATAAGCTGCTTGAAGGCTTTTTGATTGGTGCAACATATAAGCAAATAAATAATATATAAGCAAATAAACAATAAATAAATAAATAAATATGCATTCCCAGGCATTTTAAACTGGCTTATATTAAGCAGACTTTATTTTTTATTTGTATGGTTAGGATTGTTTTCATTGTGTACTATGTTGCAATTTATTTTTCTTCTATATCACCTGGTATAGGATGGATGGTCTAATAATATTTTAGTTAATTAATAATTTGTGCCCATTGCAGTTCTGAGCTGCAAAAAATACTTTTACCTGGAGAGAATAAAATGGAACACAAATGACATAATTTCCCCTGAATAACAGCCAAGTATGAGTGATAAAATCAAGGATGAAATTGAGGTTGTCATCAAAATGACAGATTATTTTAAACCCTAAACACATCTACATCTTTTTTCAGAGACTGTTATCAGTATAAATGATGCTGGATATAAGATAACGTATGTGTTAATACCTTCTATTGTATTATATAATTTGTATCTTGATATTAGTAAGTACTAAATTAAGATGAATTAGTACCTATTAGTAAGAGATTCGTTATGTGAACAAATACAAATTGAAGCTTACCTGAGAGTTTTGGGTGAATAAATTTACTGGAATGACTCACTGAAATTCCATTTTCATTAAAATTGCAACAAATATATATTAATTGCCAAGGGTCTTGTAGGTTTTACATTCAAATATTTGTCTCCTAATTATAACAAAAAATAAATGAAAAATAAAATTAGCATGCATAAGAAACAAAATTTTAATATGAAAACAGAAATTAAATTTAGAGAAACAAGGAAGAGTTACTATTTTTAATTGCATTGCTCGGGTTATAATATGAACTTTTACTAAAAAAGCATATTGTTAACTTGAGTTAAATTAAGCTTCAATTTGATGCTATGAAACTGATTCATTTAAATCTCTGTATCAAACTAGAAATTCCAACCACTGGATTGGGTGATTTCCAGACCATGCTTTAAGATTCAGAGACATTCCAAAGAAGTCAGAACTGATTTCTTAAAGCAAGCCTGTAGCAGTTAATGTTTAATTGTTTCAATTTTTTTAGTCATAACTAATTTGTATTATTTTGAGCTATATATGCACACAATCATACATATATTTACAACTTTTTGTAATAAGTTTTTAAAGAGAGAGACATAAGTCACTCCTTGAGTGAGTGTCACAAGTCAAGCCTTGACATATACATATTTTCAGAAACAGTTTAACGTATTAGACTTAGATTCTAAAATATAATCTTTCTATCAAATGGAAATCATGATCCCCATCCTCCATCCCATATCACAAACTGCTTTTTTGCTTATACAGTACTAAAGAGCAAGAGCTACTATTTGTGAAACAACAAATATAGAATCCCATTTCAGCAACAAACAAACAAAAATGGTTTGCATCCTTGATTGTATATGGAACCCTTTATTTTTTCCCTTCAGAATCACCCAATTCACAATAAAAACCAAGAGGGAATTCTAGAGAAAGAGAAATTTCCATGATGCACATAATTTACTTTTTTTTAAAAATGAAAGTTAAAGCCTCATTAGTTATATTTCTTTAAAGTTCATAAATATTTCTGTCTCACTCAAGACAGACGGAATTTCACTTTCCATGAAAGCTCTACAATGATTCTGTTATTAAAAAGAAAGAGAAAGATTTATCACTAAGCCAGAACTGTTCAGGCATGTAGTCGTTTTCCCCAATCTATTGAGTCAGTACATCTAAATGGCCTTTCATTCTATCTGTAGTTCAGATTAAATTGTTTATTAGAACTTTGTGCATTATTAAAAAAAGAAAGGATATTGTAGACCTTTTATTTTAAAGATTACAGCAATAAAAATTTAGATGGTTCAAATTTATCAAGTGTATTGCACAAGACAATCAGTGCTATTTCTTTTTCATATTGCTAAGAGGTTCACTGGATTTTTGTACTCATCATAAATAAGCAAAGTATTTACAAGATGTTTTAGTGCAAGAGAAGAGAAAATGTATGTGTGCATGTATGCATGTATGTATGTAAGTATATATGTATGTATGCATCTATCAGCCAACTGCTTAACTCTAATGGAACTCTTTAAACAGAATTTAAGCACCAGCTAACAAAAGAGTACTGCAATCCTCTATATGAATGCTTGCAAATTTTATTTTTTGCTTTAGTATTTGCCAGATAAAAGATAAGGATAAACATACAGTATGGACTGAGATTCAGATATAGCAAAACCTTTTCTGAATGCAATTCTGGAGCTGTGGGAAGGCTCACCTATGAATTTCAAAGAAATTTCTAGTTATTTTTTAGAATCACCTTCACATGCTTCATTTAAAATGTTCATGAACACAATTATGTGTTGTGAATTTATCAGAATAAATATGGTCATTTCAAAGTACTCATATGGTTCAATATATTCCATGTTCTGCACACTGTCCAATGAAGAGTGGGTTCTGACCTTTCATTGTGGACCACCAGTTCCTGTATTTGAGAAATGGCATTGTCCTTGAGTCTTTTCTTTGGAAAGCTAAGCATTTTCAATTGCTTCTTTCCCTTTATAGGTGTTAGTTTCTAGTTCCCTGATCATTCCCGTTGCTCTTTCTGAACTTGTGCTGAATGTTCTGGCTCCTTCTTAAAATATGGTGTTTGCAACTCTCTGATCAAAACAAAATAAAGGAAAATCATTATGTCCCCTAATCTGAAACCAAGCAAAAGGCCGCTCTTCTCTTTACAAGGAGTGCTCATCAGAGCAGCATTGAAGTCCAACATCTCCTACTCTTATGCATTTTTATTTCTCCTGCAGGAGCTCCTTTAACTACAGCAGGGGCAGCCCAAAGCAATTACATCCAATAGTGCCAGTAGATAGTATTTAAAATAGAGCAGGGCAAAATGCTTTAGAAAGCTAAAGCCTGAAGGCCCAAGTTCAATCTGTAGTTAAAAGAGTGGGCTGAGGCTTCTGCCTAACATCAGGACAGCCTCAGTCAGTGAGGGACTTTGAAGACCATACAATAGTAAATTAAATAGGTCATAGTATCACTCCATGACAACTGCCTACATATGAGAATCCATTGTATTTCAGAACATGTTAATATCCACAATGGGCTTTGAAAAAGAAATGTAACAGTCCATGTGTATTGCTAAAATCTCTACTGAACAAAGACAATTTTCTGTAGACTTGTTTGTACAGGTAGTCCTTAAATGATGACCATAATTGAGCTCAACATTTCCATTGCTAAGCAAGACAGTTGTTAAGTGAGTTTTGCCCCATTTTATGATCTTTCCTGCCACAGTTGTCAAGTGTTAAATGAATCACTGCAGTTGTTAAGTAACACAGTTGTTAAGTGAATCTTCCCTTAAGTGAACAGCTTCCCCATTGACTTTGCTTGTCAGAAGATCTCAAAAAGTGATCATGTAACTCCAGAATACTGCAACTATCATAAATACATGCCAGTTGCAGAGCATCTGAATTTTGATCACGTGACCATGGGGATGCTATAACGGTCATGTGAAAGACGGTCATGTCACGTTTTTCAGTGCTGTTGTAACTTCAAATGGTCATTAAACAAATTGCTGTAAATCAAGGACTACCTGTATTCTCAAAGCATTGTATATATGATTGTGCCTGCATAGGCATGCTTCATAGAACTCATCTGCTTTGGCAGGCCTAGAAGGAGCACCTCCACTATCCTTATCTCTGTTATTTTTTTAACCAATGCAGTGTTAGCATATCTAGGAATAGAGCTAATTTCCAGATGCAGGGCAAGGCCAAACTTGGCACAGAGTCACAAACAGAATTTTCAAATCTTGAATCGGCCAGATGAACTAATTGCTTCCTGCAAAAGCTCACATCCTGTTCGCTTCTCTTTTATGTCTTATGGGAGGGGCCAATCATCTCCAAGCCTTACTCCCAAGTTGACCCTATTTTCTTAATTGTTCCTGTCTCCTGGCAGTTCTGCACATGCACATACTGGGAACAGGCTCATGCTGTTCTTCTGCCTCGCTGATGTCAGACTCTGGAGACTCCAGAGGCAGCAAAGAACTACCAGATGGCCTTGGCCCCCTCTCTGCCTCTGACTCAGAGCCATCATCCGAGCCTTCCCCAGACTCCAGGACTGGCCCACTTTCCTCCCCAACCTCCTCACTGTCCAAAGGCCACAACAATATTTTTAATTCCTTTGCAACTGAATATCTGCATGTTACTACATTAATCTAAAATGGGATTTTTACATTCTTCTTTTTGCTTTTTTTTAAAAAAATAGTTTGAGTTTATAAACCTATTATGAGACCAGTAAGTATTGATACACCAAGGAAGAAGGTATAGTTAGGGATTGTTCATTCAGAGGACTTTTGAGAGAGGAAGTTTAAGATCTCCAGCTTATGGTTTAGCTGCGGCACTAAAGAAGTCCTATAGGAAATGAAGGGAGCACAATTCAGCTTTCATTCACAGAAGAATGCAAGTTTTTCTGCCCTGCCCACCCGCCGGCCCGTGCCCTTCAGCCTTATCTTTGCCAGCAGCGATGAGCAGAAGTATGCAGAAGTGTGGCTAGCTAGATTCTGCAAGTTGACCCTTGCAGGCCGACAGCTGGTGGAGGGGCAGTGAGGAAGGCGGGAAAAGCCAGTCACGCAAGGAGTGGCTGGGAGGGGAGGGGCTTAATCCCACCATTGCGCAGGCCGGTTATATTGTGTCGGCGGGTCATATCCGGCCTACGGGCCATAGTTTGAGGACCCCTGGTCTAGCTCTTGGGCATGAACATTTTATGGATCCTTGTCAGAATGTTATTAAACTAGTATGCGGAAACCAAACCTCTCTCATTATATCATTCACTATAGAAAGAGGCTCTATAAGCTCTGTCTTTAAAATGAAGATATAATGCACTGATGATGTTATCTAGTTGGGTATTGAAATATCTGTAAAAAAGCAACAAAGCTCAGACAGTACCAGAGAGTAAGGATATCGGATATCGGTATGGATTAAGGTTGCTTATAAAATACTTTTAGTATCTTTGCTTCAGTTCAGGCAATGTTGCCTACCCCAATTTTGCTTCTTGTCCGCTTCTATACCTTCATCCACATTGGTGTCAACATCCTCTGCCTCAAAACCAAAGAACCATCCTTCTTATTCACATAAGAAAAAAATACCACTAGTACCTGGGACTTTATCTTATGTGAAAAATAAAATGTTTAAACACATTATGGAAATTCTACTGAATCTGCATATATTGTATTCTAACTTTCCCCCAAAACCTCTGCTATCATTATTGAAGGCACAATCACTTCCTGTATCATCTTCTCCAAGCAAAGCCTAGCTTATTAACATGGCTTCAGAGAAGCTTATCCTGGGAACATGAGATGCATATCCAGGATGGACTGGGAGTAAAGGAAGACAACAGAATTATGGTTCTTTAATTGGTGATCAATAAATTGATTCAGCCCAACTGGTAAGGATTCTATCTATTGTATTGACTTCAGGAAACTCGTTGATAGAGAGTTCTCCTGAGCATGTCATTTCTAGGCCCACTAAAAACACTAAAAATGAGTTTTACAAAATTCCAGAGAAGGGTATGCGGAATACCCTCATCACAGTTACAGTTAAGCCATCTACAATAGTTGGGGGAGGGGAGAAGAAAAACAATGGAAGCAGTATCACAGTGCAAACCCTGCCCTTTGGCTGCATGCACCCCCTGCACTTATATATCCAGTGATGTTTTTGTCACTGACAAAAGTACAGCAACTTGTTTTTCCTTCTAGATTCTATTTTCATTGTCTTCAATTATTGATGAATATTGTGTTTAGTTTTCTTAAATTATTTCTATTTATATCAAATGGGAGGCAAATAAAAGGTGAATTCTAGTTTGATACACACTAAGCAAGACAATTGAGTTTATTTGGGGAATAGTTCATTCCTCAGAGGTAAGATACTCATTTCAGAGTATTCATTCAAAATAATTTTCCCTCCCATTTGGCTAATGTAGAAAGGAGGAGATTAAAGGAAAACCATGATTTTGGTAAAACTGCCATAAAAAGCATGGGAGTGATAATGAATCAGCTGCAAAAAGGCAAAGCATATTAGCAGTGGCAGGGCTTCTTAAAAATGGAAATATAACATGAGGTTTCCACCTAAAATACAGTAGTATTTTGTAAGTTGAAATAAATTCAAGGTTTTACTGACCTTGAAAATAATGATGGTGTCAATAATTTTCTTGGTTTTTAAAGAAAGTGCTACAAGTTAAAACAAATGGCAGTCTCACACATTTCAATTTATTTATATATGTATTATTTATATAAATAAAATAGAAACTGTAAATATGTATTTATACTTATCGTATATTTATATTTAAAGACACATAGGGAGAAATCTTATATTGCTATGGAACCTTGAATGCCATTAAGAATCCCTGTTTTATTTGAATTTGGAGTAAGCTTTGTCTAAAAACCTTCACTGCTGTAAGTCTTGAACTCTTTACAGTTTAGCTAAGCCTGGAGGACAAGTACACAGGCTGCATAATTGGACTTCAACATTCAATGATTCAATAATAATGATTAATTAGCTGAAACCATGTGAAACTACATATAGTTAGAATCAGGTAATCTGTAGTTTGTATATTTGTTTTTGAAATTTCTTAGATTTTTCTGCCAAGTAGGATTGTCCAAATCTACTAGATGTACTGAAATTCACTGTATGTGGTCTTCTTCATAAAGTCTAGTTCTTCTGCTTATCATGTATTCATTTTTCAAGAAATTGGAGGGTCAGATAAAGTTCCCTAACTCTTATTTGTTTCTTCTGAACTAATAGAAGGGAAGATGTGAAGAGCAACCAATTGGCTCTCATGAGGAAGAGCAGTAGCAGGTCCATGTATTCACTGGTAGCGAGTTTCCCACAAAAATGTAGATCACAACAGATCATTGATTATAGCATATATATTCCATATTTTACCAGTTGAAAAAAGTTGGTTGATGTGATTGAATAGGATCTGAAAGGTGTTCCAGACAAGCTAAAGATTTGGTGACTGACCCTGTTCAGCACAACTTGTAAAACCAAAACAAGACAACTATTATTTCAACCTGCCGTCTGTGGGTGAGACGTCTGAGATGGCTCAGGAGTTCATGGCTTCCATGACAGCTATGGACCTGACCCAATTAATTCATGGCCCTACCCACACAGGGGGAAACACGCTGGATCTGGTTTTTGTCTCTGGACAGTGGTTGAGGGATCTTGAGATAGGGGATATAGGCACAGAACCCTTGTCATGGTCAGATCACTCTCTCCTTCGTCTCAACTTTCGAACCGCTGCACCCCGCCGCAGGGAGGCGGAGCCGGTAAGATGGTTCCGCCCCAGGCGCCTGATGGAACCTGACAGATTCCAGATGGAGCTTGGGCCATTTCCTGAGGTTCTGGCACACGCCTCAACTGGAGACCTGGTGGCCGCCTGGGATAGGGCGGCTGCTGGAGCTCTGGATCGGGTCGTGCCTTTGCGGCCTCTGACCCGGCGCCGATCTCAATTGGCTCCTTGGTTTACCGAGGAGCTGAGGGAGTTGAAGCACCGGAAAAGATGCCTAGAGAGTAGTTGGAGGGCCAATCTTTCTGAATCTGACTGGACACTAGTAAGATCCCATATTAGGAATTACCTAGTGGCTATAAAAGCAGCGAAATGTAGCTATTCTGCTGCTCTTATTGCGTCATCAGATAACCGCCCGGCTGCCCTCTTTAGGGTGACCCGCTCCCTGCTCCATCAGGAAGCGCAGGAGGACCCCTTGGAGGATAGAGCTGAGGATTTTGTTCAGTATCTGTATGACAAAATCACTCAGATTCGGGAAGATTTGGACTCCGACTGGGTAGTCTCAGGGGGAAAGACAGGGGCAGGTCTTGAGAATGTTATCTCGGATGAGTTTGAGCCTGTGACCCCTGAGGACGTGGACAGGATTCTGGGCAGACTGAACGCGACCACTTGTTTATTGGACCCGTGTCCCTCCTGGTTAGTGCTGGCTTCCCGGGAAGTGACACGAGGCTGGCTCCAGGGGATTATAAATGCTTCGCTGGGTGAGGGTGACTTTCCCGCCGCCTTGAAAGAGGTGGTGGTGAGGCCTCTCCTCAAGAAGCCTTCCCTGGACCCGGAAATGTTGGTAAATTATCGTCCGGTCTCCAACCTTCGCTTCGTTGCAAAGGTTGTTGAGAGTGTGGTCGCGCAAAAGCTCCCCCAGCACCTGGATGAAACGACGTATCTAGATCCATTCCAGTCAGGCTTCAGGCCCGGGTACAGCATGGAAACGGCATTGGTCGCATTAGTAGATGATCTTTGGAGGGCTCGGGACAGGGGATGCTCCTCTGTCCTGGTCCTGTTAGATCTCTCAGCGGCTTTTGATACCATCGACCATGGTATCATGCTGCACCGGCTGGAAGAGTTAGGGGTGGGAGGCACTGTGTTGCGGTGGTTCTCCTCCTTTCTCTCTGACCGGTCGCAGTCTGTGTTGACAGGGGGGCAGAGGTCAACCCCGAGGCCCCTCATATGTGGGGTGCCGCAAGGGTCGGTCCTCTCGCCCCTCCTGTTCAACATTTATGTGAAGCCGCTGGGCGAGATCATCCGTGGTTTTGGGGTGAAGTACCACCAGTACGCTGATGACACCCAGCTGTACATCTCCACCCCAGACCACCCCAACGATGCCCTTGAAGTGATGTCCCAGTGCCTGGAGGCCATGCAGATCTGGATGGGGAGGAATAGGCTCAGGCTCAACCCATCCAAGACTGAGTGGCTGTGGTTTCCGACGTCCCGATATAGTCAGTTGGTGCCATCACTGACTATTGGGGGTGAATCATTGGGCCCCACGGAGAGGGCACGCAACTTGGGCGTCCTCCTGGATTCACGGTTGTCTTTAGAAGAGCACTTGACGGCCGTGACCGGGAGAATTTTTCATCAGGTTCGCCTGATTCGCCAGTTGCGTCCCTTTCTGGATCGGGACTCGTTACGCATGGTCACTCATGCCCTTGTCACCTCCCGCCTGGACTATTGCAACGCTCTCTACATGGGGCTCCCCTTGAGGAGCACCCGGAGGCTCCAACTGGTGCAGAGTGTGGCCGCGCGGGTGGTAATGGGAGCGACATGGCATTCCCATGTAACACCTCTCCTGCGCGAGCTGCACTGGCTCCCGGTGGTCTTCCGGGTGCGCTTCAAGGTTTTGGTTACCACCTTTAAAGCGCTCCATGGCTTAGGACCTGGGTACTTGCGGGACCGCCTACTACCACCAATAGCCTCCCACCGGCCGGTATGCTCCCATAGAGAGGGGCTCCTCCAGGTGCCGTCAGCCAAACAATGTCGACTGGCGGCCTCCAGGGGGAGAGCCTTCTCTGTGGGGGCACCTACTATCTGGAACGAGCTCCCCCCAGAGATACGGAGGATCCCGGATCTGCGCACCTTCTGTCGCGCTTTAAAGACCTTATTATTTCACCAGGCGGGCCTGGCCTAATTTTCTCCCTCTTTCATAAAAGATTTTTAATTTTTAAATATCTTTTAGTATTTTATACATTCAATTTTAAAATTGGTTTTAAATAGTTCGGGGTTTTAAATTTGTCGGAGCCAAAATTATTTAATTTGATTTTATTCTACTTTTAAATTTTGTATGGATGTGTTTTATTGTTTGGCTGTGCACCGCCCTGAGTCCTTCGGGAGTAGGGCGGTATAGAAATCGAATAAAATAAAATAAAATAAAAATAAATTAGTTATATTCCATCACGTTTACAATTTGTCAGGCAATCATGTTTACTGAGCCTCTGGTTACTGAGTTCAGCTTTAGTTTCTTCTAAATCTAGTTATGCATTTGTACAAAATACAATTTAAGGGCCTCTCTTCATATGTGACATTGTTCCTATATAAATATAATATGCAAGTTTTATGCAGGGATCATTTATTATATTTTGTAACACAATGCACTATAATCTTTCATCATCTCATACACAATATACTTCTGAAATTTGCTCTTTCTAGTGCTTTCATTACCGTATTTTTTCCACTATAAGACGCTCCAGACCATAAGATGCACCTAGCTTTTGGGGAGGAAAATAAGAAAAAAAATATCTGCCTCTGCCTCCCAGCATCCATTCATTTGGCTAGTGTCCTTGGAGCAAACAGCAAACAGCCTGGTCAGCTTCAGCACGTTATCACAGCCTGATTTAGCATGAGCAGCTGATTGGCGGTTGGATCGGCCTCCCGGAATACTGCCAATCACCTGTTCCAGGCTGTGGAGATTGTTGTTGCCCATCGCCATTGCCACCATCTGTTGCTGCCTCTGCACATCCCGTCTTTGGCCTCTGCACGCCCCATTCTTGGCCTCCACATGTCCCATTTTTGGTCCGTTCCATCTATTGCCAGCGGCGAACGGCAGCAGTGATCGGAGGTGATTGGTGGTGGCGATAGACTGCCTGGAATGGGCCGAAAATGCGACACACGGAGGCCGAAAACGGGGCACGCAGAGGCTGAAAATGGCTGAATGGTGGGGGCCAGCAGGTGGGTGGGGCTTTGGCAACATTTGCTCTATAAGACACACAGACATTTCCACCCACTTTTTTTTGGGGGGGGGAGTGCATCTTATAGTGCAAAAAAAATGGTAATTGTAAAAAATACTATTTTTACAGGTGGAAAATGAGTTCAACAAGATAGATACATTCCCTGGGTATTATATTAATTGGAACATTGAATTGCTGGATTCAAACAATTAGATTCCAATCCAATTTGGATTGGACATTCTATTCCAAGGTCCGTTCCAGCTCTATGATTCTATGTTCTATGTAATGCTGCCCAAAAACAGGCACCAAGAAATCAGCTTAACTCAAGAGAATCTGTATATTTTCCTTTATGTTGGGAAAATTCCAACATTCCCTCCCTTTATGGAGGGAATTTCATATATATGTTATGGAACAGACTGTTGTTCCTTGAATTGCCAGCTCATTTCAGGATAAGAAACCTTTTCATCACATATTAAAATTCTTGTGGTTGTTTCTGTTCTACAACAGACAATGAATCAACAAGGAGGCTAACAACAGATAACAATGGAACTAATGTTGACACCAGAAAAATTGGCATAAATTAATTAATTGGTGAATAGATTATTTTACAATCCACTTGTAGTCCCACTCTGTCCTGCCACTTGTGTTATGATATCATTTCAAGGCCCAACAAATGCAGCTGATGCCCATAAAGCCTTTATTGTGCATTGTAATTACAGAAAAATGACATTTGTGAGAACGAGAAGAGGCTTTTTCCTATATTTTTGAAACCCCCCCAAATCTTTTAACACTAAACATTTTATGTTGCCTTAAATCCAAATGTTATCCAGATGATTTACAAAAGAAGCAATGAATGAAAAAGACAGTAACTATTTATTAAAGCAAAATGAAAGATATGAACAATTATCAAAAATATTACAAAATGTAACTGGCAAAGATGCTATTACAAGCAGGGCAATGACTGCTACAGTATTTACTTAGTTACAGAAACTTCCATTTGATTATCAGAACCACTGTGCAAATTTCGCTCATTAGAGGAATAGCAGGCAATCCAATGCTCTCCAGAACTTTTGTTTTAAAAATCTTAATCATTCCTAGAATTATTGGATTTAAGGGAGTTGTAATTCATATCATCTATGGATCAGAGATAATAGAATTACAGAATAATAAGGTTGGAAGGGTCCTTGGTGGTCTTCTAGTTCAACCTCTTGCCCAAGGCAGAAGACTTTATTGCATTCTGGACAAATGGTTATCTAATCTTTTCCTGAAAACCTTAGTGATAGAGCACCCCAACTCTGGCTAGCAAGCTGCTCCTGGATAGGAAGCTGTTCCATTAGTTAATTATTCTCACAGTCAGGACATTTCTCCTTAGTTTCAGGTAGAATCTCTCTTTAATTGGTTTCCACTCATTTCTTTTTGTCCTGCCCTCTGGTACTTTAGACAATAAAAGCTGAATTAGAGTTACCAATAACTGCCTATAGTCGTTGCCATACAGTATATATCTATGCTGCAAAAGGGTTCATGGATACTGTAGGTTGCAAATGAGCTGAAGTCCACACCTCACCAAATCCCAATTCCATGTTGTAAAGAGGTGCACGTCCTGCTTGCTGATTGGTTAATTGAACTTTCTGTTCTGTCCTTTGCCATTTGAGTGCCCCCTTGCCAGAACAGTACATTTGCAGAAATATAAATGGAACACTTATGCAGCTGTCCCTGAATGACAGACACATATATTCCCTGGTGTGTACTTCTTCACCCTTAAGACAAGCCCCTCTTCTCTATTACAAAATTTATGGGCTATCACAAAAATGGGTTTCCATAGTTAAATGTATTAATCATAAAACATATCTTTACCTAATCTCCCCCAATCTCTAACATTATAGCTTATCTTTGCTTCGGGGAAATGTAGGGGAAATACTTTGAGGACATACTTGCAAAGTACTGGGCTGCCGTGATTCCAGAGGCTACCTTGAATTTAAAAAGTAGATAAAATATTGCTAATCTTCTTTAGTCAAAAAGCAACAGGGAGTTCTACTATCCATGAGTCTGCCAAAGCAAAAAGGGAAATCTTGATACCAGCAGAATCAGAGTTCTGGGTTGAAGTAGTCAGCCATAGAATACAAGGTAATGTTCCAGGACCAGGTGAAAAAAACATACAAGGTGGAAACATTTCCAGTGCTAGAAGCAGGATAGGAAGAATATTGATGGTTTTGAACTCCTGAGAATGCCATAGATAGCCAAGAAAACAAACAAATAAATTATTGAACAATTCCATGAAAAATTCTCATTTGAAGCAATCTCAAATTATTCTATGGTCGATACATTATGTGAAGACCTAGCTCTAATCCTGGGAAAGGTAGAAGGAAAGATAAGAGGGTGACCATAGGGTCTCAGTTATAGTGATGATGGATGCCCCATTGGAAGACCTGAAAGTCTAGGTTTGGTACAGATTGTCATTAAAAAAATCTATCTACTTCATATGATCACTAAGAGTTGACAACAATTTGATAGCACAAAAACAATCACATTTTTTATAATAATTCCTATTAACATTTTATTAAAGTTTAAAAATACAAATATAACAAATTAATACAAACTACAGAAAATATAAAAAGAAAAAGAAAAGGAAAAAATGAAGAAAAAAAGACAAAGAAATGACTTCCCCCTTCATCAAGGCAAGAACAAAAATAATTTATCACCTGGTGACTTCTGGTTTGACGTCACGGCAAGACAGTCGGGGAAATAGCAGGCTCTGATGAGTCCCGCGAAAACCCCAGCTGCCGAACTGCCGCCGATGGGTCTTCGGACCGGAACCGTCCTGCAGGGACGGGGATGGAAGAGAGGCACCTTGGACTACCAGAGGAACAGGCAAGTTCCTCGGAGGTCAGAGGGAGCTCTCTGTGAGTCGGTGGTGGGGGGCGGCAGCCATGGTGGCTGCCACGAAGCTGGGACTAACCAGGCAAGTGATGTACAGGAGGAAAGTGGAAAAGAGCGATGCCTTTTGAAGCCAGGTGAGTGACAACCAATCCAGGCTTGAAACAATATTTGGAATAATGACTTTTTATTTTGTAAGACCCCTAGCCTTAAATCAGCAGCTGCAGAACTAAGGGGCATGGAAGATTTTAAGATGAAATTTTTAAAAGAAAAGAAAAAGACTCGATTGAAAATTGATATTTGAATAGACTAAATTTGAAAAATAAACATTGAGACTTGGTTCAAAATTGAACAACTTTAAAATTTGAAATAGATTTTTAAAGAAAAGAAGATAAAGAATAATTATTACTTTTAAAATGCAGAAGGAGGAGAGAATTGGGCTGGAATGTTATATAATTGAAACAAAATGGCGATTTGCATGACTAAAGGAAATTGTAGATTGTAGAGGGACACCTTCTGGTCTAAAAAGAAACATTGTAATTAGCTTCTTGTTTGGGAACATTGTGAATACTTCAGATAACATCTGTGGGATTTTGGAGATGGAGCTGTTTTTTCTTTGTCTGCAGACGATTTGACTTTGTTGAAAAAAGAAAGGGAAAGTATGATGGAACTCTTATAATTGGACTAATTGGCACAGGAACAAAAGAAGTTAAATGGCGCAGGAACAAAAGAAGAAAATTGATGTGATTTGTTTGAAATAGAAGTAAGAAAAAGAACTAAATTGATATATGGAGAATTAAATTGTGAACATTGAAACTGAAATGGAATATATGTTACAGACAAAGAAATGAGGAATGATATACACAAGGCTGGAAAAAAAAAGTGTGATTAACAATGTGATTAAAAATAAAGCAATGGATAGATGGATAGTAATAATAAAAAGGAGGTTTTTATAGATTAATAAAAATGAATATGAATATGAGAAGAATTTGATATAATATATCAAATATTACCTACCCTCTGGAATCAGCTGCCCCCAGACATAAGGAGAATCCAAGACCTCGGTGCCTTCTGCTGTGCCCTTAAAACTTTCTTTTTTCAGCAAGCCGGGCTGGCTTAACATATTTTTAATTTTTAATTGGTTTGTTATCTTAAACTGGGGCCAAATTAATATATATCCTTTTAATTGTTTTTTAATGTTTGTATTGTATGTTTTTATCTGGCTGTACACCGCCCTGAGTCTTTCGAGAGAAGGTGCGGTATATAAATTCGAAATAAAATAAAATAAAAATAAATAATATGTAAAAACTGAAATTAAAAAAAAGTAAGAATATGAGAGGAATAGTATATATTAACAGAAATTTACTAATTTATATAAGGAAGGGTTTGGAGTAAGAACTAAGCCTCAATGTTAAATTGTTATAAAGATGATAATGATAATGTGATTGAATATTAACAAGTAATGTATTGCTGGATGGTAAAATTTTAAAAAAAGGTGATTATGCTGGGATAAGCAGCAAACTAAAATGATTATGCTGGGATAGACAGCAAAACATAGAGGCAAAACACATTATACTGGGTATAACAGTAAAATATAAAGAAAATTATGCTGGGTTTGACAGCAAAACAAGATGATTATACTGGGAATAATAGTAAAGATAAAAATAATTATGCTGGGATTGACAGTAAAAATAATGATTATACTGGGAATAACAGTAAAACCTAATATGCTAATCACAGAATATGCTGTGATTAACAGCCAAAAGAGGATGATTAAGAGGAAGATTATATACTGGGATAAACTTTTAGAAATAAAGATGACCATGCTGGAATTGATACTAATAATGAAATGATTATGTTGTGATTAAAAGGGTTAAGTGGAGATAAATAGTAAAATGAAGATGATAAATGCTAACAGTTAAAATACTGCATGAATATTTTGTTGATTTATGTCTTTAAGATATATCCATCCATGTTAAAAGGAAAAGAAATTGAAATGATACTGAATTAAGGATTTTAAGATTAGTGTAATGTGTTTTAAGAATGTTTTCTTCTTTTAGATAGAATTTATGGCAATAATGTTAGAGAAAATTAAGTTGTGATTGTCACTGCGTTATTTTATTTACCAGCTGAGCTCATTATTTCTGGACTGTCAGACTCTCTGTAGCTTTGCCAACTTCTTATCAGTAAGCTACGTGTTTCCGCATCCACCCACATTCCTTCTTCACTCTCTTTCCTTTGTTCTCTTTCCAGCAAGGTCCGGCTGAAAGATAGCCGGCCCGAATTACTTTCAAAAATGTAACAATTAACTTTTCTTAGTTAGTGAGGTGTTTTATTTTCTTTATAACAAATAAATGAGTTTTATTAGAAACCTTCTTCGCGTTTCTTTATCAGAATAGTGCAACTTGGAATAAGCCTCGATTCATCTCCTCCTTTAAACCAGGGTAATTAGTCCCAGAGCCAAACATGGGATTAATAAATGCCCTGACATTCTGGTAGCAGAGGATGGTTTGATTTATGGCTTTTTCCTTGTTTTTGTTACTTCTGATAAGAGCGCATAGGCAATTAGTTTTTAGCTACTGAGGTACGCTAATTATTTTGCTAAGATGCCGAAACAGAAGAAGAAAAAAGGAAAAATGAAGCATAGAGCTTTATCCTCTTTGGAAGAAGAACAGGAGATAGTAACGCCCTCAAGATTCCAGCCTCTTGCTACGGCTACGCAATTGGAACAAGAAGGTGCCATGGGTGAAGAAGATCTGAAAATGCTTTCGGAAACACATCAAAGGACAGATATCAGAACAGCTGTTTTTGAAGATGATGATTTACGACTGAGGTCAGTAACATTTTCTTCTGATCTTCCAAGCTCTGAAAAAGTCTCCCCAGAACCTTCTGAATTTGTAACGCTCGGTGCAAGCACTGCTGAGCAAAATTACTCCCACGCAGAGAGAGAAACAATTCATTATTCTCCTCGAAGCTCTAAGCTCACCCTGACTATGAAAGCCTATCGTGACCGTATAAAACTCTATGAACAGCAGCTATCCCAGGCAAAAATGGCTATATCTATGCTTGAGCAAGATATGGGAGATAACTTAAATTTTTCAAAAAGCGCCATATTGTCTTCTTGCTCAGAGCCAAAGACACTCCCCCTGGTGGATCCTGTGTCAGGCCAATTAAGGCAAAGAGCACTGCATACGTCACATGAAAGTCTTCCTGATCAAGTTACACATGTCTTACATAACCACTCCTACTCTAAAGCATACAATGCCCCGTATGCAAAGCTGCCTGAAGCTAAAGGTGCAGCACCATCTGCTGGCAAAAGTAATTTACTACAGGAAGCTGAAATGCCACAAGTGTTTCCACAGGCCCAAACTCAAACACCCCCTGGCGGTGTTGATGTCCTTTTAGATGGAACACAGGCATGCTTTATGAAGCAAAGGCAAATGACTGCATCTTCAGCAGGTCATGCCAATATTGCAGATCAAGCACAAATGGCAACTGGAATACAGCAGATTCCAGTGCATCAGCCACAGCAGCTACAAATGCCTGCATATGTGCCCCAGCCACAAGTGCAAATAGGGCCACCTCCTGGCCCACCTCCAATGGCACAACCAAGACCATTTTTAGGTCCGCAACAGGCACAGCAAATACCACAGGCATTTCTGCCAGCACAGCCAGCATACCAAGTGCAGGCTCCTCACCAGGCATTTTCTGTCTCTCCACTAACTGGTGAGTCAAAACTAAAAATGTCAGGACATAATTACAAAGCCTGGGTCAGTGAGATTACACTATTGCTTCTTAGAGAAGGCAGTCATTGTATGGTATTTAACCCACCTGCTCAACCATGGGACTTTGCAATAAGAGATTTAGAGATAAGGGCTCGCACAACATTATTGATGTCCATGGATACTGAACTGCAGGTCACTTTTCCACCAAATACAACAGCCCGACAAATTTGGGCTGAATTGGAAAATTGCTACAGGCCTATCTCAATTGAATCTTCATGTCTGAACTCCACGGTTCGAGATTGAAACCTGGTGAACAAATTGGAGGACATTTGACCAAACTGAAAGGTCTGAGAACAGAATTGAGAGAAAGAGGCCATAACATTGAAGATATTCAAATGATCAGCATCATTATTAACTCTTTGAATTATGAATGGAAAGATGCTGTTACAAAAATTAACCAAGTCCCTATTGCTCAACGCACAGTGGACAATGTCTGTAGACTTTTAATTGAAGAAGAGGCATTCATGCTAGCCACACCACATTTGAGAGGACCACCCGCATCAAGAGCTCCAGCTAGACGCCCCTTCCGAGGAAGGACCTACGCTCCAAGGATGCCAAGATGCAACACCTGCAATCGTGTGGGACATGCCACCCGGGATTGTCCCCAACGAGTTCCAGCTCCCGTCACGTACCAGCCCAGAGGAACAGATTCCAGAGGCAGAGGCAGAGGCGGTAGACAAGGTCGTCGTGGTCCCCGGCGTGATCCACAAACTCCACTCGCCACACTGGCTTTAACCAATGATCCACAACCTCAACCAGAGTATGACAGACAACTCCTGTGGACTTTGGACAGTGGTGCAGCATTGCATGTTACCTACAGAAAGGAACTTTTCACAGAAATGCACGAGCCTGAACCTGAGCTATGTGAACTTTATTCTTTTTCAAATCATCCTTGTCAGGTCAAAGGAAAAGGAACTGTTTATGTTGAAGAGCTCGATGCATTCATTCCTGATGTTTATTACATACCAACAGCAACTAGTAATTTGCTTAGTCAGTGTCACTTGTCTAGAATGTTAAAGTTCCAAGTTCACCACCTTGAAAAAGCAAGTTACATAGTTAAAGATGGAGATATTGTTGCTGAAACCATATTAATTGGTGGTGTTTATTACTTAAAGCCAAAGCCTAAAACACAAACACAGGCAAGTATGCAAACTCCAAAAAGGCAGAGCACAGGCCCAGAGAGAGATGCTCCAGTGAGAGATCCTGTTGCTACCCCTAAGGCTCCTAAAGCCAACAAAAATAGAATTGGTAAACAGGTTGCTCAGAGCAAATCTGAGGTTCCGCATAAAAATGTTAATGTTGAGAATTCACTAACAGGTAAACCTTTGCATTCCAGGTGTATCCACAAATGGCATAGAAGATTGGGGCATGCCAGTTTCCGTGTTCTTAGGAAGATGCCGGAGTTCGCAAAAGGTTTGGATCTAAAGGGGTGTAAGGTGTTTTTGGATTGTGCTGTATGCAAGAAGGCCAAATCCAAAGCAGCAGCCATTCCCAAACGCGCTACACGCCTGTCAACACGCATTTTTGATTTGGTTCACATTGACATAGTTGGTCCTTTCCCACCATCATTTGGTGGTAGAAAATATTTTCTAACAATTGTTGATAATTACTCTAGATATGGATATGTATATCCTATGAAAGAAAAATCAGAGACTTTTCAGATCTTTAAAGACTTTGCAGCCCTTGTTTCTACCCAACACCAAGTTCGCATCGCCAGAATCCAGAGTGATCGTGGTGCCGAATTCATGTCTCAGTGTTTCCAGGACTGGATGCGTAAGAATGGAATTATTCATCAGACGTCGGCGCCTTACACACCGGCTCATAATGGAGTCGTAGAACGAAGACAAGGGGTACTGCAAACCATGATGCGTTGTCTCCTAGAAGACGCCAACCTTGGTAAGATATACTGGGGTGAAGCTATCAAGTATGCAAATTACATTGTCAATCGTACTTGGAGCAGTGTAACAAACCAGACTCTGGCTACAAGCCTGATCTTAAAAACATCCATATTTTTGGTTCATATGCTATGGTGAACATTCCCTTAGCTCAAAGAAGAAAAGGAGGTACAGCAGCAAAGAGACTGAGATTTATGGGTATTGATGATAACTCAAAATGGAGCAAATTTATTGACTCTAAACATGTAATTGTGATTTCCCAATCTGCTAATTTTGAGGAAGATATTGACTGGTCCAGGATTCATTCCAATGATCCTGGAGTTTATTTTCCCAGAGATGATACTGCTGATGTTACGCAGATTGATGATCAAGATTCCACTGATTCTTCTCAACCCGATGTTCTGTCTTCGCAAGCCGCGGATGCTGATGCTAGCGACGAAAGTGAGGACGAGGACGAAGCAGAAGAAGACTGGACAGTTGTCCCGAGACGTTCCAAAAGGGCCACAAAAGGGATCCCTCCACAACGATATTCTTGGCAACTGACAAAAGCACCCTTGCCTTTGATTTGCAATGTCACACTTCCACCTGATAATTTCACACAAATCAAGCAGCTCCCTGATTCAGAGCAAGACAAATGGTATGATGCAATGCAGGTTGAAATGGACAGTCTAAAGAAACTTAAAAGTATTTACACCTGCAAAACCTCCAGCAAACAAAAAGGTCATTGGCACTCGATGGGTCTACAGAATCAAAAAGAAACCAAATGGTGAGTCACTGTACAAAGCCAGACTTGTAGCTCAGGGTTTCGCTCAACGTTATCCTGAGGACTACACAAATACTTACTCACCGACAGTCAGAACTGAGAGTGTAAAAATTGCTTTAGCAACTGCAACTATCCTTGGTTTAGAAGTTTTCCAGTTTGATGTTGACACGGCTTATCTACATGCAGACCTAGACGAAGAGATCTACGTGAGAAGTCCTCCAGGATTCCGACAGCAAGAAGGGGATACCTGGTTCCTAAACAAAAGTCTCTATGGTCTGAAACAATCTGGTTTAATGTGGTATTTATGTCTTACTGACAAACTAAATTCAATGGGCTTTATTAAGTCCGAAACTGATGAGTGCGTGTTCACAAAAAGATCTAACAATGCATATGAGATAGTTCTTGTTTATGTTGATGATATTGTTTATATTGGTCCAAATAAGCAAATGAGTGAAATTTTTGCCAAAGCTTTGCAGAGATACTTCACATTGAAATCATTAGGTCACATTAGCACTTATTTAGGTGTTCAGATTGAAAAAACACAGAAGGGGTTTAGTCTTTCACAAGAAGATAAAATTGAACAAATTTTGCATCATTGCAACATGAAAGATGCTAACACAACAAAGACACCCATGCAAACAGATTTTCACAACTTGACACAAGAAGAAAGTCCTGAGTTCGAGGATCAAACACTTTATCGTTCAGTCATTGGGTCACTATTATACATTAGTAGTTGGACCAGACCCGACATTGCACTTAGTGTTAATCTCTTATCACGACACGTAGGTAAGGCAAAACAGTTTCACTGGACATGTATTAAGAAATTATTGAGATACCTAAAATACACCAAACACATGAAGTTATTGTTAGAACCAACACATACTGATTATGCAGAATTATGTTGTTATGCAGATTCTGATTGGGCAAGTGATAAGAAATCACGCAAAAGTACTTCAGGTTATATGATGTTCTTAAATGGATGTCCTGTTTATTGGCAAGTACGTAAACAGAATTTTGTTTCTTGTTCATCTACTGAAGCTGAATATGCTTGTGTTTCAGATGCATGTAATTCTCTAACTTGGTTTGATGCTTTAGTCACAGATATCTGGACACACCCGATCCGACCGATCACCGTGATGGAAGACAATGAATCGGTGGTTTATATTTCTGAATCTCATTTCACAGGTTCTAGGTCCAGACACATTGACATCCGTTATCAAAACATAAAGCATTTAGTTAAAAAAGGTTTTGTCAAAATGCAGTATGTATCTACACATGATCAAATTGCTGATATGCTCAACAAACCACTTCCAGCAGCTCAACACGAGTATCTGCGTGAGAAGATGTGCCTTATTTGATGATGAACTGATATTCGCTCAACTGGCAAAGAAGGGGAATATCACTGCGTTATTTTATTTACCAGCTGAGCTCATTATTTCTGGACTGTCAGACTCTCCGTAGCTTTGCCAACTTCTTATCAGTAAGCTACGTGTTTCCGCATCCACCCACATTCCTTCTTCACTCTCTTTCCTTTGTTCTCTTTCCAGCAAGGTCCGGCTGAAAGATAGCCGGCCCGAATTACTTTCAAAAATGTAACAATTAACTTTTCTTAGTTAGTGAGGTGTTTTATTTTCTTTATAACAAATAAATGAGTTTTATTAGAAACCTTCTTCGCGTTTCTTTATCAGAATAGTGCAACTTGGAATAAGCCTCGATTCATCTCCTCCTTTAAACCAGGGTAATTAGTCCCAGAGCCAAACATGGGATTAATAAATGCCCTGACAGTGATATTTGAAAACTAAGATTTGTGGTGAAATAATAGAAGGTAATTGATTTGTGTTAAATGATATAAGTTAGGAATTTTTTTCTTTTTTTCTTTTTTTATGTTTTTGTATGTTTATGTGTTTTAAAAAAATAAAAAAAATGTTCAAAAAAAATTATCACCTATCGAAGATTTCTTCTTCACACTTTTCGTCTCTTATCTATAAGCAAATTATAAATTATCATTCAGTGCTAATCAGTAAAAATCCATTAAGAATTACTTAACAATAAGTAAGTAATAACAATGTATATATTTTAACCTTAATCAAACAAATCAGTTTCATATTCCTTTCCTTTTCTTTTAATATGTTAACTTATCACTTTCTCTAAAAATACAACAAAAATATCTCTTTCCATATCTTATCTTTTATTTATAAACAAATCTTTAAAAACTTATTATTCCAACCTAGTAAAGAAAAATCTAAGAACTATTAGAAATAATAATATATATATTTTAAATATATTAATCAAATAAACACACTTTCCATTTTCTTTTAAGAATTTTGATCTTTAACCCCTTCAAAAAGTGTCCCACAGTTTGATTTTATATAATTTTCTTTGTCTTTATAATTTTGCCCAATTATTCCTAAGGTCTTTAATTCTCTGAATGAAATTACTCAAAACATGTTGTTATTTTCCTGTAGGGAAGGTGATCTAAATTCATAGCATTTATCATTTTAGATGGCCAATGAGAATTTGCAAGTTAGACTTAATTCCTCATTTGGGCATGCTAATTTTCTTTTACTGCAACAGTAAAGAAAGGCATGTAGCTTCTTCCTCTGAAGTGATACAATCAAGGGAAAAGTTCAATCCAGTACTTTTGGCGGGAGTTTAAACTGTATCAGAATTGATGCTATAAAGAAAATTTGTGGGGCAGAGACAAAAAAATAGTAAACAAGATTTTTACAGAAATAAAAATTGGTGCAATGATGCAGTGGTTAAAATGTAGTATTGGAGGCTAACTCTGCCCACAGCTCGGAGTTCAATCCTGGCTCAATTCCAGGTTGCTTCTCTCTTTGATTAGTTTCCAATCATTGTTTCTTGTCCTAACCTCTGGTGCTTTGGAGAATAATTTGATCCCCTCTTCTTTGTGGCAGCCCTTCAAATACTGGAATACTGCTATCATGTCACCCCAATTCTTCTTTTCTTTAGATTAGACCCAAAACCTGCAACCATTCTTCATATGGTTTAGTCTCCAGGCCTCTTATCATCTTAGTTGCTCTTCTCTGAACTTTTTCCAAAGTCTCAACATCTTTTTTGTAGTATGGTGACCAAAATTGGTTACAGTATTCTATGTGTAGTTTTACTAGGGTTTTGTAAAGTGGCACTAATACTTCATGTGATCTTGATTCTATGCCTCTGTTTATACAAACCAGGACTGTATTAGCCTTTTTTGGTGGCGGCTGCACACTGGTGACTCATATTCAAGTGATCATCCACTAGGACTCCAAGGTCCCTCTCACATTACTGTTTTTGAGCCAGGTCTTGCCTAATCTGTACTTACACCTTTGATTTTTCCTGCCTAAATGTAAAGCTCTGTTTTTCTCCACATTAAAATTCATTTTCTTGGATAGGGGCCATTGTTCAAGTTCGTCAAGATCTTTTTGGACCCTGAATTTGTCTTCTGGGATGTTGGCTATTCCTGCCAGTTTAGTATCATCTGTAAATTTGATGAGATCCCCTTCTATTCCCTCATCTAAGTCATTTATAAAGCTATTGAAGAGTATTGGGCCTAAGACAGAGCCTTGTGGTACCCCACTGCTTACTTCTGTCCATGTGGATGTGGTACCATTAAGGACTATTCATTGAGTATAGTTTGTCAGCCAGAGTTGCCATAATTAGACCATTTTTGCCACCACTGATGTATGTTAGGCTGTCATGGGATCACAATAAGTAGTCTGCAATCTGTGCAAAAATAACAAACAGGTATGTTTCAGCAAATCTTGTTAATTCTTTATAATCAGAACTGTTATGATTTCGAGCAAAGAAAGGGTAACAGAACTTTAACTATGTTATATAATTGTGAAATATAGCTTTCTATGTTTTGCATATACAATGCAAAATAGCCCCAAGCTTAATTGAAAAAAAGGCAATAAAAAGATTACAAAACTGAAATATTGGCCTGCATAAAGAATTATGACTTCTTTTAAATGTCCTCTGCACAAAAAATCTCTAGATGTAAACCATGTCTTAGACAAAGATGACTTAATAATAATAATAATTAGCTTTACTCAGAATAGTTTATATCCTGCAATGATACCTTTAGCACCATCAAACATCCACATCTGCCTATCCCAGATCCTTGGGAAGAACTTGATATGTAGATAAAAATGCTAAATCCAGTCTAAATCCAGGCTGACTTGCAAGCAACCATAATAATAACAATAACCTTTCCAATTTCCTTTTTTTTTTTTTTTTTTTACATTTGATTTATATGCCACCCTTCTCTGGAGACTCAGGGCAGCTTTCAATGCATTAAGCAATAGCCTTCATCCTTTTGTATATTTATACAAAGTCAGCTTATTGCCCCCACAAACTGGGTTCTCAATTTACCTACCTTAGAAAGGATGGAAGGCTGAGTCAACCTTGAGCCTGGCAAGATTCGAACCTGCAGTAATTGCAGGCAGCTGGTCTTAATAACAGGGTGCTTTAGACCACTGTACTACCAAGGCTCATTGATTCTGAGAAGCTCACAAGTTAAAAACATTACATCAAAATAAAAAATGAGTGCAATAATAAACACAAATAGAGAATAAAATATGTCAAGGATGACAAAAACCAGACTATTTTTTAAATATCATTTTGAAATGCAGACATATTGCTTCCAAAAGGTGCTTACTGCTACGGTAATAGCAAATTGTTTAAGATTAGCTGTATTAACCTGATGCATGAGTGAAATTGAATATTTCATGGCAAACTGTAATACTTTCCTTTCAGTGAATAATGAAGTTTGCTGAATTCACAGAGGAGTTAGTCAAGGGTGGGAAAAGGTGTCAGGAGAGAAGGCTATATCTGGCCACAATGCATGTACAACTCTCATTAGCTTTTTGTTCCACTTTTTAGGGACATTCCTAGGATATTGGAAGATGGAAACCTGGCAGTTTTCTAATGACACTATCTTCCTTAGCTTTTGGAAAAATTTCTCATTTATATTACCAAAGCAGTTCAGGAGGAAGATGGAGAACAAACTTTCATACATTAAAACATAGACTCATAAGCCTGGAAGGGACCTTGGAGGTTTTCTAGTCCAATGTATAATGAGCTTCCAGCCATTGCTTCTTGTCCTGCCTCATGTGCTTTGGAGAATAAGTCAACCCACTGTTTTCTGTGACAGTCCCTCAAGTACTGCAAGGCAGTTATCATGTCACCTCTAATCTTCCTCTTCAATAGGCTACACATACTTAGCTCCCTCAATCGTTCATCATATGTTTTAGCTTCCAGACTCCTTATCATCTTAGTTGCTCTTCTCTGCACCTTTTCTAGAGTTTCAGCATTTTGTTTGTATCGTAGTGATCAGAACTGGATGCTGTATTCCAAGTGTGGTCTCATTAATGCACTGTAGAGTGGGTACTATCACTTCTTGTAATGTTGATGCTGTCCCTCTGTTGATGCAGCCTAGGACTGCATTGACTTTTTTGACAGCTGCAGCACACTGCTGGCTTATACTTAAGTGGTGGTTCACTAGGACACCACTTAAAAATAAGCTACTATTGTTGAGTATAGGTAGCTAACTGTAGATAACTACTACAGTAAAGTTATCTGTATGTGTATGTTTGGTTTTTCCTGCCTAAGTGCAGGACCTTGCATTTCTCAGCAATGAACTGCATCATGTTGACTATGGCCCAATGTTCAAGTCTGTCAATATCCTTCTGAATTTTGAGTCTATCTACCAAAGTGTTAGCAATTGTCCCAAGCTTAGTGTCATCTGCAAATCTAATGAAACTCCTATTTTACCCCCTCATCTAGATCGTTTAGGAAGATGTTGAAGAACAATGGGCCCAAGACAGAACTTTGAGGTACCCCACTGCATGCTTCCCACCAGGTAGATGTCATTCTATTAAGGACTGTAGTTTGAGTGCAGTTGGTTTGCTAATTGTGACTCCATCTGGTGGCAGTAGTCTCTATCCCATATTGTTTTATCTTATCAAGAAGTAAGTCTGAAGTCTAAGTAAAGAATATCAACAGCAGACTTGAGACTTAAAAAGACAGTTTCACAATGAATATCTTTGTCATAACACTGGTAAAGAACACATAGAGTAATTATGTTAAATAGTTATCATGCTTGATGTTGCAGACATTACTGTACTGATTCCTTGAAGCACGTTAAGGGCTCTCAGGTTTGTTGGACAGCTGTTCTAATAAACCACATTACAGAGCAGGCCTCTGCAGCAGGTAACTCATCAAGTTGCAGTTCCCTTTGCTCCATTCCTGGGGTTGCTTAGGATACACTTCCCAGAAAACAGTCAGTTTCCTTTAGTAAGCATTTGTCCTGGTTCTTGTCTTCCTTTCTCTGTAAGTCTCTGGATTGTCAGCATTGTTCTCATGCATCTATGCACTAACTGTAGTGTGAATTAGTTTGCAATAAAACTGAATTCAGGGAAGGCTCAGATTGGCTTGTTTGCATTTATATTCTGTCTTGGATAACTTTCAGTAGTGAACAATTACAGGCAAGAAAAGCCTTGTTCCCTAGAAAAGATGTAAAGAAACCAGACAGATTTTGACACAGTGAACTGCTCAAACAAAATTAGTGTAATGTACTGCATTACTCTAACAGATTTATTTCAGATCTTCACATTTTTAAGAGGCTTCAATGCAGAAAAAGCATGCCTTTTGTTCTTGCTACAATCTTAAGTACAGTATAGAATATGTCCATAAAATGTATTATTCATATTCTAAACTGAAATTATATCTAATGGATGACAATCATTAAAATTGTGAAGGAAGAATTCTTATGTGTTCATCTTATTTTTTGTGACATTCTACGCAAACCCATTTTCCTATTTAATGTTTCCAGCGCTGACATTTCTGAGTTCCCTGTCCATTCTTCAATTATTTCCAACCATGTTCTCTTTTCCATCCACCATTAATCCCTTTAACGTGCTCATACATTTTCTTCTGTTACTATAGAATTTCTTGCCAATAAATTCCTAATTTTCCAGTCTATCCAGGATAAAGCATGAAAAGTAAAGCAGCTGATGAAAAATAAATTGATATGCCTAATTTGTGTTCATATGCATCATTCATTTATATAACAGATGCAAATAGCACCTTTATTCCTAAAAATAAATTAACAAAAAAAGTATTTAACAGGATTCAAATGATTTCAGGAAGTATGCTATTGCAATAAGCTTGTGCCAGAATTTTCAGGTTAGATATGGATGCTGGTTTGAACAGTCCAGCCTTCAAACGTTCTCGGGAAATATCTTGTATTCATCATCTAGGCCATTGTAATATCCCCTGAGGCATTAATCAATGACCCTCTGAGACGGTAAAGAGATCATGAACTGTGTAATAAAGGCCATGGTCTCCATTCCGTCTTTCATCATGATTCATGAATCCAATTCCTATGATTTACTAAATTGCTGCAGTAGCCACTAAAAAATCTTCATTCTGCCTCAGACCCAACATAGGTGCAAGTAGGCTCCCAATACGTGAAGAGTAAGCAACTGTCCCCTTTCCAAATAGTTTGAACATAAAAGGTAGTATTGTGTGTGTGCTCTGTGTATATGGTGTGACATTTATAGTCTAAAACATATGGAGGTCACAAGGTGCTCATTTGTACTCTTGGCAGAGCAAATGTGGGAATTCATATCATTTAGGATGGTGCTCCGTGTATTGTAATTTGTGGAAATGGGAGAAATTGTCTGATAACTTAAATATGTAACTGCAGATTAACATGGGGGAATGCTAAACAAAAATGGCTTATTCATAGACACACAGTTTGATTTTTTTTACCCCAAATGCATCACTATTTTGCTGATTCTTTCCTTTCCAAAAGCAGACAAGGGCATAATTTTACTTTAATTGTTATAATAATCCTGTGAGGTAAAGATGTGGAAAGAGAATGAGAGGCCTATGATTAGCTAGTGACTATCATGGTTCAGCGATACCTTTGAGTGCATGACTGATAATTTGCCTCTCACTCAACCCCATGCTATCTGTTCAACAAATGAGACCCTTCCATATTTTTAAGAGTTCCTGCAGATCAGGAAAAATGGAAATGAATCTGAGTCAGTCAATTTCAGGATGCATCAAGACAAGTGTTTCCAATTTTGCACATCTATGTGGTTGTGAATGTTTATTGAATCCTGCATTTCCATATTATTATCATACATATTTACTTTTATTTATAAAAGGAATTTACAATCTTGGAAAAGAGACAAGGGAAACAACATAGAAGGAAACTGAAGAATTACACCAGCTACAATAGGTATTTAATTACTATACTGTAGTGTGAATTTGTTTTTTTCAATAAGACAAGTGAGGAAACCTATTAGACTGACCAAATATGATAGAGCTGGATGAATTTGTAATGGAAAACACAACCTGTTCTTTTATTCTCTGAAATAAAAGCTTCATTAAAACAAGACCATTAGGAATGACTATGAAATTATTTCCATCTGTCTTTTCTCCATATTTCCAAATTGCCTTAACTTGTTTACAGCAGGACACTAAAACCTGGGAAATATGTCAGCCCTCCAGTTTTATTTCAGCTGTGCACCTGCCCAATTTGCAGCAGTTTTAATTTAATTCTAGTTCTTTGGATTCAATGAAATTCAGTGCACAATGGAACCTTAGTATGTCTAAAGTTGTGGTCTCATGCTTGTGCTCAGAATGTACTCAGAAGCTTGTGATGTTCCTCATACAGGCTATGTTTCATCGAAGTTCACTTACCTTATATCCTCAGGAAAAGCAGAGGGAAAGTGCAAAGATAAGAACAGAACGGAAGTAAATAAAAGAGAGCAAATGTTCATTTGAATTATAGCTATTATGTGAGACCAATATATACAGTAGGTGTTGCAAGCAGGTGCTGCAAACCAGACAACTGTTTTGGTACTATGGCCTGTCCATCCATTTCAAGCACCATGAAGACACAAAGTGGAACCAATCTTGAAAGATCCACAGCATTTCGTTATTTATATTATATATAACAGGGAGATTTTTCCTCTAAAAGATTTAAAAGGAAATCAAGCAAATGTCAGGAGAATTTCAAAGTCTATGCACCGTTTAATATGTATCATTAATAAAAAATAAACGACAGCATGATTCTAATTCTTAATAATTTCCGCGGATGTATAAGCACACAGACCTTTCCACCTTCCTTTGAATTTTGCACGCTCCCCCCACTTCCCAAACGATACATCCTACAAGAAAGGCTTTCCCTATCTGGAGCTTTTAGTCTGTTTGGAGGCTGTCCGTAAACTGGGCCGAATGTTTTGCATGTAAAGGGAAAGTTTTTAGAAAAATCGCTGCCCGGCAAATTGCAGCGTCGAATCTTTGGGAATGTCAGGTTTCTACCATCGGTCTCCGCGAAAAAAAGTCAGGGGGGAGGGGGGGAATCCGTTGTCAATCGCCCTTTCTGGAGCTGTATTTGCGCTGTGTCCAAGGATCGACGCTCTTTCAGAAAAACCTTGTCATAATCTGTTAGCCGCTTCTTATTTGGCTTCTCTCTTTTCTGCCGGCAAAACAGAACTTTTTAAACTTTCAAGCCTTTTGCTACAGTATTTGCCTCCACTATTCGGAACAAATCCAAGTCATGGAAGAAACTGCGCTTTCCGTAGAGAAGAAAACTGCGGGATGAAGATGGGAGTCAGGCTCACGCCGTATTCTCTTTCTTTTTTCCAGTTCGCAAAACGCCGAAGATGCGATCCTATCGACCATCTAGAGAATTTTTCTTCCGAATGATTATGGATCAGATCGGATTGTGCGTAGCGTTAGGGACGGGAATGGGAAAGGAAACGGATTGTTGTAACAGAGAGAACCCCCTTGATTTGGAACTCCGACGGAACAAATAAATCTGCAAGAAAAGTGTTAAGCGAGAAATAGAGCGCGCATAAGACACAAAATCGTTTTCGTCCCCTGCCTGCTCCGAAAAGGCACATTGTTGCGCTTACTGGCAGCTCCATGGTAACCTGCGGGCAGCAGCCGCGCGCCCCGACGAATGCACGCGCCCGGTTCCAGTGACAGGTGTTTCCCGGGTATTTTGATGGCGCGAGGGAGGGGGGAAGGAGGAAAGAGAACGACTGATCCCAGAACGCTGGGCAGGGAGGCGGGCAGGGGGCGTGGCCTCTCCAGTTAAGCGGCAAAGAGGGGGCGGGGTTGGACTGAGTTGGTCCAACCTATCGTCTCCTCCTCTTCCTCCTCCTCCTCCCCCTTTGTGTTGGGGGGGCGGGGGGGCAGCTTGGTTTGTTAATCGGCGAAGCCGCCGGAGCTCCGGGACTCAATGGAAGTGGTTTTCCTATCTCGGCAGCTGCTGCAAGCGAGCGAAAGAAGCGGAAGGAAAGGGGGAGACGGGAACGTCAACTAACTCCTCCGCACGAATCCCTCCATCCCCCCTTCGCTTGAAAGACCGGGGGGACACGGAGAGTGAAGGCAGGGATAAAAGCCAGCCGGCTCCGAAGGGAAATTGCGGGCACACCGGCGGATTTTGATCGGGGAAGTAACTTTTGGGCGTCCTTGGATTGTGGCTCGGGAGAAACTTCCTCTGCGCCGCTTCGGAGCTCGGGGCTGCGCGCCGGAGCCAGACCCGCTTGTTCACACCTCGGGAGGAAAGGGACCGAACTGCTGGCTGGCGTCGTCCCGGCGCAGGAGAACCAAGTCGCAGAGGCCATGCAAGCCTCGCGACCCCGGAGCTGAGGAGGAGACGTCCTCGTCCTTTCAGGGCTTCTCCTACGCCGCCGCCGTAACGGTAGAACTACTGACATAAATAGAGAGAGCGAGATTTTACAATAAGCAAGCATGAAGCCGGTACGAAGACTCCTTTCCTGGGTGAGCCTCCTTGCCATCACCGGGACCTTCTGTCTCAGCGCTTCTCAGTCAGGTGCGATCCTGTTCCCTTTCTTTCCTTCCTTCCTTCCTTCCTTCCTGGATAGGGTGGCGGGAGGTTGCGGTTTTCCAATATTCCTCCACCTCAAGGAGCGGCTTTCTTATTTTGCGAGAAAAAGATCCTCGGCCAAGATTAAAAATGGGGAGAGAGGCAGCTGAATGCCTTAATTTGTCCTATATTTTCGGGATGACCTGGCCGCCTTTGGGCCGTTTGGTGCGTGGCGCGCTCAGAAGTTTTTGGCGTTACTGAAGGAGAGAAGGAAAAGTCCCGGGAGCTCTTGTTCTTTTGTAGGGCTCCGCTGGCGCCAGTCTGGAGATGGGCATTTCGCAGCGGAGGCGGCCTCTGGCCTCCCGTCCTTTCGGCACCTGTAGCCGGGACCCAAACCAGACGTGTGGCGCCCGAGCTGTTGCCTGGTTTTTGCTGTCCTGCGCGGGAAGGACCCAGGTGGAAGGAAAGCTAGATTGTGATGACAGGTGTGGGAAAGTGAAGAGAAGGGAGAGACGAGGTGCATTAGGACACGACCCCCACTTCACTGATTGCGGGAGCCTTGAGCATCTGCCTAAATCTTCTCCCAACAGAGCAACAGTAATTGCAGGTGCTTAACTTTAAGGATCGTGCCCAACGTCTTCTGTTTTACTTGACAAGTGGAGACCTACAAATCCCGCCATTGAATACAAATTTGGGATTTTCTCGCGCGGTTCTCTCTCTACCCCCCTCCCCCCCTTGTCTCTGTAAACAGGGGAGTCTTTCTCTTTCTGTGCTGAATGGGCGACGGCGGCGAGAAAGATCCAGTGTGGCTCGTTCTCCTCCCTTGATTCTGAATAAATTCGCCGGCTCCCCTTCGGAGTGGCTAGTACTTGCTGGCTACTTCTTTCGTAGACTCAAGGGCCAGCTGGGAAGGTTGGGTGGCCAAGCGTGTCCTGAGCGCATGGTGCAAAGGCGAGCGCTTAGATGTGGTTTCGTGAGAATCCCGGGTGACCGAAGGTTTTGAATTCTCTTGCTGGGACTAGTCTGACTAGCATGTTCGGGACATTTTCTTCTCAGTCTGATCTTAATCAGGCTTTCGTAGAAGTAATGGGTCCGGCGGATTTCACTGCGATCTCCTTCCCCTTAAGTCAGTTTTAACCGATTGCCTCAACGGACCCCACAGGAATCTAGGGCTTCAGATATCATGTGTACAGCATACATTTAAAGCCACCAGTAAGAGCATTTTCTCCATTCCTGGCCTGAGTGTTCTTGTGGTCAAAGACGCTCTTCTCTGTTGTGTGTCATCCCCTTGTTTCCCAACTTGTTGGGCCATTACTTTTGCCTCCATAGGAATACAAGGTGCTATCCCATCCCCATTTCCGTCTTGGCTTTGTCTTTGCCACTTTTAATTGTCTTCTCCCTATTTTTAGTGCCAGAAGGCTGGCTGGCTCCACTGCCCCTATAACAGTGGAGGCAACAGTGAATGGGCATTTCATAGACAGCTTATATATGTTATGCATTTTGGCCAAAGCAATCCTAGAATTCACTTAAACTTTCTGAAGTCAGCAGAGCTTGTGTTGTCTAAATAATTTTGAGTAAATGTTTATTGACATTTTTGCTCAAAGTGTACAGCCCCATGATTTCATAGTACTGTGATAAATTATTAAGTGATCAGTTGGTTTATATTTTAGACATGATACTGGGATTAAACACTAAAATATATGGGCACCTCTGTAAGAAAAGTTATTTATGTGTGTGATAATGAGAATGTGTAAGGAGTGAGAGGAGAAGGAGATACATAACTACGAAGATGTGCATTGTACACAAAGGCTGCATCGAATTCTTATTTTACTAAATGAAACAAACAAAAACAAATTGTTGGTGTGTATGTATTTGTGCTATGAGCAGAACAAATGAAAACCAACATCATTTACATATTGCATAAGTTCTCTTCTTTATGCCCTACTGAAATGAGAAGTCCTTTTACATTTTCCTTTCATTTCAGTTGCTCTTTTACAAAAGACTTTCACAGTGGATTGAGCACTTCATAACCAGAACCCACATAACAACCACTGCCTGTTTCAGTTGGGCTGTCTGTGAAGGACTAATCTTGTGACAGATCTATGCAAAGAGTTTCTCTCTCTCTTTCTCTCCCCCCCCTTTCAGCCAGTGGCAGTTCAGAAGAGTTTGTTTTGGTCCAAATGAGAAATTAAGTGTGGATAAGTAAACTGAGCTGCCAGAGGGCGACAAGATGTTGAGTGAATTGCTTTTAGATGATACAAATTAAGGAAATGAGGGAAGACAATCTGCTTCTTGCATTATTAGACACAGCTTACAGTTGACAGGGAGGGAAAAGTTGCATATTTTTGAAATGTTAATTTCTGAAGAAATGGGAGAATGCACCTTATTTACTGCTCTATGTCAATTGTATAGAAGAACAATCTGTTTTTTGTTCTGGTACAGCAGGAAAAACAATTAAGGGAACAATTTTTGTTCTTTGTATAATCCTCCAAAGAAAACAGAAAATATTTATCTATATAATTGTCTCTTTCCTTTATTGCTTGATTTATGTGTGGACAACTCAGACTCTTAAAATTTTTATTCAGAAGGAATCTTGAGTTGTGTAATTGTCAGTCTGGTTCAGAAAGCAGTTGCATGGATTACTTAAATATGAATAGTTGTTTACATTTTTTACTCCAGGAAATTTGATAAACAAATAACTGAAGAAAGAAAACGTGTTATATTGGGTGTCAGAATCTTGCTTACTGCAAAACCAGGTTTCATGAATCCAGTGAAAAATATAATTTCATTTGATTTAATGGAAATATGTTACAGCCTGATAAATGTATAGCCAAATCCTACATAATATTTTTTCATAAATCCTTTTGGTCTGATTAAATTGAGCATAAATATAAGAAAATAGATCTTGTTTATACCTAAGATTCCCATTACTTGATTCTTCTCCATAGCTCCATCCTTTTATATTAGTACCATCATGACTTACCACATACAAAACATATCTTTTTCAAAATGTGTATCTGGATGTCGGTTAGATTTGACCAAGCATTCAAATCCATGCATATTGCATTGTGCTGTTTAATTTGGATCTCTATTGAGCATTCAGACAGGCCACTTGTCCCTTTCATTTTTAAGATGTCACCAAACATTGTTGAAATAAAACTGGGAATCTGACTGCATGTGAGCCAGATAATGATGTTGGAGCTGAGAACAAAAAAATAGACTTAAGTAAAACTCTATTTACATGTAAAGCACTATGCTGCCAACAAACTGACAAATTGATCCGATCCCACATTTAAAACATTTTCCATGCTAGGTTTACATGTATTGTAGTTTTCAAGATCGTCGATTGTATTAGTCCATTGCATACAAAAAAAATATGATTACTGCAATCTATTATATTTTCCAAATGATCAAATAAGATTTTAAACCTGATTTAGTTAAAGATAAATGTGTGAATTTGAATATATTCTCATAGGCAGTGTTGTTAAAAAGTTTGGCAAATATGAGCTTTTAAAAATTGCATATTGTATATTGTGGCTCATCATTCTGTTTGTATCAGATCAAGCTTCTTGATATATATAGAAAAAAGCGGAATATTCTATCTTACAATAATTGTTTTAGGGAATTCCTTTCAGGCTTGTACTATTTTCCTCTTTAAAATGATATTGGTGGTTTGCTTTCTGTTTCATGAATTGTATTTTGGTCCCTTGTCTATTTTTAAACTGCTGTTTTCTTTGTATTGCCTTCTGTTACCGTTTTCTATTGGTAGTTCCAAGATATTAATAATTCTACTTATTTTTACGCAAGCCTTTCTTCTCTGGTAGCCATAGCTGAAATATCATTTCTTATTCTGTCTGGGCTTTTTTTCTTTTGTTCTCTCCTTGCCAGCTAGCCTCCCTTCCCGTTCTCCTTATTGACTCTATATTTCTTTGCTTTTCTATTACTTTTTTCCTTAGCCTTTCCCTGCCACATCCCCCCATTATTACTTTGTTACTTACCATTGTTTTTACTGTGTGGTTAGAGTTAATCACCTCGATCCATAGCTCATTGAAGCAGAGCACTTGCACTTAAATAGTGCAGTCCTGTTTATTTAGAAATCATATGTATGTAATAATATAAGAGTCAAGGTGTAATATTACTGTGCTAGACAATTACAATTTGAAAAGATTCTAAGGAATATTTTGAAAAAAACAAATAGAGGTGACTCACTAGGATCTACTGATGTTTGACTGCCTTAGGTTTCATAGCACCAGTCCCACTGACCATATCATTTCAAATCTAAGCCTTTCAGTTTAACTTGACTGTGGATTACTTCCTGAGCCACTTTCTATTCAGCCCTGTCTGACGGAGCTGGCTGAATGGACAATCACCATTCCACTACCCAGATTTATTCCTGAAAGAAAATAACATGGCATTGATCCAAGGTCAGCTGCTCTTTTAAAACACTGACTCCCAAGGCTGAATTGGTCCTTAAAGGAATGCTTATGCATCCCTCGGGTACCATCTCTTACAATCTCTCTTCAGTGGAAAAGGAAGAAAGCAGCTCTCTCTAATGGAAGAGTAAAACAAGAATTGTTTTAATTGTTAACATCTACTGGTCCATTGTTTACTTATTATCTCATGATGGATGTATTCCCTGAAGAGTTCAGTGTATTATGCTGCAATCTACAACACACTTTGCTCTATAGGGCTTCTTATGCAGCTTCATATATTTCAGTGAGAGTTTAGTAAAGTGCTCCCAAGTGGGTGGTTGAGAGCTTCCAGTTCAATCCACCACATGGATTGAGATTGCATATATGTGTCTCTTAACACATTTAAGAGAAATCAGTATAGAGGCCATTTATTGTGTAATGGGGCAGTATCTGTTGAGTTAGATGTTTGTTTCAGATCCAAAAATCCAAGGAACTCCAAATTAAAAATCAGTAAGTCTATCTTGTTAGTAAGGATAATCACAATTATTAGCCACTTACATACAGTAGTCTGATGAATGGAATCTGGCATGAATGAATGAATGCATGAATGAATAAAAGAATTCAATACCAAATTGCTATTTGTCCATAATGAACTGACAGTTATAAGATATGTTAAGGGAACCTTTACATTTGACTCATTGCTCACACAGGTTCTTCCTGTGAAACTACTGCAGTTTTCTATGGGCATTGGGGCAGGGGGAAATTTTGACTTTCTTACACATTACTGTAATTAAGAATCAAGCCTTATCCATATGCCATATTATGCATAGTTCATAGACGCCATAGTTATCAATAATAATGTCTGGTAACATATAAGTATTGTTTTACTTTGTGTATGATTCACTGGGAAGTTTCACTGCATAATAACCATTGAAATTAATACAAGTTTTGTCTACTGCCATACTACCCTGAAAATGCCCAATCTTGTCTGATCTTGGAAGCTAAGCAAGGTCAGGCCTGGTTAGTGCTTGAATGGGAGAAATTAATAGAACTTTGGTTAAGAGTTGTGTGTGTATGACATGGACATCTCCTCTTCCAATTAATTCATTTGCTGCACACAATGTCAAATGGCTTGATCAATCATCTGGCAGTTACATTTTAGACTTCCTAGCTTCTGCAAAGGAGGTTGAGAAGCTATTATTTCCCTTGCCATAATATCCATCTCACTTGTTCACCTTCTACGTTTTCAAGTTTGACAGGTTTGGGAGGTTGTACACATATCCATTTATTCCTGTCCATTTTTTACTCCCCCTCCTCCCTCATGGCCATGGGAAAGCATAAAGCCAAAAGTCTTGAGAAACCCAAGTGCCTACTGATACAGATTACTTCTGATCACATTTGGGACCAGAATTTTGGTCGCTAAGTGATGCAGTCATAAAACAAGACATCACCTGATTGCATTGCATAGCAACCACAATCTCAGCACTCTAATTGACATTGTTAAGTAAATGGTGCTTAATTGAAGACTTAACCCTATCAAGCCATTCCAGACTTGGTCCTACCTAGTCCTGAGCTTCAGCAGGGTAAGTGACTGCCTCCAAGTCCCTCCACCCATCTATCTCTCCTCCTAGCTCTGCCCTTTGGCCACCCTCTGTACTCTGCCTTTATGGGGTGGAAAGCAGCTCCAGAACTGTGTGGATCTGGGGCTTCTTGCCATGACCCCAGAAGTTGTAGTTGCCCCAGTCCAGACCCAAATCCCTGGCTATCCTGCATTCTGAGATCCCTGCTGCCCTACACACTACATCTGCCTTTCCATTTTCTTGGTTCCATTGTAGACAAGGTGTGCCTGGCCTAGCTGCTGAGCCAGCTGGGGTTGGCTTTGCACTATGAATAAATGGGGGAAATGGCTGCTTTTGGCATTTTTACTAATTTTTCATAGTGCAAAGCCAGCCCCATCCCTGCCCAAAGGGCACTTCTTTGCAAAAAGTTCTTAGGCAGGAATGGGGATGGATTTGCACTGTTAAAAGTGGGGAGGGGAGAGAAGGCTGCTTTCAGCCTTTTCCTTCTTTTTGCAGTGCAAAATTAAGCCCAACTATGCTTAACAGCGAAGCAGGGCATGCATCATAGATAAAAAGCTAGGTCATAGCCTCAGGATAAGAAGATAGCAAAAGTGAGCTGGGCAGTGGAATGAGGGCAGCAGGGGCCAAAAGAGGATAGATGGGGAGGAGATGGGTGGGGGGAGAGTTGCAGTGCCTCTGCATCTTAAATGCAGGTAAGTACCTGCATTTTGATCAAATGACTGTGTGGGGAACTTCAATGGCTGTAATTTCAGGCATGGGTCATAAGTCCCTTTGTTCAGCACCACTATAACTTTGAATAGTTGCTGAACAAATGAGGATGAGGACACCTGTATCCCACTTTGATAAGGCCTCTGTATGGATTTATCTTGATTACAGATGGGATAATTAAACCTCCAGTAAGATAGGTAGATTGCCAGTTGACCAGAAAGTGGTAGTTCGGACTCAGACTTATTTCAGGTTAATATTATATTCCTTTGGATTAATTGGTTTTAAAAGTTTGGGGTTTTAAATTTGTCGGGGCCAAAATTATTTAATTTGATTTTACTCTATTTTTTAAATTTTGTATTGTATGTGTTTTTATTGTTTGGCTGTGCACCGCCCTGAGTCCTTCGGGAGTAGGGCGGTATAGAAATCTAATAAATAAATAAATAAATAAATAAATAAATTGTCAGGCTTAATTACCTCAGTTTGGAGTTTAAATATGTTGGGCAAAAAGGCCCATGAATATTGGACAGGATTATTAAAATCAATTTGAAAAAAATGCCCAAGATTGCTCAAGACAGGGGGGCAGAGGTCGACCCCGAGGCCCCTTATATGTGGGGTGCCACAGGGGTCGGTTCTCTCACCCCTTCTGTTCAACATTTATGTGAAGCCGCTGGGTGAGATCATCCGTGGTTTTGGGGTGAAGTATCATCAGTATGCTGATGATACTCAGCTATACATCTCCACCCCGGACCACCCCAATGATGCCCTTAAAGTGATGTCCCAGTGCCTGGAGGCTGTACGGATCTGGATGGGGAGGAACAGACTCATGCTCAACCCATCCAAGACCGAGTGGCTGTGGTTTCCGACGTCCCGATATAGTCAATTGGTGCCATCACTGACTATTGGGGATGAGTCATTGCCCCCCACGGAGAGGGTTCGCAACTTAGGCGTCCTCTTGGACTCACGGCTGTCTTTAGAAGAACACTTGACAGCTGTGGCCGGGAGGTCTTTTTATCAGGTTCGCCTGATTCGCCAGTTGCGTCCCTTTCTGGATCGGGACTCGTTAAAAACGGTCACTCATGCCCTCGTCACTTCACGCCTGGACTACTGTAATGCTCTCTACATGGGGCTCCCCTTGAAGAGCACCCGGAGGCTCCAGCTGGTCCAGAATGCGGCCGCGCGGGTAGTTATGGGAGCAGCATGGCGCTCCCATGTGGCTCCCCTCCTGCGCGAGCTGCACTGGCTCCCTGTGGTCTTCTGGGTGCGCTTCAAGGTCTTAGTTACCACCTTTAGAGCACTCCATGGCTTAGGACCGGGGTACTTACGAGACCGCCTTCTGCCACCAATAGCCTCTCACCGCCCAGTACGCTCCCATAGAGAGGGGCTTCTCAGGGTGCCGTCAGCCAAACAATGTCGACTGGCAGCCCCCAGGGGGAGAGCCTTTTCTGTGGGGGCACCCACCATCTGGAACGAGCTCCCCCCCAGAGATACAGAAGATTCCGGATCTGCGCACTTTCCGCCGTGCCCTCAAAACATTCCTGTTTCAGCAGGCCGGCCTGGCCTAACTTTCCCTTTATATTGCTTTTTGATTTTATTTTAAACTGGGATGTCTTGAATTATCTAGGACCAGAATGTTTAGTATATTTTAATTGGTTTTTTTATTATTAACATTTGTATTACATATATTTTTATCGTTCGCTGTTCACCGCCCTGAGTCCCTTAGGAATAGGGCGGTATATAAATTTAATAAATAAATAAATAAATAAATAAATATACTATATCTCTAACTGCAGTTTGATGTAGCTTTTTCAGATTGCAGTAAATTCCCTTTGCACATCAAGCAGTTCCTAAAATCAGCTGCAATGGTGACCACTTGAAAAGTTGGCAATTCTAAATAAATCTCCCAAAGACATGGGGAGCATGCAGCCTTTGTTTAGTTTTGAAGAAAGCATTTCAAGAATTATTAGCCAGTATGAGAAAACTCTGAACTGTCTTTGTATGTATCAAGGACATTTAATTGCATTATTCTGCTCCTGAAGCTCAGCAAGAAAAGGAACTCATGTATATGTAAGAATGGTTCAGAAATTTTCCTCATCTGAATTTCTTCCCAAATTGTTAAATTCTAAACCATCTGGAGTTGTTTCCACAATGGAACAAATGGATTAGTAATACTTTATTCGTTTATTTACTACCAAATTTGAGCATAGCCATGTATCCATACAATTTTCCCCAGATCTCAATTCCTTTGTGCCTTACTCTTCGTTTATATTATCCATCCATGTGATACAATGATCTAGTCATGCATAAAATTTTGATTTGTTTTATGCATGATTGGATCAAGATTTCTTTGGTGCAGTGTGATTGCAGGAAGCATTGTGAAGCAAATTTAATTTGAAAGCACCTGTGGTTTCTTTTTATCTGGTGTTTTACAGCAAGATATAATGGTAAATAATAGTACATTTGTGCATTGATACAACCTTGAAAAAAATAAAGAATTTTAATACGAACTCAGTAATGATTTCCCTATAGTATTTTATCAATTCACCCATCCATGCACATCTTGCATATGGAGGGAAAATCTTTACATGAATGTAAGACTATGACAAGTTGTACATGTCCCTGTTCTACACTTCATGAAAAAAATACTAGTTATTTACCTCATAACTTTAAGTAGAAATCCTGTTCTTATTTAACTTCTAGTTAAGTTAAAATATAATAAGATGAAATAAAAGCCTTGGAATAAAATTTGAGAATTTTTTAGTGTGTATAAGTTGTAGTTTTTAATTGATAGTCCTAGTTATATGCAAAACCTGTTCAATTCTTGCCTGGAAGTAATTTAGCATGAATCCTTTAAATGAATGATTAATCTATTTCATGAAAAGGGTCCAACGTTTTACCACTTAATGCAATTTTCAGATGTTATAGTAAATAGAAGTTCCTGTTTCTTTCACAAAAAGACAACACCCCTCCCCCCTCCCCCAGAGTGGACATTTTCTAGTTATTAAAAAGCTTAATTATGCTAAGGGAAGGAGCGTCTCTATTTTTTTTTTCAAAACGTGAAAAAAAGACTGTTACTAAAAACTGACAGTTAAGTATTGAGAATTAATAGCATGGTTTCCCACTATTTTATAGTATTTTAATATTAATTTAACCTTATTAAGATAACTTTTTAATTTGCTTCCCAGGAACCTGGGGGGCAGGGAACAGAAAAATTCAGTTGTGTCACATTTGTACTTTCTTTGGGCTATTTATGTGGGATGCCTTACTCATTGCAACTCTGATAATGCATAGAAAAAAGTGAGAGAGAAAAAACTGATTTCTTAGCCAGTCTTCCTCTAAAATATTTTAAGTGTTTTCATATCATGAAATGAAATGCTTTTGCAACTAATAAGTAATTCCATCATTGTTTACCTATTTCTATTGCATGTAAGTAATGCAACTATGTAAGTATAGCATTATTTTGATGGCACTTGGTCAGTTCTTGCTTATGCCACATTTGGCTTCATATGGTAGTCAAAGACCCCTCTTCATCTTTTTCTTAGTCCTTGTTTCAGGTGCTCTATACTGTTTATTTGAAAGTGGAGCTATTTCTTACTGGGAAATGGCCTTCATGATGAGTATTCTGATACAAGATGAATTTGGTCTTGGTTGTCACTTTGCTTGTATCTGCCCTTTTTCTTAAACCCACTTCTTTTTTAAAAAGCAGTTTTTTGAAAAGCAGGATTTTTTACAGTTATTGGCAAAACTAATAAATAAAAACATATCCTATACACTTTGGCTGAGCTTTATCATTTTAAATAGAACTACTGTAGAACTGTTATATAATTAAAGCAAAATCAAATATCTTCAAGTTCAAAGTATCCATTCTTTGTCAAACTGAAGATAATCAAAAAATGTCTCTTTTCATACATAACAATGGGTACATTTAATCTGATATGTTATTAGCCTTCTTTTTAAATCATATGCGGCTTCTTATGTTTCAAACTGAGAATTTTTTTTGGGTCAGGCTAATGTTTCTTACTTGGTTCAGTTTAAAACTGGATCTCACATGCTTCAGGTCAAAGTCCTCAAAGAGCAATATTCAAAAGATGATTGTATTCTGAATTCTTCATAAAATATAAACACCTATTTTTTAATTGTTAGATAATGAGCAATTGCATTCTGTCAAGGATAGATCAGATAGACATTGTTGATTCCAAGCATTGGCATTTATTTTTAAGCTCTAAAAAAAGTAAAACTTGTTGATTTTGATATGGAATATTAAATGGTATAGTGCTTTATTGGCCAAAATATGATCTTTTATAGCAACTGAGCTTTCTTGTCATATCATTCATTGAGTAAATAAGCAATTGAACTATTGAGAATTGCAGTATATAATACTTAAGTCTCATTGAAACAAGTGAGATTTGAACACAGTACTCTGTCATTGGACTTTATACAGTATCGCTTGGCATCAGAACAGATAGTTTAGAATTCAAAGTTTAGGTCTTCAGAGAAAAATGATAGAGATAATGAAACAGTGGTTTGAATCTTTTTTTCACTTTTTTGACTCATGTTTTGCACTGTAATGTTAAACAAAATGAAAACAAAAACAAAGGATGCCATTTTGTTCATTATCAGAGATAGATTGGTTTTCCAAAGTATAGATTGGCTGTGCAACTAAAAGTGTTGTATGCTGGGGTTCCAACCTGTTCAGGTATTCTTTATTTAATGACCACTTGTTCAGTGACCATTCAAAGTTACAATGGTACTCAGTGAGTGGTACTTTTGACTGGTCCTCAAATTTCCAGCCTAGTAATCATGGGGTTAGGTTGATTTCAAACTGGGCACTTGGGAACCAGCTTGCACTTAGGACAGTTGCAGAAATCACAGTCATGTAATAGTCATTTGCAACCAACTCTGCTGGCTTCTCACAAGCAAAGTCAATGGGGAAGTCAGCAGGGAATGTTGCAAATCATTCCCAGTAAATCACTTGCAAACTGTCTTTGTGGTAGTGGCCACTCTCAGTCCCACTGCATTTGTGTGAAACCTTGCCAGCTATTTCTCTGCCTGGCAATAGACACCTCCAGCCCTGCGGAGCTCATCCGGTAACTTGCCAGCTAACCAGCCATCCCTTCTGCCCGGGGCGGGGCAAACAGGAATATATTCTTTTAAAATCATACTACACGTATTTACTCTATTAATAAGGGTTCCTGCCTTGGGAAGGGGGGTGGACTAGAAGACCTCCAAGGTCCCTTCCAGCCCTATGTTTTTATGAATTTTATTCAATATAGGTGTTAGTAATATGAGACCACACTTATTCCATATTCAGCTTTTAGTTAAGACTCAACTCATAATCTATTTTAAAAGACCTATTAATTTAGATATAAATATGATGTGAAGGCCACATTTAACTTTTGGATGTGTATCTAGGGCTGAATTTCAATAAAATCATTTTAATTGAATTAAATAAATAAATAAATACAATTAATTTGTTTGCATTTTTTTTAAAAGAATCCCATTTTGTTGCATTTAATATTACAAATTCTAGCAAGTTTTCATTAGAGTCTTACGGACCATATCTAGTATTTGGATGCATAGCACATGGAGCTTCAAATTGTAGATTTCTGCTTTAAGCCCCTTTTTGCATTCTCTCCCAGACAGGAGTGAAACCTGCCCAGAGATGGTAAATGTAAAATGTAAAAAGTTACAATTTCAGAGAAAGGTAATTAAGGACCACTGTGCCTTTCCTCACTGAGATAGCAACTAATTTGATAATCAGTGTGAATGCAGAAGTACTTTTAAGTCTATGAAATTATTGACAGAAGTTTCTTTTATTAGTTACCATAGAAGCTTACTGATCCTTGATCATTTTTTGTGCTTAGAAGATAGATTTTATAAATATTTCTATATATTTCTTTCCTTATGGGTGCTGTTGAACCGATTACCTAAACTCTGTGTAAGAATTGCTTTGTTATGATTGAAAACACATGTTTATTTCATCCTGTTGTATTTCAAGGCAGTGTTCAGTGAAAAAGAAAAACAATGTCTTAAACTGATTTAGAGTGGGTTTGAGATAAACAAGAAATAATAATAATAAGTTTTTGACAAGAAATAATAATAATAAGTTTTTGACAACTTATCAGTTGTCAAAAAGATTCTTAACTTGATAACCAGTGACTTTCTTTTAGAAAAATAGTTCTGTAAATGATTTCTTTTCTTTTTTTAAAATTTGATTTATATGCCGCCCTTCTCCTGAGACTCAGGGCGGCTTACAATGCATTAAGCAATAGCCTTCATACTTTTGTATATTTATACAAAGTCAGCTTATTGCCCCCACAACTGGGTCCTCAATTTACCTACCTTAGAAAGGATGGAAGGCTGAGTCAACCTTGAGCCTGGTGAGATTTGAACTTGCAGTAATTGCAGGCAGCAGATGTAAGTGGATGTTAATTAGTCTGCTGAGCCACCAGAGCTCCTTTTTGATTTGTACTTTGAGTTTCTGGAAACCATGTTTGTTTCTTAGTAGGTTTTGAAGGCGGCCTTGTTTATGGATTGGAAGATACAGGTTTATGGCCACATATAGATGTGGAAACTCACTGTGTGCTTTGAAACAGTTACTACATCTGCCTCACAGAGACGCTATTTTAGACAAGAAATTAGAAGAGGAGTGCTAGGCATACTTCACTGAACTCCTGAAAGAAAGGTGGGTTGTATATCTAATAAATAGATATTCATTCTTGCCCATGTATACGTAATAATAACAGCAACATTTTTCTAGTATTCAGAAAGAAATGACAGAAATTGAATAGAATACATTGAAATCACTGACCTACTGTTTATATTTTTTTTTCATTTAGTATCCCAGGGCTAACAGCCTTCAATGCTTGGCTTCCCCCTCCTCCCCAAAAGAAGAAAATGGCTATTATTTTGTTCTTTAAATCTGGACAATGTATATTGTTCCTCCTGTAACACAATCTTAAAAACTCAAAATATAAACTCAAAATAGCTTAACAAAACTATGTAGTTTATGTTTACTTAAAAAAAAATTAAACTAAATATACATATAAGCACACGAGTCTCTCCAAAAATAAAAAATAAATTACTTTTTAAAAAATCCTTGCAAAAAATAAGACAGGAAGTGACGTTTTTTCCTGTCTCCAGCCTCCAGAGACTCCTAGAGAGGCTCCTAGAGACTCCTAGAGAGGCTCCTAGAGACTCCTAGAGAGGCTCCTAGAGACTCCTAGAGAGGTTCTGGAGGCTGGGGACAGCAAAAAATGTCACTTCCTGTCCACCGAGAGTTGGGAAATGGGCCCTTTCAGCCTCCCTAGGGCCTCCAAGGGAGTGGGAAAGGCTGTTTTCGCCGTTCCCAGATACACAGAGAGGATCTGGAACCAGGTAAGAAAGAAAAACGGGCCTACCAGGCCATCATGTGCCAGGAGCAGCGGGGAAGGGGGGAGGGGGTTGCACACACATGTGCGTGGGCACATGCGCACGTGACCCTCCCCGCCCCCCCTCTCCTGGCACGCGATGGCAAAAGGGTTAGCCATCACTGCTATAAGTAATACTGTACACAAATTATATAGGTCGCAGGAAACATTTTCCCAGGAGAACATTTTCTGACTATTTCACTATCTCACAAACTTTATTATTTGCATATCGAAAATGTATAAAAACAGAAGACAACTTCACTGCATTCTGATGAAGAGTTAATTGTTTAGTTTATTACTTATGAACAACTGTTGATCCAGCCTACTTATATTTGTTTTATTCAGACAGAAATGCCATTACTTGTTAATTTAGATTACTGACTTGTAAAGAGTGTTGTAACTGACAGTAAGAATTCAAGAGGTTGAGAATTTTAATATGAAGGACATAACTAAGAGAGTATTTTAAATACACCTTAGGTGTTGAACATAAATATATTATTAAACAATCAACAATTACCCGGTGTTCGTAAGAAACAGCAGGAACAACTTAGTTTATAAAGATTAATTCGTTGGGGAAGGCAAAGGGAGAGATACATTTAAATCCCGTGTTGAAATGGTTGGATTGTGACCCTTGAAAGCCATGTGCTCCAATCCTCTGAATGCTTACTAAGAAGTAAATCCCCTTGAAATTTGCTCTCATGTAGCTCCATTCAGGCTTGCAGACCGAATCTGGCAAGTAGTCATAATGTTATCCAGAGCTGGAATTTGAAGCCAACGGGAGTGGGGACATTTGTAATGGAGACAGATTTAGCATTGGGTAACAGATATGCAAACTCTTATAATTTGGAGATCCTTAAACAATTGCAGATTAAGTTGATGTAAGTTGATTACCTACAATAATAAAAATTAACAATCTATTTTATGTAAAATCAGATGATAGAGAGTTTAGGTTAAGGTTAAGGTTAAGGTTAAGGTTTATTAAATTTGTATACCGCCCTTCTCCCGAAGGACTCAGGGCGGTGAACAGCCAAAATTAAAATACATACAGTATAAAAATTAAAAGAAATTAAAACAGAATTAGATCAGTTTGGCTTCCCCAAATTTTAAAACCCTTTACCCATAAAATAGCCCATTAAAATTTTAAGCCAGCCTGGCTTGCTGAAATAAGAAGGTCTTCAAGGCTCGGCGGAAAGTATGGAGGTCCGGGATCAGTTGTATTCCTGGAGGTAGCTCGTTCCAGAGGGCGGGTGCCCCCACAGAGAAGGCTCTCCCCCTGGGGGTCGTCAGTCGACATTGCTTGACTGACGGCACCCTGAGGAGACCCTCTCTGTGGGAATGGATTGGCTGGTGGGAGGTTATCGGTGGCAGAAGATGGTCTCGTAAATACCCGGGCCCTAAGCCATGGAGTGCTTTAAAGATGAGAACCAATACCTTGAAGCGCACCTGGAAGACCACCGGGAGCCAGTGTAGCTCGCGAAGGAGAGGTGTTACATGGAAGCGCCATGTCGCCCCCATAATTACCCGCGCGGCTGCATTCTGGACCAGCTGGAGCCTCCGGGTGCTCCTCAAGGGGAGCCCCATGTAGAGAGCATTGCAGTAGTCCAGGCGAGAGGTGACGAGGGCATGAGTGACCGTGCATAAGGAGTCCCAATCCAGAAAGGGACGCAACTGGCGTATCAGGCGAACCTGATAAAAAGCCCCCTTGGCCACGGCCGTCATATGCTCTTCTAAAGACAGCCGTGCATCCAGGAGGACGCCCAAGTTACGAGCCCTCTCCGTGGGGGCCAATGACTCGCCCCCAATAGCCAGCGATGGCACCAGCTGGCTATATCGGGATGCCGGCAGCCACAGCCACTCAGTCTTGGAGGGGTTGAGTCAGAGCCTGTTCCTCCCCATCCAGACCCGCACGGCCTCCAGGCACCGGGACATCACTTCAAGGGCATCATGGTCCTGGGGTGGTCTGGGGTGGAGATGTACAGCTGAGTGTCATCAGCATACAGATGGCACCGCACCCCAAATCCACGGATGATCTCACCCAGCGGCTTCACATAAATGTTGAACAGGAGAGGCAAGAGGACCGACCCTTGCGGCACCCCACAAACAAGGTGCCTTGAGGTCGACCTCTGTCCCCCAGCCAACACGGACTGCGACCGGTCGGAGAGATAATAGGAGAACCACCGTAGGATGGTGCCTGCCACTCCCAACCCCTCCAGCCGGCGCAGCATGATACCATGGTCGATGGTATCAAAAGCCACTGAGAGATTTAATAGGACCAGAACAGAGGAACATCCCCTGTCCTGAGCCCTCCAGAGATCATCAACCAACGCAACCAATGCCATTTCCGTGCTGTACCCAGGCCTGAAGCCGGACTGGAACGGATCCAGATAGACAGTTTCATCCAGGTACTGTGGGAGCTGTCGTGCAACCACACTCTCAACAACCTTCGCCACAAAGCACAGGTTGAAGACAGGATGGTAATTTGCCAAAACAGCCGGATCCAGAGAGGGCTTCTTGAGGAGGGGCCTCACCACCGCCTCTTTCAAGGCGGGAGGTAAGAAACTCTCACTCAAAGAAGCATTTATAATCCTCTGGAGCCAGCCTCGTGTAACCTCCCAGGTAGCCAGCACCAGCCAGGAGAACCACTGGTCCAATAAACGTGGTTGCGTTCAACCTCCCCAGCATCCTGTCCACGTCCTCGGGAGTCACAGGATCAAACTCCTCCCTGATAACATTCTCAAGACCCACCTTGGACACCTCGCCTGAACCCACCCAGTCAGAGTCCAGGCCATCCCGAATCTGAGCGATTTTATCGTGCAGATAATACGCAAAATCCTCAGCACGCCCTTGCAAGGGATCTTCCCGCACTCCCAGGGCAGCTGGGCGATTATCTGCTGATGCGATAAGAGCGGAAAAGTAGTTACACTTTGCCGCCTTTATCGCCACTAAGTAGGTCTTGATATAGTCAGATCCAGAACGATTAGCTCTCCAACTACTCTCTAGGCGTCTTTTCCGGCGCTTCATCTCCCTCAGCTCTTTGGAGAACCAAGGAGCTGGGCCGATTCAGCGCCGGGTCAGAGGCTGCAAAGGCATGACCTGATCTAAAGCACCAGCGACTGCCCTATCCCAGGCGGCCACCAGGTCTTCAGTCGAGTCGTGAGCCAGAGTCTCAGGAAATGGCCCAAGCTCCATTTGGAACCTATCAGGATCCATCAGGTGCCTGGGGCAGAACCACCTAGTCGGTTCCACCTCCCTGTGGCGGGGTGTAGCGGTCAGGAAGTCAAGTCTAAGGAGAGAATGGTCTGACCATGACAAGGGTTTGATGACTATATCCCCTGTATCTAGACCATTCAACCACTGACCAGAGACAAAAACCAAGTCCAGAGTGTGTCCTCCTGTGTGAGTAGGGCCATGAATTAACTGGGTCAGGTCCATGGCTGTCATGGAAGCCATGAACTCCTGAGCCACCTCCGACGTTTCACCGATGGATGGCAGGTTGAAATCCCCCATGACCAAAAGCCTGGGGGTATCAACCGCCACCCCGGCTATGACGTTGAGGAGCTTTGGCAGGGCCGCTGCCATGCAGCAGGGAACCAGGTACGCAATCAGCAAGCCCACCTGCATCCCATGGCCCCACTTCACAAGGAGAGACTCACATCCGGCTATCTGAGGTACAGTGGCCTCCCTAGGATCGAGGCCTTCCTTTACAATAACCGCCACTCCCCCACCCCTACCCTGAGCCCTCGGCTGATGAAATGCGTGGAAACCTGGTGGGCACATCTCAACGAGGGGGACCCCCCTCCTGGCCCAACCAGGTCTCTGTAATTCCCGCTAGGTCCGCTCCCCCCTCCTGAATCAACTCACAGATGAGGGGGGCTTTGTTGACCATGGACCTGGCATTGCACAGCATCAGCCTAAGACCGGGGCTCTGAGACTCTGGACAATCCAGGGAACAAGGTGAGCATTGGGGGCCAGAGCACGTCACCGCTTGGAGACAGCGGGCACGTGCCCCCACAACACGATGTGGCCCCCTACTCCCACCATATCTGCCCCTCCCGCTGACAGTCCAGATGGAATCGCCCTCCTCCGTACCACACTAACCCCCTCCACTCCCCACTCTGCACCTCCCCTAACACGACCCTGTGCCGGGCCTGCCCCCCCTAACAAATCACCCTCCCTCTCCTTCGCCAAACAACCCTCCCCCCCCAAACAAGGGAGCTTGTTTGACTGTTGACAGTGATGAATTGTTTCAAGGGAATTTCTGCTTTTTGTGTTAAGGAAACACAAAAAGCAGGAATAAGATATTTTAGGAATAAAAAAATGTTTTAGCTAACTTACATTGGTCAGTGCAGGTCTAAATTCAGAAGACCTGAAAGCAATAAACTAACAATAGCTTTTCATGTCCTAATTTTATTACATTTAAGCTTTATCTTACCTAATGAGAACAAAATCATCATCATCATCATCATCATCATCATCATCATCATCATCGCCTGCAAACAAGAACTGGTGGGACCATAACATAGAGAAAGTTATAAAAAATGAAGACATTAAATTACTCCGGGATTTTAGAATTCAGACACACAGGCACCTGCCACATAACACCCTGGACTTAACAGTTGTTGATAAGAAAGACAAAAAAGTCTGGATAGTGGATGTGACAATGTCTGGAGACAGCAGAATAATAAAAAGAACTGGAGAAGATAACAAAATACAAAGACCTACAAATAGAAACAGAATGACTATGGCAAAGGCAAGCCAAAGTAGTACCAATAGTAATAGTGCCTTGGGTGTGATCCCAAAACAAGTGGAGCATCACTTGAACACATTTTTCCCCCCAAAAAACCATCTTATTTGGAACTGTTTATATACTCAGACGTTACCTTAACAGCTCTTAGGTCCTTGTTTAAGGACTTTGACTGTTAAGTTTTTACCAGTCCCAGACTGTGTGAATTGAACTGAAGATTAAATCTTATACAACAATAACAACAATAATAAACCCTCAGTGAGACACCGGATTGATGAAGTTGTGGGGCTTGTGTACTCTGAGGAAGGTGAGAGCTATACCAGAGATTCAGCCAGACAGGACAGGTTTCATCAGTGGAGGCCGACAAAAAGAGTGTCACTCCCATAAAAAATATGGTGAGACATAAATTTCAGAAAGCCATACTGGCTTGGATGTTGCTGGGTTAACAAGGTCTACGCTAGATGTTTAAGTTCCTGAATATCTGGTGAAAAATGGGCTACAGGACTCAGAACCTTTGGCTGAGCAACCAGGGCCAGCTGCTGCAGAAGTACTGGAAGAAAAGGTGTTTAGTTGTAACAAATATACAGCCATTGAAAACACAGAAATAATGATGTTATTACAGATCAAGTCCAACAGAAAGACAATATTTGAAATGAATGCACCAGTTCTAGAAAGAACATCCAGAACCAGAAATAACAGAACAGAGGCTAGCAGATAAACGTTGATTTATAATATTAAATAACATATTCGTGGAAGTAAAATTGGAAGAACTGCAAAGGTTTACCCAGGGCAAAGAAATCAAAGCCTTGCCAGAAATAACTTGAAATATAGAGGCAAACCAGGGGAAGTTGGCAGTAGAGGAATCCCGCAGAGATATAAAACTGTTTTCATTTGGAAACCAGGCATCCACTCCTCTGCCTCCTGAAGAACAAAGCCCTCTAACTAAAGAAGTAAAAGAATTGAAACAAAGAATAACTGAACATCTAGAACAGCACAGAAACATCAGAATAAAGATGCTTGGATTGAAACGTATTCTAAAGAAACATCTAGCACAAGCATTAAAAGATGCAAATACTGTAACATCAAGTATAAGCACCTACTCACTTCAAGAAACAAATTCAAACAGATAGGCACATAAGATCTGCCACATAAGATCCCAGACTTAACAATTGTCGGCAAGAAAGACAAAAAAGTCTGGATAGAGGATGTGGCAGTGCCTGGAGACAGCAGAATAGAAGAGAAAGAACTGGAGAAGATAACAAAATATAAAGTTCTATAAATAGAAATAGATCAACTGTGGCAAAGGCAACTAATTACTACCAGTAGTAATAGGTGCCTTGGGTGTAATCCCAAAACAAGTGGAGCACCACTTGAACACTATTGGCATTGACAAATTTGCAGTCAGTCAACTGCAAAAGGTGGCTTTACTGGGAACAGCTTCCATCCTGTGACAATATCTGTAACACCATCAAACATCCACATCTACCTATCCCAGGTCCTTGGTAAAGACTTGATAGGTAGACAAAAATGCTGAACCCAGTCTGAACATCTGGCTGACTGTGCAATGATTAATAATAATAATAATAATAATAATAATAATAATAATAATAATAATAATAATAGAAAAAAGTCTGGTTCATTGATATTGCAATACCAGGTTAATGCATGAATTGAAGAGAAGCAGCTAGAAAAAATAACAAAATGCCACAATCTGCAAATTGAAGTTGAGCATTTGTGGAGGAAGAAATCAATGGTTGTACCAGCAGTAATAGGAGCCCCTGGAGCAATACCCAAAGGGTTGCCTAGATACATGGAAATTTTGAACTTGTCAGACCTGAATATTCTGACTTTGTAAAAAACCACCTTACTCAGAACTGCCTGTATACTCAGATGGTACCTTAAGAGCTCTTAGGTCCTTGGTTGGGACTTGAACTGTTAAGTTTTTCCCAGTCCCAGACTATGAATCCAATTGAAGATTAAATTTTATATAATAAACAAATATAAACAGCATTAAATAATCCAAAATCAGGTAAACACATACTACAGTGGCAGTAATTAAAAACATTCAGTCAAAATCCAAATTAAAACAGAATTGCACAGAAAAATACTTTTGTGGGCTAAGTAGGCTGAAATTTCATAGCAACAGGAGGCCATCAATAAAAGGATGTATTTGTATGGGCCAGCTGTCATGAGGATCCCATGTAAGATTAAGGATTGTAAAATACTGAACTTAGGTATATTTATTTATTTTATTTTATTTTATTTTGAATTTGTATACAGCCCTTCTCCTTGAGGACTCAGGGCGGTGAACAGCCAAGTAAAAACATCAAGTACAAATATTAAAATACAATTAAAAGATATATATAAATTTGGCCCCATTAATTAAAAACGATAAACAAAACAATTAAAAACACTTAAAAAATTAGGCCAGCCCGGCTTGCTGGAAAAAGAAGGTTTTAAGGGCACGGCGGAAGGCACTGAGGTCTTGGATTCTCCTTATCTCTGGGGGCAACTGATTCCAGAGGGTAGGTGCCCCCACAGAGAAGGCCCTCCCCCTGGGGGTCACCAGCCTGCACTGTTTGGCTGATGGCACCCCGAGGAGGCCCTCTCTGTGGGAGCGCACGGGTCAATGGGAGGTCGTCGGTGGCAGCAGGCGGTCTCGAAGATAGCTAGGCCCTATGCCATGGAGCGCTTTAAAGGTGATAACCAACACCTTGAAGTGCACCCGGAAGACCACCGGGAGCCAGTGCAGCTCACGCAGGAGCGGTGTTACATGGGAGCGCCATGCTGCTCCCGTCACTACCCGTGCTGCTGCGTTCTGGACCAGTTGGAGCCTCCAGGTGCTCTTCAAGGGGAGCCCCATGTAGAGAGCGTTGCAGTAGTCAAGGCGAGAGGTGACGAGGGCATGAGTGACTGTGCACAGGGAATCCCGATCAAGAAAGGGCCGCAACTGGCGAATCAGGAGAACCTGACAGAAGGTCCCCCTGGTTACAGCCATCAGATGTTCCTCCAAGGACAGCTGCATATCCAGGAGGACTCCCAGATTGCGAGCCCTCTCTGTGGGGGCCAACGACTCGCCCCCAATAGTCAGTGATGGAGTCAACTGACTATATCGGGATGCCGGGAGCCACAGCCACTCAGTCTTGGAAGGGTTGAGCTTGAGCCTGTTCCTCCCCATCCAGATCCGCACAGCCTCCAGGCACTGGGACATCACTTCAAGGGCATCGTTGGGGTGGCCTGGGGTGGAGATGTACAGCTGGGTGTCATCAGCATACTGGTGGTATCTCACCCTGAAGCCATGGATGATCTCGCCCAGCGGCTTCACATAAATGTTGAACAGGAGGGGCGAGAGGACCGACCCCTGAGGCACTCCACATATAAGAGGCCTCGAGGTCGACCTCTGCCCCCCTGCCAACACGAACTGCGACCGGTCGGAGAGAAAGGAGGAGAACCACCGTAACACAGTGCCCCCCATCCCCAACTCTTCCAACTGGTGCAGCATGATACCATGGTTGATGGTATCAAAAGCCGCTGAGAGGTCTAACAGGACCAGAACAGAGGAGCAACCCCTGTCCTGAGCCCTCCAGAGATCATCTACCAATGCGACCAATGCCGTTTCTGTGCTGTGCCCGGGCCTGAAACCCGACTGGAACAGATCTAGATAGGATGTTTCCTCCAGGAATTGCGGAAACTGTCGTGCAACCACACTCTCAACAACCTTCGCCATGAAGCGAAGGTTGGAGACAGGACGGTAGTTGGCCAATATTGTCGGATCCAGGGACGGCTTCTTGAGGAGGGGCCTCACCACTGCCTCTTTCAAGGTGGCAGGGAAGTGACCCTCACTCAACGAAGCGTTATCTATGCTGGAGATGGGTGAATATCATTTTTCCTGACTTAACTTTATTTCATATCATTTTGAATCCCACCCAAAAAACGTTGCACATTGTGGCACGTTTTTTCATACCATATACTGTAGAATGTCCTATGTACTTCCCTAGAGAGCATACATTTTGCAAGAGATTTTTCAGATAAAATGCGTTTGTACATATTTTCTTTTAATATTGGCATTCTTCTGTATTTTTTTTCTAAAGATGCACATTTGTATATATTTTTGAGATATGAACTTACTAATGTTTTTAGTGCCCAAATTTTATTATACAATTGGAAAGTTCTAATTGGATAGTATAAATAAAAGTGCTATATTTTCAGGGAAGTCACAATTGTGGCCATAGCAGGGTCTCTTCCAAAGAAAGCCTCTTGCTGGATTTGTAGCAAGTATATATAATTTTCCTTTTCCCAACTATGCATAAATACTTGGACTTGTCCCAAAATATAGCTGGTCAGGAGATTAATTTCTGGAGGACCCTTGCTGTTTTGTGGAGCAATTAATGTGGATAAAAGCAAAACTGTCGTTATATAATGGTTTGTTTAGATTTTTTTTTATTACTTTCTGTGTAAATACATTTAAAGTTGTATTAAAGTTTGTAGCACAGTTCAGTTGGTAACACAGTTCAGTTAGTTACAAATCTGAAAGGATAAAACTCTTCAGTGCAGTATACATTTTCTTATGCATGAATTTATTCGTGTCTAGGAGAATTGAAACGGTACAGTAAGTGAACAGATTTTCTCTCTCTAGATAAGAAGTTTTAGCTTCTTTAGACTATATTTTTAAAATTATAGATCTGTTCAGTATATTATGCGGAATTGTATGGTTGGAAAGTATCTCAAAAGCTCTTTAGGCCAGCTTTCTTGTAAAATATCTGTTTATCATGACTGTCTTATGGCAAAATCTCCAGATAATATTTAGTCTTTGAAATTCTCAATATAGCCTTGTTATGCTATTTTATTATATCCTGCCCATATTATTGCTTCATCCCCTGCAAAAATGGAAGCATTGAATCATGGAATGCCTGTAGTGTAATTTTTATCAAGACACACACAATGAATTATGAACACTTCTTCTTAGCCTATTTTCAGAATGGACAGAAGAATTCAACCTGCAGTTTCTTTTGGCAGTTAAAGATTCCAAAGTTTGCCTTTGTAGCTTGTAGAATTCATATGTGTGACATTAAAGTAGGCTATGAACAAATACAGAAGTTTTTATAAAGCTTTTTCTAAAGTGTTTTTTACCACGTGTCACAATGAACTTTGTGTTACATATTGACACTTTTTAAAAATGAAATCTAGGTAAGTGATCATTAGTAAATTTTGACTTCTTGTAACATATTGAGAGTCAGAGATCAGCCAGACTTTAAGAGACAAGGTTAGAAACCAGGAGACCATGAGTTGTAGTCCTGCCTTGGGCATTCAGCTAACTTGATGACCTTCGGCCAGTCACTTCCTCTCAGCCCTAGGAAGGAGGCAATGGCAATCCACTTCTGAAAAACCTTGATTGAATTGAAAAAACAAAACAAAATTAACACTAGGCCAAGGAAGGTAAAGGGGTGTGTCTACACTGAATGCTACTTTATGCTGCTGCTAGTACTACTACTATGAAGGAATAACTGTTGTCTTACTTGGTGTTTGAGAGTTAAAACTACTTATAAGTACTTCTCAAATTATGCTTGCAGTTGTGATCAAGATTGCTATCACTAAGCAATGTAATTGTAAAGTATGATATCACATGAGCCCATCGCTTAGCAGTGGTAATTCAGGCACTCCTGGTTGTTATCACAATCCAAGATGTGATGTGCAAGTTCTTAAGTGGGAAGTGGAAGGAGTCCCAGCAAGGCAGTGTCATAGGAGGGTGGGGGAACCCTGGGAGGTCCTGGGCAATCATGAGTGAATTGGGGGACTGGGGGTTACAGTGCAGTGTGATTTCAGAAAACCTGGAAAAGAGGGTGTGGAATGTGTGCAAATGCATGGAGGCTGGAGAAGAAAGGTTTTGGAGTGCATGTGTGTGTGTGTGAGTGCGGGAAGGCTGGAGAAAGACGATGTGGGATTTGTGTGAGTGAAGGGAGGAAGGGGGCTAGGAATGTGTGAGTGAAGAAAGACCAGGGGTGAAGGTGGATTTGCAACGTTCCTTGCAGCTTCCCCATTGACTTTATGGGAAGTCTTCAGGGAGATTTGTAAATGGGGATCATGTGACTGTGTGAACTACCAGAGTTTTAAGAACTGGATGTAAAATCCCTTCGTTCAATGCCACCTGTAATCCTTTTTGGACCATTATTCAATCATCTCCATTCTATTTCATAAAAGGAATCTTTTTTAAATGTTCAGTAAAAAAATCTTTAGATACAATATTGTACACAATTCTTTCATTTAATCTTAGTAATAAGATGGTAAAGGTAAAAGTAAAGAGGTAAAAAGGTAAATACGTACTTTTCTTTAACAAAAGCAAATTTTAAAAAATCTTCAGCCTTCCTGACTTTATAACTTTAATTATATCTACTGTAGAATACCAATCCTTCAGCTCACAATACAAAAATAAGTCAAAAGTCATTTTGGTGCCTGATAAACTTTTCATCATATATGAACAACATCTCTACTTTGTCTGGAATATTGGCTCTTATCTATGGATATAATTGCCTTGGTTCTAATGTGTTTCATGATTTCAGTTCTATCTTTACCTGTGTAATTGACATTTTAAGGGTTTGTCTTTATTTGGAGGACTACACCTCTGTATAATATACCTTATATATATCACAATAACTTTTTTTCTAGGAGATGAGAAGGGGAGGAGGATAGGGGAGACTATAAACTATCAAACTCTATTATTGTTAGTTCAGTTATTTTTTTATTTTTAAAATGTCTTGAAGGATTTATCTTGCATGTAACTCTGAGGAACACTCAGTAGTGCAAACATCAAAAAGCTTTTGTTCCATGTGTTGTTGGACTAAATTCACATAATTTATTATCCTTAGCCAGTATGGTTAATACTGATCAGAACTGTAATCTAACAACACCTGGAAGAATATCATTTTTTGGATGGTGAGATGGGCGGCATATACATTTATTAAATAAATAAATAAATAAATATTTTGCCACAAAAGCATGTAACTCCACATAATAAATTGTTGCAGTTTAGAGAATTGGACTGGGCATTCGTGATTTCTGCTGAACCTGCAAAAGCTCTCAGTCAGGCTACTACTTAGGCCCAATTTAATGTTATAATAAGAATTAAAGGGAAGTTGGATGAACCCTGCTTAGAGCTATTTACCAGCTTTGTGGATTCCTCCCAGAGCTGGTATATCCTTCATGTGGGTAGAAGCTTTCATTCACTAAATCTTCAGTCTTTTAGTTTTGCATTTGAATGGGCCAGACAATAAGAGCTAGTTTGGTTAAATAAAAATGCACCCTCCATGCAAGCCAGAATCCAGTTCAAAAGGAATTTGGGACATATTTTGATGTACTAGTCTACAAAATATTAAGATTTATATCCTGCTGTTTCTCCAGGATTTTAAAGTGCGTACATAGCATCCCCCCCTTCAGTTTTTCCCTGTCACAACACCTATTTAAAGTAGGTTGGTCTGAGACAGAATAAGTGGCTCACAGTCACAGAGTGGGCTTCCACGACTACAAACAGACTAGAATCAGGATTTCCTTAATCCAGTGTCTTAACCACTATACCTCGTACAGTAGTTCCATCTGCCTGCATACATCTGTCAAACTGATTTGATAATTTGAACCAGAATCATAAGGCTGGAAAGGAACCTTTAGGCTACTGACTTATTCACTTGCCTGAAAGCATCCCAATCAAATGGCTATGAAGTTGCGACGTGAGTATATGTAACTTAATTCCACTATTCTATGCTCTGTACTCTGGAATGTAAAAACGACTTTCCACTTTTATGTCACATCCTTTTAAGTACAGTTAACTATTTGTTTAGTGACCATTTGAAGTTACAACGGTACTGAAAAAAGTGACTTATGACAGTTTTTTATATTTATGATTATTGTAGCATCCCCATGGTCACATGATCAAAATTTGGATGCTTGGCAACTGGCGTGTATTTATGATGGTTGCATTGTCCCAGGGTCATGTGATCATGTGCTTCTGACAAGCAAAGTCAATGAGGAAGCCAGATTCACTTCGCAACCACGTTACTAACTTAACAATTGCAACGATTCACTTAACAATTGCAGTAAGAAAGGTTGTAAAATGGGGCAAAACTAATTTAAGCCATGGTGGTGCAGTGGTTAGAATGCTGTATTGCAGGTTAACTCTGCCCACAGCCAGGATTTCAATCTGACTCTGTGGTTGGCAAAATGGGGACCCAGATTGTTGGATCCAATATAAATGTAATATAATACTGTTAACTGCTTAGAGAGGGCTGTATGAAGCGGTATATAAGTGTAAGTAATAAAATCGGCTATTATCATTAACAAGTGCCTTGCTTAGTAATGAAAATTTTGGGCTCAATTGTGATTGTAAGTAAAGGACTACCTGTATTTGATGAATGTACCATGTTTTTTCCATTAATTGTCTTTTCTCAAAGCTCAACAGACCAGACCAGCTCCTTCAATCTTTCTTTACAGGTCTTAATTTTTATTTTTCTGATCATCCTTGTTGCTCTTCTCTGAATCTTTTCCAATTTGCTTGAATTATCAGTGTGTTTCCAGAACTGGATATAATATGTGAGATAGATTTTGGCCAAAGCAAAATAAAATGGATAGTTAATTTCCATGATTTGGAAATTAGTTATATTGATGGAACCAAACATTGTTTGTTATATAGCACTGTCACATTCCTGGATCATATTCAGTTTACTACTTTCCCAAGATCTCTTTCAAAAGTGCCAGGTGTTTCCACTAGTTTCTGTGTAAGGGATTGTTGAGGACTTAAGTGTATATTTAGTATTTGTCCAGATTTATCAGTGCAGATTTTTCCTCTTGCTTCTCAAAATGTTAATTACTAGTAAATGACAACTGTCATCGAGTTTCTGACATTTACTATAATTTACTAAATTTTTAAAATATCCTAAATGGCTGATCTAATAATGGTCTCATTTGCAATAGATAAATGTATATTTAAAAATTAATTATCTAAGTAATGAAAGAATATGGTTTAAAAGGTAGGTAAATTGAGGACCCAGTTGTGGGGGCAATAAGCTGACTTTGTATAAAATATACAAAAGTATGAAGGCTATTGCTTAACGCATTGTAAGCCGCCCTGAGTCTCCAGAGAAGGGCAGCATATAAATCTAATTAAAAAAAAAAGCCAAACAAATAGTTTCACTTTGAATTTTGTGAGAATTTGGACAATTATGATGATAGGTTCTTATGCTAGGTATTTGGACTTAATAACCAAAGGAAAAATAGCAATAGCAATAGCACTTAGAGTTAGATACCGCTTCACAGTACTTTACAGCTCCCTCTAAGTAGTTTACAGAGTCAGCATATTGCATATTGCCTCCAACAATTTGGGTCCTCATTTTACTCACCTCAGAAGGATGGAAGGCTGAATCAACCTTGAGCCTGGTGAGATTTGAACTGTCCGCAAGTAGATTCATTATTTTTCTACTTGCTCTATTTTTGCTTGGTAACCCCACCACAGCCACTTGCTCTCCTCTCTGTCTGCAGTAGTAGTTATATAATTGCTTCCTGGAATCTTGAATCATAAAGTGGAGTGGTTGAAAGAGTTTGTCAAAATAATCTAACCCACCATGCTACATGATGAAGGACCCCACTAGTATAGCATCCCCAACAGATGGACATCAAGCTTCTGTTTCCAGCAAAGAAGCATTCATTACCTTCCAAAGCAGTCTACTCCATTCTTAAATAGCTTTTATTGCTAGGAATTTTTCCCAACCAAAATCTGGACATTAAATCTACTTCCTTGTAACCTTGTTACAGGTCCCAATAGAATGCAGATATATATTTTATTATATCTTTAATGCCCACTTTTTCTGATTGTCATATAAATCCAAAGATTTTTTTTAAAAAAAATTTCTTAGAGATAAAGGCTGTATTATTTTGGATTAGAGATTTGGTAATGTGTGTGTATATCAGGTTGGTAATCTTTTCTTATTGATAATATTTTTCCATTAACTGTTAGCTTTTCTAATGCATTAAGTGTGCTAACAACATATTGCCATTAATTCTGAAACACAAATTGTTGGTTGGTTGATAATATGTTATTAATAAAATATGGAAGATGTTGTTGCACATCCTGCATGGAATGACAATATAATATATGTGATTGCTTAACTTCTTGACATATGCATTTATTTCATAATTGTTGCCTGAATTAGCACACCGTGAGCAAGAGGAATTGATACTGTACAAACAGAATGATAGATGCAGATTTATTTTGTTTAGCAAATTGAGAATCTTTTAATATCTTTTGTTTCAAGCTGCTAGAAGTGGATTCAATTGTGGATTGCAGGGAGTATGCACATGAAATACCCATGGGAGGAATTTTGGCAACTTTCTGCAAATCTGAAATGGTTAACGAAAACTAACAGCAATAACAGTGTTAGAATGCTAACACTGATTTTTAGGCACGTGTAATAATAAAATCACCATGCTTTTTGAGACCTGTACATTCTTAGAAGGAAGCAGCCTTCTAGGTACTTGGTTCATATTTATTTTAAAGTTCTCTGTAAGCTGCACAATTTTGATAGAGGAATGACATTCTGTGATGGAAGTCTCATAAACATCCCTGGCCAGGATTGATAACACTTATTATTGGTCTTTACAAATGAACTATTTTTTTTCTGCTTGACCTTTCAGCTCTCAGAAGTTTTGTTGGAATGAAACCTAGCTTTAGTTAAATCATCAAGGCATTTTAAATCATTTTTCTCAACATCTTAAATATTTTTCAGCCTATTTGCACAACACATTCAAATTGAATTGGCTGTGGGTAAAGGGGGGAGCGTAGAATTGTTCATATACTGCTAAATCAAATGAATTGGTTGTTATGTTAACTGTGCAAGAGTTAGTTTTAATCCCAAACAGAATTAGTCTTGCTTGGAGTTACACTAGCAACCCAATTAAACCACCTCCCATCACCTTTTCCAAACTCCTAATAGCAATTAATATCCCTCATGACGTCTGCAGCTGAGTATTCTCTTGTTATTAGTCCACCCTGGGGAACCCTTTTGATTACTAGGATCTCAGGAGATGAAGTGATGAAGAAGCACCTGCAATACCAGTTGAGAAGGGTAAAGAGTGAATCTGATCAAGCAGGGTATGAGCTCATATAAGATCCTACACCATGGCAATAAGAATGGCAAAACAAGTTTACTTATCTCCTCTTACTGGGTCAGTGTGTTGACATCCAGTGCTCTTGTTCAACACTCAACATTCATTGCTCTGGAACATTGAATAGGAAGTCATCAACAGGAATCGTTATCTAGCTGTGCCAATTAGTGCAACATTTTGCTGATAAACTTGCTCAGATTTGCTAGAATCTTGACTTTCAAAGCAAAATCTGATGTGGTTTCTAGAGCAATGTCTTGTTATCAGGTCCTTCAGGGAGCCAGGAAAATGTGATGGATTGGATCCATGTAACAATCAAGGAAAGGGAGTGTTCTCACCAGCCTTGAAAGAGGTGATGGTGATCTTCTCTTCAAGAATTCATTTGTGGACCTGACAATTTTGGAAAACTATCACCGAGTCTCCAACCTTTCCTTTCCTGACATATTAGCTATAGAGTGCCTTGTGCCAATGAATATAAGAGAGAAATAAATGCAAAAACAATATCTAATATATTGCCATGTTGTAAACTTTCTGATAAAAACCAGGAATTGTGTGAGCAATTAGTCAGAGAGTACTTCAATTTTAGAAAGTTCAAAGAGCACTTAACTTGCATTGTAACTTGAACCATAGCAATCTGCCGCCAGAGAATGGCAGAGCCACAAGAGTTATCTGTAACAGCAGTATTTATGTGCCATTTCACAATCCAATCCAAATATCAAGTTTAGGATTCAAATGCACCCTAAAGAGTAAGAGCAACAGATCTAGAGTTTGAGTTGTTTAAAGCAGAGGGGAACATGTGAAGGCTGTTTGATTTATCCTGAAATGCTGGAATGGTTTGATTAGAGACATTGCCACTGTCTCCTCTCAAGGAGATAAACTGTTTGCTTTTGCTTGGCCCATCACAGCTGCCAGTATGTTCTTGGTGCTGTGCCAGAATCTGGCCTCTCATTATCTAAATTGGGTCTCACCTGCTCTGATGATCAATAGATGGCAAATACACTTGTCTTCCATAGGTCATCTGGATTTTTGCAGTCTAGATATATTATGCTATCTGCAGCTGTGATATAATACAGCTGAAAAGATTTTTAATGAATCATAAAGTGACTCTCACCTACTCACCCCAAATAAACTTGTGCATATTTGTAAATGTCTAGAGAAAACTTATGGACTTCTCCTAAGGCAGTGATGGCTAACCTTTTCCGGACTGAGTGCCCAAAGCGTGCACGCCCCCACGCAAATGCGCGCACCTGAACCCCCAAAATGTAATGAGTGCATGGCCTCCAGGCATGCGCCCCGCTCCCATGCATGCACCCCACCTCCTGCACATGGCGCCCCGCATGCACCCCACCCCCACGCATGCACAGCAGAGACCCGATGACCAGCTGGCTGGTGGGAGGCGCGCGTTCATGCATGGCGGAGATGAACTGGGGTGACGACTCGCATGCCCACAGACAGGGCGCCGTAGGCTTGCCATCACAGTCCTATGGCAATGGAAGTAGGAGACATCCTTACTTATACCCTGCTTATATTCTCAAATATGTTAAGAGGGACATCTGCCATTGTAGAAACAAGGTTGGCAAAGGCTATAAACAACGAGGCCCAAACAGGCTCCAACCTATGTTTTGCCTTTTGAAGTCTCTGACTTTGGATCTTATACTGTAGATTTAATGCAGAACTTTCCTGAGGGGAAACAAATCTCTAGAAAACACCAAAAAGCAAAAATCTTAGTTCCTATTGAGAATTTCTTATTGATCATTTGCCTAGTCTTTAATGGTATTTGGGAATAACATAAAACTGAGCAATTTTTATGTACATTCTAGGTCATACAGGGTGGGCAACATATATGCTTTAGAAGGCTTAATGTGCTAAGCCTTCTAAATCATATATGTTTCCCACTGTTGCCCTGTATGATCTGGAATATATTAGAATACTGGTAATGTGTGCTAGAGCCACACATTATTTATTCATTATATTTATATTGTGCCTTTTTCTCTGCAAGATTAAGGCATTTTATTTGGAAGTCTAAGGTAGGTTTGGCTGAGAGAGAGTGACTTCAGTAAACTCTGTAGCAAAATGAGATTTGACACTGATTACAGATGTACAGGTAATCCTTGAGGTACAGTAGGCCATTCAACGAACGTTCGAAGTTACAACGAACGTTGTAACATTGGGGCACATCCCAAATGCTAAATATGAGTCCATTTCAAAGTTACAAATTTTGCAGTCCCCCCCCCCCCCATGGTAATTCACCCTTACAACCATCCCATGTCACCATTCACGTACTTACTTTTTCACGAACTCCTCTCAGGCTAGAGAGGAAAAGTTTGCAACAGAAACAAAAGTTACTGGATTTCTTCTTGATTGTATCACGTGACCCAGTGAGGGCGCAGCTGTCTCTAGCTTGACTTTGTCAGCTCGTCAAAATGTAAGTAAGTGAATGGTGATGGGGTGGGTATGGAGGAGCCCATAGGGCTTTGGGGAAACCAAAGACCAGGAGGCAGAGCATGGGGTATCTTAGAGGGTGGGGGAAGCCTCCTGGGAGTGCCTGTGCCTGTGTCTGCGCTAGGCCTCCCTTGGTTTCTCCCATCCCTGAATCACCCCATGCTCTACCTAACGACGTGCACATTCGTTTAATGAATGCATTGGGGAAAGCAAGGACAGGGAGTTCGTTAGGTGCTTCATTTAATGTAGTCCTCGACTTCTGACATGAATGGCCAGGCTCCATTAATGTTGTAAATCGAGGACTACCTGTATATGTTGTTCATCCAGACCTACACATAAATGAACCATAAGGCTGCTGGAAGGTGGGAAATAACTGTCCCTGTTCTCTCAGCAGTTCTGCTGCTAGCGACAATGGAAAATCAGTGATCTGCAGCAGGATCATGGCGTGGTTCCTGGTTCCCTGCTGCAGTTAGTAATAGGAAAACAGCCATCTGTTATGTCCTATTCAGCTGGGTGGTGGGGGAAAGTGTACATGGGCTGCAGTGTAGCAAACTTATTTAGAGCTTTAGGAGTCAAATGCTTTATACCTAGATATTCACTCTATCTAGTTCATTAAATTGTTATGACCATCTATCAACCAGTGCTCTCATGGGTCGTGTAAAAGTCAAAATAAACAAATCATTAAGTGAAGAGCTAATCAAATATCTGAAGAAAATATTGTACTTCATGCAGTTATTAACAGGCAGGAATCCCATGAGTTTGAAGAAACACTTCTAGTTTATTGGAATAGCAACTTTTTTTGGTTTAAAACTATGCAACCAACAACAAAACTTTATTTCAGTCATAGACCAATATAAAATTATATCTTTTTCAATAACCGTACTGAAATTTATTAAAAGTAACTAAAATCTAGAGTTACTAATGCAATACTATAAACTTAATATACTAAGATCTCTCTATAAAAATTCTTAATAGCAATATTGAGACTGGACTAAATGGGGGAGGAGGACTCAGAAGGCTATAAAAAGGATAAAAAACCAGAGAAAGATAAATAAAAATAAAAGAATTTTAATAAGTTTACCTAAGTCTAATTGATAATTACTGGATTACTTACTACTTTTAATTGTATAATTGTGGATTTTAATTGCTGCCAGACAAAATCTATGTACATTGCAAATAATAAGTGGTACTTTATCGGGGGTGGGTGCGGGGAATCAAGAAGAAAACTTTCAGTATGATATATGCAGGATATGTATGTATAATTCAGTATGATATGGATCAATAAAGGAAGAATGAAAGTTTCTCAACTACTTTGTTAATGGTACAGAGTAAAAGAACATGTGTGATGGTCTTAATAGCATTTATGCTGCATAGGGAATTTGGTAAATCTCCCATTTGGTAAATCTCCCATTAAGTAGAGGGTAAAACATTAAGCTTGGCTTTCGACTGTACAAGGAAAGCTAAATAAATTAAGTATCTGCCTGGAAAATAGTTGTAAGTTATTCCATGTATAACTGATATTATCAATGGTATGATTCTATCAATAAATGTAGCCAAATTTTGTTATACTGCTTGCAAAAGTAGACATATACTGACAACATCAACGAAATAATCACAAACTATTTTACTTTGTTTCATCTGCTGCTGATTGTTGTATTCTACCTAATCAATACTGCAATGAAAATATGGATGGATGGGTATTAGGTATATCAGCAGTAGGATCATTTTGACTTTTAATAGATGTGACTTCTACTAAATCTCAACATTACCTTAAAGTATATTTCAAAGTAGCTTCTGCCATGCGCATGTATTGATTTGGATTAACTACAAAATTTGTGAATGATTTCCCACAATTATGGTCGACCTCATCCTGGAATTCTTTGTCTAAGACCCTTTCTCTCATCATTCTTTTAGCTTGAGTGTATCCCAAAGAAAGCACTTGTTTAAGCAACAAGCTACAACAGGTAGATTTCCCAAGGATTGCTTGTTGCCAAGATAATGGAAATTGGTCCCTCTGAAAAAAAATGGGATGGGAAAAAATGGCATTTGAGTCAATACTGTGAGCATTAACAGCCTTGCTCTCACTTCCATTTTTTTCATTATTCTGCTTCCCTTCTAAGCATCATATTACACATATAAACAATTGAAAAAGAGTATGCAAAATTTGTATAGCCAAAATGATTTATAGTGAGGGAATGGTCACAACTGGGCACCATGGACCACAGATATTTGTCCTCCCTTGTGCTTGTGAATCACCATGGTCAAGGTATATTTTCTGTAGATTGGAGTACTATCTCCAAGAACAGTACTTGACACTTTTGATCTGCACAATTTCCTTCTCTTCAATGATCCATTTAAATCTTTTGGGTTTCTTGTCAAAAACCACCACTTTGTTTTTCTAGTCATTTATTACCAGTAAATCCTCTCAGAAAAAATGGGTTTAAAAAAGTGTCCATCTAAGTTCTAGTGGAATTTGTAAAAGGATAACTACATCATCAGCATGTAAAATCAGTGGAATATCCACCCCAACAATCTTGGGAGGCTGGAAGTTTGGTAGAAATCAGCATTGTGGTTATTTTTAATTTAATTGACAAAAGCCAGAACAAATGCTGTTTGTAGTGGTAATTGAATTTGGCAAGATCAGGATAGACAGTAATAATTTTGCTCTTTTCACAACGGTCATATTGGGACTGATATGATATCAAGAATTATAGCTAACCTTACAGTTTTGGAATATTCAAAGCACAATTTTAAATCAGTACTAAAATAGTATTGAGCTTTTTTCCCAAGGAAGAATCAATGGATTAAACATCCCATTGGTTTCTTATAGCGAATTAGATACTTTTCAAAACTATCTACTATTTTATTCTATGAATATAATTTTCATCACAATTTACATTACAGCTATTACGCACTGATCATAATTATTCTCTCAAGTATTTCCATACATACAATATAAATCTAAAATAAAACCTGTATCAACAGTTCTAACTTGTCTATACTCAAAATACTTGGTTTTCAAACCTTTTAGAATAATCCATAGTAGTAATTATTCAGATATAACTATAGATACATTGGGTACAAATTTTGCAGAGGGAATTTATTTAAAAGAATTTGCTAGGGGTTTAAATTTATATTTTTAATTTTAAATTTTCTTAACTTTTTTTTATCCTCAGTTTGGGAGATTAAGGAATTTACTGATTTTATGATGGAAAGTAGACAAGATATAATTGAATTTGATGGTGCTGAACAATCAAGGAATATGCATTTGTATATAAACCCCTTAATTCATTTAGAATTAATTATTGTAACTACATTGAGAAAGAAGTAAGATATACTAAGTTGGATCTGTCAGAATCACAACTTTATTAACTTACAACAAATGGATCTACAATATATATATTTGTATCCACATCGTTGTGTTAGCCAATTATTATTATCAGCATAAATCAACTCTAGAATGAATGAGTCTTCCTTGAGGTTTATAGCCCATAATATACTACACAGATTCAGTGTCAGAAGGTAGATCGATGTCCATCAACATCTTGGGCTGAGAGGGAGTAACTCACTCAAAGTTTTGCTATCTCTGTTCCTATGATTTTTTTTCAAAAAGACACTATATAAATTTAATAAATTAAAAAATATCAAGGTTGAAAATATCTCCAATGAAAGAAATGCTTCCACAAATGTTATTTTTGCCAGTCTCTCTAAAATATGTAGATGCAGAGAAATACCGGGTGTGTTCATGGATACATGTTCAGCTCACACGGGAAAGTAATAATTCCTATAGGGTTTGGCTTTGGCCACTCTAAGCTGGAGAATGCTTTGAATGTGTTTCAGGAACGGCATGCCATCTTTTAGTTGCAACTCATGCTTGTCAGCATAGATATATAGGAGGCACTTGCTAAAGTTTTTGCACTAAAGATAGCAATGGTTTTCTAAGATAAAAAATTGAAAATGACTGTTCTAATGGAATACCTTACAGTAGATAGTTACATTTAAAGCACATGATGTTTTCCAAATGGAACAAGCTGTGCTTTTGTTCTCTTTTAAACTCAAAGTTTTGAAATTTTACTAACTTTCAACAAAGAATTGCCTTTGTTTGGGCAATATTTTGACTTGCCATCTAGCATTAAATTCTAGAAAGGAAGCAAATATTAATGCTTACATAAAACTTGAAAATTAAATATGTGCATACTATTTCTCTGGGCCATATTCTGAAGGACTTTATTTTATTTATTTATTTATTTTATTATTCATATTTTTATGCCGCCCACTCTCTGAGGACTCTGGGCGGTTTACACCAAAGACAGTATACTAAATAGCATATTGCCCCCAACAATCTGGGTCCTCATTTTACCCACCTCGGAAGGATGGAAGGCTGAGTCAACCTTGAGCCGGTGAGATTTGATCCGCTGATCTGCTGAACTAGCAGTCACCTGAAGTAGCTGCATTACTGCACTCTAACTATTGCGCCACCTCGGCTCCCTGACTTCTGATGGACTTCGATGATAACTAACTTGCCTAAAGAGTAAACTGATCAGATCCATGAGAAACAAGGTATCTTTATGTTGGCATTCCACAGTATTTAAGGGAAAATCTTCAATATTTAATGCTTTTAATAAATTTAACTGTGAGTCACGTTAAAGTTTGCAACTATATATTGCAATGAGAGCAGCAGGCTAGAATCCAGGAGACTGTGAATTATAATCCCATTTTAGACACACAGCTGGGTAACCTTGAGGGAGTCACTCTTTCTCAGCCCTAGAAAGCAGGCAATGGCAAACTACTTCTGAAAAACCTTGTCAAGAAAACCATAGGGACCAGTCCAGGAGTCAAAAACTGATTCAAAGGCACATATAGATGCACACATATCACTCATAAAACACACAGACACAGATACAAATATACACACCATATACAGTCAGGTCCAGAAATATTGGGACATCGACACAATTCTAACATCTTTGGCTCTATACACCACCACAGTGGAGTTGGAATGAAACAAACACAATGTGCATTAACTGCAGACTGTCAGCTTTAATTTGAGGGTATGTACATCCAACTCAGGTGAACGGTGTAGGACTTACAGCAGTTTGTATATGTGCCTCCCACTTGTTAAGGGACCAAAAGTAATGGGACAATTGGCTTCTCAGCTGTTCCATGGCCAGGTGTGTGATATTCCCTCATTACACCAATTACAATGTGCAGATAAAAGGCCCAGAGTTCATTTCAAGTGTGCTATTTGCATTTGGAATCTGTTGCTGTCAGCTCTCAAGATGAGATCCAAAGAGCTGTCACTATCAGTGAAGCAAGCCATCATTAGGCTGAAGAAACAAAACAAACCCATCAGAGAGATAGCAAGAACATTAGGCATGGCCAAAACAACTGTTTGAAACATTCTCAAAAAGAAGGAATGCACCGGTGAGCTCAGCAACACCAAAAGACCTGGGAGACCATGGAAAACAAGTGTGGTGGATGACCGAAGAATTCTTTCCCTGGTGAAGAAAACACCCTTCACAACAGTTGGCCAGATCAAGAACACTCTCCAGGAGGTAGGTGTATGTGTGTCAAAGTCATTGGTCAAATGTGGACTGAGCCTGTCAATTAATTATTAAATCCTGCCCCTATTCCTAGGGATTCCAGCTTTGGTGAAGGAGGAAGACAGACTCTGAGTGTGGAAAGTAGAAAAAAATAAACAAACTGTTAGATAAATTTTACTCTTAGTACCCAGACTGATACTGGGTGGGACTGGCTGCTGTCTCCACTCAACGAGAAGGGGCGTATCAGGCATTGCCAACGTCCCCTTCTCCCTTGAGAGTGGAGACAGCAGCCAGATGTGGGACATACCCAAGTTCACTGTCCCAACTCATGGGAGGGAACAGTCTGGGCCGAAAAACTCCTCCCTGACCTCAACACCTTGTAATACTCTTCTCCCAAAATCAGCCTCTGCAGAGGCAAATTTATCTAATTTATAGTGTTTAACAAATGGAGAAGGAGAGGTCCAAGTAGCTGCTCTGCATATTTCAGACAATGAAGCCTTAGAAGCCTAAGCAGCTGTAGTTGCAGCACTTCTGGTGGAATGAGCTGTCACCTTGGTAGGAGGAGGCAAAGATCGCAGTTCGTATGCCATCTTAATCATTGTTCGGATCCATCGACCTAACGTCGAAGAAGATACCTTATTTCCTAATGAAGCCGGAAGATAGGAAATGAACATTGACTCTGTCCTACGAATATCAGCCGTCCTCTGGATGTATAACTTCAGTGCCCGTCTGACATCCAACATGTGTAATCTGTTTTCCAATGGATTGGAAGGTGAGGAATAAAAATCTGGTAAAACAATTTCTGCAAACGATGAAAAGAAGATTTAATTTTAGGTATAAAAGTAGGATCCAATCTGAGGACCACTCTATCTACATGGAATACACATAAATCATCTCGGACCGACAATGCTGCAAGTTCTGAAATACGTCGCGCCGAAGTAATCGCGACTAGAAAAACAATTTCTTCTGACAATAGACATAAACTGGTAGAGTCTATTGGTTCATATGGCGAACCCATAAGTGAATCCAACACAATTGAAAGTTCCCAAGAAGGGTATCGATGTATTACTGGTGGACAAAGGTTAGCTGCTCCTCTGAGAAAACGACGAATCATGGGATCTTGTGACAATGAATTATTGGAATTATATGTCAGGATAGATGAGATAGCAGCCACCTGTCTCTTGAGAGTGTTGGGAGAAAGTCCTTTTTCTAAACCAGCCTGTAAAAACATCAGTACCTGCAAAACAGAAGCTTGAAGAGCAGAAAAACCTTGGGTCTCACACCAAGATGTAAATGTGTGCCAAGTTGCTGAATAAATTCGTTGTGTTGATGACCGCCTAGATGCCTGCATGGTTCTAATTATTGGAGATGGAATGTGATTTCGCTGGAGAGCATCCCGTTCAACCACCATGTGGTCATTTGTAGCCATTGTGGTTCCAGATGTGTGATTACACCCTGGCTGAGGCAATTCGTGATACATGGTATCCTCCAAGGAGGAGTCACTGATAAATTCATGAGGTCTGCAAACCATGACCTTCTTGGCCAATGTGGCGCTATTAGAATGATTTCCGCCCTTTCCAGTATTAGTTTCTGAATTACCCTCGGAATTAGAGGAATTGGTGGAAAGGCGTACAACAGACCTTGTGGCCAAGGGGAGCGTAGAGCATCCACAGCTTCTGCAACGTTGAACGTTCTATCTTTTATGACCCTGGCCACAAGAGATCTCAACCCGGGTTACGATCCGGGTAGAGGAAAAACTTACCTTCAACTAAATCAAATATAGTTCCTAAATGAAGAATTCTAGTCATCTAGGAACCATAATTCTAGAATCATAGTTCCCAAATGAAGAATTCTAGTCGACAGTTTCAGATGGCTTTCTCTATGTTAACAGAGAAGCTGTGTGAGGCCAGTGTCTGAATGGTAAATTGGAGATCTGAAATGTCCTGCTGAGGAGTTAAACAGAAGAGACTTAAACAGAGCCTGGGGAAATAGGCTCGTGAATGCAGGTTGATCCGGAGGTAAGCCCTCAACCTCCGACAACTCTGGTTCCTGAGGCTCCATCTCTTCCGATACAGAGTGTCTACTGACATAGGAGACGGATGGAGAATCTGAGCCCGCAAGCAAGAGGGCATCTTCCAAATCGACTCTGTCCAGCGAAGCCGAATAGTCCGAATGGACCAAATACACTGTAATCGGTCTGGCAGTCGAGAAAGTATGAGTCGACAGGGATCGTTGCCCCATTGCTGCAATCATACATTGAATGTCCTCTGGACGTAAAGGGGTAGAATCATGGTCTCAGGCTGGGCCGGCCTCTGTAGAGGCTTGAACCAGAGCAGAAGATACAGGTGAATGAACCACCAACCCAGCTGGAGTGCTATACTCCACAGCAGGGCCGGATTTTCCTATAGGCTAACTAGGCTTCAGCCTAGGGCCTCAAGATCAAGAGGGGCCTACATTCAAATTGTTAGCAAAATTAAAATTACACTTTCATTATAGGTGAAAGGGCCTCATAAATGGAATAGCCTAGGGCCTCTTTTCATCTAAATCCAGCCCTGCTCCACAGCATTGATACCCCACAGGCGGGGGAGATCCCAATAAGTCAGCTGACTCAACTGACACCAGGAAGTCTTGCAGCAACATCTGATCTGGGGTCGGAGAGAGGTCACGTCTACGTTCCCCTGGAGAAACCCTGGCTGTTGTAGATGATGTAGGACCACTGTCCTTGGCCTTGACTACAGGCTTCCATAGAAGCTTTCCCTTGCATCTAGCAGAAAACTTAGCCTGAGGTTTAATGGATACTCCATCCCCTTGCACATGCTTGGCATCTTACGCTTGGAAGCAACTGACTGTTCCCTTACTGTGGCCTGGTGGCCATGTTTTGACTTGTCCAGAGCCTTAGGCATGATAGGCCATATAACACCCAAGAAGTGGAAAATAGACTCCATGTTAAGCAAGGCAGTCCTGTATCAGGGGAATGTCAAATTCTAGATGCATTCTGAGATAAATATGCGAGGCAGCAACAGAGAAAAGAGAAGGCAATTAACCCCAAGCCTGTAAGGTGAAGCAATGTCTGCCAAAAGGGCTGAAGGCAAGGTTAGGCCAGGGTAGCAGGCACAGCCAGAAAGACTGGAGGCCTGAGAGAAGCTCAATGTGTCGCCTTGCCCCTAAACATAATGGCGGCCAGAACTGCCAACTCAGGGATCACAAAGCTCCGTTACTGATCAGAACAGCAATGTCAAACAGCTGAGATGCGGACCAGTAAGAGAAGTCAAAGAGTCGAGCAGGTATAAATTAGGGTGATTTTACATATCACCAAGCCCTTGTGATGTGACCACAAGTGGCAAACCACAGGGAGCGCGAAAACTCCACTTTGAAGCCGGTGGCAAGGTCAATCAGCTGAGAAGCGGTTAATAGTGACAGCGGGCAGAGCTTTGTTCATTTCTGCAGGAGAGAATCAGAACCTGGAGGAAAAGAACCGACAAGCGGTGATAGTTAGGGAGCGCAAAGACTCCACTCAGAACCCGGCAGCTAGTCTCAAACAGCTGAGAAGCGGCTCTATTGAGTCTGCTGGAGAAAAGCTGTGCCTGAGTGAAAGGCTGACAAGAGCAAGAGACAGGGAGTGCGAAAAACTCCACTAACAGTTATGCGGCTGGCAGTGACAAAAATGGCTGCCCAAAGACCGTGGGGAGTGCAAGACTCCGCAAAGAGAAGTCGCTGTTTAAAATGCAGGGCTCCACTGGCAAAGCCGGTGATTTTTAGCCACCCATGGGAGCGGAAAGCTCCACCAACATACAGAAACTTACCAGTTCGATTAAAGGATGTCCAGCAAACAAAAGAATAGCCAAGTACGACATCCAAGGTCAAATCCAAACAATCAGGTATGAAAGAAAACAGTCTAACTCTGAAAACTGTCAGAGCTAGCTATCCACAAACTGTGCCACCGTAAGAGTGGGAGTGCTAGACTCCACATTATTGTTACTTCGAACAGGAGGAGGAGATCCCCATAAATCAGATGGCTCAACTAATAGTGGGAAATCTTGTATTGACATGTGATCCTGGGTCAGAGAGGAGGCATGTCTACATTCTCCTGGAGACCCAACCATTATAGCCAATGGGGCAGAGCCAGTGCCTTTGTCTTTGCCAATAGTTTTTCTTAGTAGCTTCTCCTTGCGCTTAGGAAGAGCCTCAGAACAAGGCTTAATTGCTACTCCTTCCCCTTGTGTATGCTTGGAAGCTTCCATTTTAGAATCCACTGACTGCTCTCGCACTGTGGCACTAATTTTGACTTGGCCAGAGCCTTAGGCATGACTGGCCTTAATTAATCAATCGGGTTGAAAGGACCCCCTAAAATTTTATCAGCCTTGTAATAGGTCAACGTAAATTTAAAAGTAGTTTAAATTAATATAAACATGTTATAGATGTAAATTATATCTCCAACACCATTTCCAGTAGCCAGATGTGGCAGTCTTAGTTCATAAGGACAGAATATGCTTATAGCCAGTACAGAACTAAGGATTGGAGGCTTGATAGAAAAAAACTGTGTCCTTGCCCTTAAACAAAATGGCGGCCAAGCAGTCACCTAAGAACTCGAGCTGGCGTAACTGTCAAAAACTGAACCACTGTTCAGTCTCAAATGAAGGCAGATCTGTCTTAAACAGTCTAATTTGGCCAAATAATCAAAGCACTGATAAACGGAGATAGCCAGAGAAAGTCAAGCCTCGTAGTCGAAAATGTTAATTAGCCTCAATCAGCTGTGAGGCAGTTTAAAATAGCAGGGAAAAACTCTGCGCTTTCTTAAAACTGCCGACAAGCGGCAAGAATCAGGGAGCGAGATAACTCCTCAAATGCAAAAGTTTATGGCTATAGTGAAATAGCATCATCCATATTAATCATATGTTGAATGTCCTCTGTGCGCCAATTGATTTGCGCTTGATCTCGAGCCTTGTCCACTTCATTAGAAGTTTGGATAGGAACAGAGGATGTAGGTGCATTAAGCACTGAGAATGTGGGAGCGCTAGACTCCTCAGTAGTGGTTGTACCCATAACGGGATTAGAACCCCAAACTTCAGATGATTGAACTAAGAAACCTTAGAGTCAGTATAATTATTTCTTTTACGTGACTTTTTAACAGTCTTGTCCTGACTGATGACAGCACTGGGAGTCACCAAAGAATGTTTTGCGGTTGTGCGCATAGGAAGTACACATTCCTTTTGTTTCTGATTATGATCCTCCCTAAATGAAGCCTGTGATTGCTCTCTTACTGTGGCCTTTCGGCCATGTTTGGATTTTGAGATAGCTTTAGGCATAATAATAGATTGGGAATCAGACCAAATCTATAATCAGTAAGATGTAAGTTATTTAAAATATTTATTATTTTTCAATAGTTTGAAAGGATAGATAAAGGCTAATATGTTTAATGTTCTCAGGTAAATGTAAAATTCTAGCTGCGCCAGTAATCAAAATGGCGTCTCAGCACTCAACTGGCACAGCCTGATAGGCTGGAGGCTCTCAGGAATGGAACTTGAGTTATTGCCGGTATTCAAATGGCAACCGGCTCAACTGTCAATGTGAGCGCGAGGCTCAACTGTAAGGCAGAGATAAAATTCCAACAGTTAAAAGCCATTAAGGTAACTATAAGTACCTATGTAGAATAATTATTAAATGAGGCTTTAATTGCTCTTGGGAGCGTAAATTGATATTGGGAGCGTGATTCTCCTCTTTCGGCTAGATTTGAAGCCGCAACTCAGCTCTAAGCAGCTGAAATCAATTTATGTTAGAAAAGGTTTTTAGATGATCTTGGGAGCGTGAGACTCCTCTTTTCGGCTAAATTTTTAGCCGCATTTCAGCGCTAAACAGCTGAAATCAGTTAAAGTCAGCAGCAGCAAAGGGAGGCTGTTTTTAAAAGCGTCAAAGCCGACTTTGATGTAAAGTTTGTAGCAACAATCTGTAAAGCTGTGACTTTATTCAGTGGCCGACAAGCGGTTAGCATGAGGGAGTGCGAAACTCCACTTTAATGATCAGCTTAAATTAGCTGTGACAAGGTGAGCGCAAGACTCAACAATTGGTTTGTTTTTTTTTTTTACATTTAAAATAGCTTCTGCTGATAAAGGCAAAATTAAACCCCCCGCCCCCCTTAAGGGAGCGGAATGCTCCAAGGAAATGATTAACTGACCAGTTTCAATGATGTTTTCTGATGCTGAAAGTAGAAAACGTCCTCAGATGTCCTAAGAATCTTCTGAAGTATAGGTGAATTAAATTAAAATGTTCAGTAGATAAAAGAACTGAAGAAATTAAGCAGAAATAACACTCTAACGCTGAAAAGCAGATAGAGAACACTTTCCACACAACTGTCCAGTCTGACGACTGAGCAAAAAAGCTGGGATCCCTAGGAATAGGGGCGGGATTTAATAATTAATTGACAGGCTCAGTCCACATTTGACCAATGAGCATAACCCACATCTGGCTGCTGTCTCCACTCTCAAGGGAGAAAGGACATTTGTCAAATTACATAGACAAAGAGAAGCCCCAATTGATTTTTCTCTCTCCACCCAAATAAAATCCTATTTAGGGATCCCTATCCTAAAGGGTAGAGATCCCTATCCTAAAGGGCTAGAAACCGGGAGACTGTGACTTTTAGTTCCACCTTAGGCATGAGGATTGGCTGGGTGGCTTTGGGCCAGTCTCTCTCTGTCTCAGCCCAACCTACCTCACAGGGTTGTTGTAGGGAAAATAGGAGGAAGGTATAATAAATATGTTCGCCACTTGAGTTATTGATAAAAATAATTCAGGTGGAATATAAATAAATAAAATTATATGGGCTTGAATTAAAATTCCTGAATCATATGTCTTAAAATATGCACAGTGGAATGAAGAGACACATGTGTTTACCACACTTTGTAATTAGGATAACCTACACAGAAATCATGTATATTGGTTTAATCTCACTTTTCCAGGGAGATAAATTGGCTATGTCTTATTATTGTAAGGTACTGTAACTTTTATAGTATCAGGTGTTTATATATTTTAAAAATATATTCATGGCTATATATTTTCTTCAAAGTAAATTTTAAGGTGAGGAAGTTTTCTGCACATTCTTCTTTCAATTCTTAAAAGCCTGTTTTAGGGACTTTTGTTTACTAATAGCTAGAAATATTCCAATAATAGCTTAGCATTTGCTGCAGTTTCCATTGGGTCACAATGAGTAAACTCTGTCATTGGTTTTTCCTGAGAAAGACAAATGCCAGCTGTCATATTGCTTTAGCATTGGGTTACATTTAAATGTAGCACTTCAATTTATTTTTAGAGGCTGAGTGTGTAGATTACTCTTGGTGTATATTTTGTCTGCTTCTACACTCTATTTTAAAACTTAAGTATAGTTGCTGTCATGTGTAAAATGTATTTATCTATTTTGTAAGAGTTCAAGGTATAAAGAGTGTATCTGAAGAGTATGCAACTTTCCATATTGCCAGAGTTATACTGTACATGTTTGTTTGATTCAAATATATGGTTACATTTATAAAAGTTAAGAGAATCAGATTAGTTTCAAGCCTGTGTAACATTTATCCTGAATAATAATTATGTACAGTTTGTATCCCTTAAGATAAACTTGATAATTTTTCAGTGCCTTTAACAGGACATTGATTTGAGTCTACATAAGTGACTGACAAGTTCTCTGGTAAACTGGTTGAATGTAAGAATTGCACAAGCTTATGCACAAAACTATTATCATTTACTGCTTTAGCTTTTCAAACAGAAATCACTCCTTCTTTCTTCTGACTAATATTGAGGAAAATTGTTTAGTTTGCATTTGAATGCAAATTAATTGAATGCAAGGCGAGAAGCAACTTAGAACTAAGGAAAAAATTCCTAACAGTGAGAGCAATCAACCAATAGAAAAGCTTGCCTTCAGAAGTTGTGGGTGCTCCATTACCAGAGGCTTTTAAAAAGTGACTGGACAACTATTTATCTGAAATGGTATAGAGTATTCTGCTCGAGCAGGGGGTTGGACGAGAAGACCTCCAAGGACCCTTTCAACTCTATTTTTTTAATGCTATTCTATTCTATTCTATTCTATTCTATTCTATTCTATTCTATTCTATTCTATTCTATTCTATTCTATTCTATTATGTAAAATTTCTTAGCCACCTATCTTACCCCACGGTAACTCTGGGTGACTTACAATATTAAAAAACAATATCTTTTATACTGAGAGTTTAAAAAATTCTCAGGTGCAGTAAGCCAAATTTGACAAAATTCACAAAATTTTTCAGAAACTGTAAAATTTTAGAAAAACAATAATATTGCAAATATGAGGATCTGAAATAAGCAGCTATTAATATATTCAACAATATTTAATTCTGACATTAAAAATTAACAACAGTGTTTAATTTTGTATAGACAAAGTTACCATAAGGTAAGTTAATCAATAATATTAATATTAATATTAATAATAATATTAATAATAATATTAATATTATTATTATTATTAATAATAATAATAATAATAATAATTATTATTATTATTATTATTATTATTATTATTATTATTATTATTATTATTATTATTATTTCTATACCGCCCCTCTCCCGAAGGACTCGGGGCGGTGTACAGCCTATTAAAACAAAAAATATACAAATATCAAAATTTAAAATTATTAAAAAATTACACAATTTCGGCCCAGATTAAAACCCCCAATTTAAAACTCCCAATTTAAAATAATTACATAGTTAGCCCTGCCTGGTGAAACAGTAGGGTCTTAAGGGCACAGCGAAACACACGGAGGTCGGAGATCTTGCGTATTTCTGGGGGCAGTTCGTTCCAAAGGGCAAGAGCTCCCACAGAGAAGGCTCTCGCCTTGGGTGTCGCCAGCTGACATTGCTTGGCCGACGGCACCCTGAGGAGTCTCTCTCTGTGTGAGCGGATTGGCAGGTGGGAGGCTATTGGTGGCAGAAGTCGGTCTCGCAAGTACCCGGGTCCTAAGCCATGGAGCGTTTTAAAGGTGGTAACCAATACCTTGAATCGCACCCGGAAGACCACTGGGAGCCAGTGCAGCTCGCGCAGGACAGGTGTCACATGGGCGCAATGAGTCGCGCGCATAACCACCCGCGCGGCCGCATTCTGGACCAGTTGGAGCCTCTGAGTGCTCTTCAAGGGGAGCCCCATGTAGAGAGCATTACAGTAGTCCAGAATACTGGCAAAATTATTATCCTGATCCAAGTGATGGATTCCATTTGTTTTCATGACAAAGAACCTGCTTGAGCTTCTTGTAGATATGATTAGTATGTATCCATCCATTTTTTGCAGTATACCTCTTCACACTCTCTAGGATCCAATAAAGTCAAATGCCAGGATGTGTATATGGCCGTATTTTTACTTTGGCAAACTTAAATGCTTCTTTCCTTTAGATTTCCAGCAGAATGCATGGAGGACAAGGAGAAAAGGTATGAAGGCCATACATGGCCTTTCCCCTATCCCCTGGAGCAGCAGTCCCCAACCTTTCCAGCTTGGCGGCCCAACCCGGCGCAGAGGGAGAATGTGTGTATGGCAGGGCATGGGTGCACGCACAACTCCATTTGTGTGAGTGGTGGGCCCGCATGCCCTCCACTTGCACAAATGGAGCTTCACGCAGGAGCGAAAGGTGCTTGTGTGTGAAGCTCCACTTGCGTGAGTCACAAGCACTTGCACTCTCATGTGAAACTCCACATACACGAGTGGAGAGCACTTGAGTGGAGGGTGCTTGTACTCACATACGAAGCTCAACTCGCATGAGCGCAAGTGCTCTCCACTCAATGGCTTCCATTTGTGTGGAGCTTTGCATGCAAGCACAAGCACCCTCTGCTCAAGTATCTGCCAGACTTGCCCAACTCTCCTGCAGCCCAATTTCAAACTGGCTGCAGCCTGGTAGTGGTCTGTGGTCTGTGGGTTGGGGATCCCTGTCTTGGAGCTTCCAGCATATTCAGCTCAGCTCAGCTCCTGAGCATAGCTAGTGATGTACGAGATGTTTCAAATTTTGCAGAAAAGAGTTCAGGGCTGACATGAGATGTTTTGCCCTTACCAGAAGTGTGCCAGTGCTGTCCTGACCATACCAAAAGTGTTCCAACCTGGAAGCAGCATTCTGTTATTGCTGTTGTTATTAGCAGAATTTATAAGGCCACCTAACACAAACATAATACTTGGCGATGTGCAATGCACCAAAATAAAAGTAAAACTAACAATGGTAATAGTAGTTAATTTATTAATCAATTATTTGACCATATGAAGAAACTACAATCAATACTAAAAAAGAGGTTCAGCCTATTTCGTGTTATCCCATCACCCCTGCAAACAACCTCAGCTCAAGTTGACCCATTCTGTTCTTAATGTTTTTGATACAGAAGATAGTCATCTTAGTGAGGCTGTTCCCTGCAAATTGTGAATGTCCCAAATATGCCTTTGATTTTAAGAAGGTATCTAGATGATCAATTTGTGTTACAAAGTATCATTTATAATCAGGATATCTGCATGTTAGCAGCAACTCAAGCACCTTGTATGCATTTTCTGCCAAAAAAAATATCTTCATGTAACATCTGTTACTTTACCACATAACTGAGATCTTCAAACAGTGCTCTTCTTAAAACAAACAAACAACATACTTTTAAGGTGCTGGGGTATGTAAATTGTTAAATATACAATTTTCTATCTGGAAAATTGATTTATGTTATGTCAGCTTCTTCAAGCACTTATCCCATTTAAGAGATTCTATGTTGCCTTGAGCAGCAACATCCAAGACACTTTGTTTGAAACTTTTAACCCTTCAGGCCTGTTTGAATGGAGAACTGAACAGAAACTCTATATTGTGAAATGCTATTTGTAAAGTATGAGGGGACTTGTTCCATAATGAATAAATACAATTAAATCCATGTCCAAATAGTAGCAGAACAGATCAGGTAAGGATGGAAGAGCTGTTTTGAATTTGAAATGGGATGTTTTAAATGTGAAAAACATCAAATTAAAAATATTTTGCATACCATTCATTTAAAATGAAATTATTTTTCTGCCTTTCTATACCAGGGGTCCCCAACCCCTGGTCTGAGGACTGGTACCAGGCCATGGCCGATTGGGAACCGGGCTGCGCAAGTGGCAGGCGAATGCACGAAGCTCCATTTGCACATGCTAACAAGTAGTTTGCGTGTGTGAAACCATGTCCTCCCCCCGCTGCCTGCTACCACTGCTGCTGCCGATCTACGAAGCCGGAAAGATTGGGGACTGCTATTCTACATCATTGGAACACCAGTGGAATAAAAATATTTGGAATTCAGGGGGATGATTTTGAATTTAAAAAAAACTCAGAGAAGAGCAGCAAAGATGATAAGGGATCTAAATCTAAATAGCAATAGTACTTAGACTTATATACCACTTCACAGTGCTTTACAACCCTCTCTAAGTAATTTACAGAGTCAGTTTATTGCCCACAACAATCTGGGACCTCATTTTACCGACCTCGGAAGGATGGAAGGCTGTGTCAACCTTGAGCCTGGTGAGATTCAAAATGCCAAATTGCAGACAGCCAGCAGTCAGCAGAAGTAGCCTGCAATACTGCATTCTAACCACCGTGCCACCACAGCTTAAATCATACAATCTAAATCTAAATCTAAATCATACTATGAATAGCTAAGGGAACTTGGTATGTTTCGTCTAACAAAAAGAAGGCTTGGGGTGACATGAAAGCGTCTTCCAATACTTGAAGGGTTGTTACAGGGAAGAGGGGGATGATTTATTTTCCAAAGCACCTGAGTGCAAGACAAGAAGCAGTGGGTGGAAGCTCATCAAAGGGAGAACCAACCTGGAACTCAGGAGGAATTTCCTGACAATGAGTACAATTAATCAATGGAAGCGCTTGTGTCCCGGAGTTTTGTGTGCTCCATCACTGGAGGTTTTCGAGAAAAGATTGAGCAGTCATTCATCTGGGATGTTATAAAGACCCCCTTCTTGACAGGGGATAGACAAAAAAATCTCCAGCCCCTTGATTCTATAACACAGGTTCATTGTAATTTAGTATAATTTGACATGCACTTAAAATCTGTCATCAGGTATATTGTTGATTTATTTTGTGTAATTATTTAGTTTAATAGAAAAAAATAATAGTATTCTGAGTTTTCCTTAAAACACTGCTCAAACTACAGAAAGTGCTTTAAATGGTTTCTAAAGTTGAAAGTAAAGAAAGACAGAGAATCACAATGTCCAAGCAGTATTTCAAATATCTCAGCAGCAAGCCATCAGGCTTTAAACCAGCATTTTGAACTCATCACAGAAATGTTTGAGTGCTGTTGGCAAAGCACAGACATAATTTATGTTTAATATTCATGTTAAATAATGTATTTGGAGCTCTGTTTCAAGGCACCTAAATGTATCATCATATTAATCATGGATTATTACAGGTAATGTACTGCCAACTGGATCAATATTTATTGGACTAAGTTCAATGTAATAGCCATCATTCATGAAGTTGTTGAGAATAGGATGGTACATGATCATCATCATCATTATCATCAAATGTAGAAAACATTGCTATTGAAGCAAAAGGTGGTATTAATTGATGTCATGCTAATTAAGGACAGTTTTGTTTTCTCCATGCCCCAAATCAATGTCGTATTCTCCAATTAATTATTAATTAATGCTCAATGCTGAAGCAGGATGCTCAATGGGAGGATTTCTGATTTTTTCCATTGTGAAGAATACCAAACAAATTTAGAACAATGTGACACAGTCCAAATATTGCCTGAATCACTATCCATTATTAACTCACTTTTCAATATATTTCAAACTGTACGCTGTTTAACACCTAAAATGGATTTTATTCTCAAGTGTATATCTTTCTTACACTGACAATTCTACATGTGAATATAGCTTGATTGCCTGTCTCTTTCACAGTAATGAAATGTAGAAGTAAGAAGGAGTTGTGTAGCTGATGTAATGGTTTATAATCAAATGCTATAATTTGTAGGTAGTCTTATATAAGTGTCAAGTGATTAATCAATGAGCTCTGATACATTATCTGTGATATGACAAGGTAACAAAGAAAAGGGAAATTAAGGAAAATATTCTTGTCTCAAAGTAATTTTAATTGTAAGTTCAAACAATCAGTTGCTGAAGCAAAAATATGTTAATCCAAAGCAACAGTTGTAATCATTATTAGTTATTTTAGGGGTGATATTTTGTGTACAGTTGACTTTAAAGGATTTAGTCCTATGAACAATTTTTCATACCCAGACAGTTCTAAAGATGGGTAACTGCTACTTAACAAATTAGAAGCATTTTTAATATAAATTTGAAGTTTTATATCAGTAGAATAACCATCATTATACTCTGCCACTAGAATGGGCAATCTAAAGCACCAGAATTTCATACGGCCCCCAACTATCTTTTTTAAGCTCTCCAGAACTACTTCTGATCCCAAGTACTGAAGATTGGTACCATAGTGGTTTTTTAAAAAAAAAAATTCTGAAGTAGAATATATATGAAAACCATAGTATGAACCCTAAAATACACAAAATATAATTTAAAGTATTTTTTGAGGCAAAATAGCTGAACCCAATGCTATATATTCTATGGAAAATATATTTAGTTATGTGAACTCTATCTGCAGTCTGAAATGGTAGAATTCAGAAACAAAGTTTGAGCACCTGCGTAAGAACACAAGTCCTTTGTAAACTGAATGAAATTGATGAAGAACCAGACTTTTCTAATTGCCAATAAATTATTCTTGATTGTGACAAGCAACTCGGCAGCTGTTCGGCAGCTGTACCAGGGGTGTCAAATTTGATTTCACTGAGGGCCACATCAGGGTTGTGTTTGGCCTCAGGGGGCATGGAGTGGGTGTGGACAATATGGGTGTGGCCAGCTTGATGTCACTCGTATTGGGGGCGGCTGTGGTAGCCCAAGCATTCTGCCAGCGAAAACTGGCTCCCAAGCTCAGTTTTCAGCTGCGACGGCCTCCTGCAATCCTCTGCCAGTGAAAATGGATCTTGCAAGGGCCACCTGTGGCTGACCTGAGCTCTGTTTTTGCTGGCAGAGGCACCATGGGCTGGTCCTTCGCTGTTTCCGGGGCAGCCCCGCAGGCCAGATCTAAGCACTCCATGGGCCGGATCCAGTCCCTGAGCCTTGAGTTTGACACCCCTGTGTTATACAGTTAATCTGAATGCAAGTCTGAATAATTTGCATGACTATGGCGGAATGCATTGTTGAGATATCATTGATTTCAAAGCAATGTGTTTACAGAATGTTCAGTGAATTTCATTATTTTTTGGATATAATTTTTATTAAGAGGTTTTTTTTACAAAGATAAAATATGAAAATATATAAAGAAAAAAAGAAAGAAGAAAAAGAAAAAGAAAGAAGTACAGAAAAAGAAAAAAGATAATTAAAGAAACAACCAGAAAAAAGAAGTGACTTCCAAATCTGTTTTCAGCAGTTCTAAATAAATTCATTATTAATCCCTCCTTCTTTGATATTACAAAAATGTCTTCAGCCCCTTATTCAATCTTTCTCAATTATTTAATTTAGAAATCATTATTTCACTTATTCTCATTTTGTCAGACACATACTTGAATCTTCTCAGATTGATGGTTGGCACCGGAGTGAAACTAGATAAAGTTCAGTGGCATTCAAGAAGGTTGGACTTTACCCTCTTGTGCTCAAATCGGGATTCCAGACTAATTCTCCATTTGACTCCTCTCCCTACCTCAGCCAGTCTCTCTCGTATAATTGTTTTGATCCTGACCAAATAGGTCAGCTTTGCAATTTCTGCAATGTTTGTCATGTTCACAATCCATTCCTCAATTGTTGTTATTTCAGTATTTCTCCACTATTGTGCATATAATGCACATGCACATAATATATATGTATATTTCAGAAGCTCACATTGGGAAAGGAGAGCAGGTCCCTCCATCCTAGCTTCTTTGCAGGCCATATGGCTCTGTCCTGGGCACCATTTTGGAGTGACCATAACTCATCACAGTGCCTCCAAAATTGATGCTTGGTTATGAAATGGACTCACACAGCCTCCACTGTTTAGGAAGGCCACATGGTGCAGTGGCTGCTTCCCGAAGGATACTTATAGTATAGAGCAAAGGGGCTCTTTTGTGATACTGCCGCTCTAGCCTGTGGCATGCTAAGAAAGCATGGTGCTTGATAGGGTTGAGGAATGCAAGGGGCCAAAAGGATAAAGATAGGAGGAGATAGGAGGTTGAAGCACTCGGTGGTCAAAAATGTGGGCAGACTGTCAATGACGGCTTCCTGCAACTCTCTGCCAGGGAAAATGGAGCTCCGTTTTTGCTGCCAGAGGCACCACGGGCCGGTCCTGGTATCCAGGTTTGCCCCATGGGCCAGATCTAAGCACTCCATGGGCTGGATCTGTCCCTCGGGCCTTGAGTTTGACATCCCTGTACTAGACCTACTATATTTAATTTAATGAGAGTGACCACAAAGGTGCTGAACTCTCCCAAACAGCCATTTTTATTAAAATAAAAATAGTTGTGATGCATTTGTGGGAGTGAAGATGATGCTTTGCAACACACTGACTTGTGGTTTAACTAAAACTAAAAAGGAAAAAAGCAAACAATAAGAAAAGGCATTAAGGAACTCCCATTAAAGGTGCAAATTTCATCACATTAGGTCTGAAAGCAGCCCAACTAAATGCAACCAACTGCTAAAGAAAGACAAGGGAGAATCTTTCAAACAGATTCCCCCCTGGAAATAATTTAGTTTAATATTCTTTCACTGTGAATGATTAGTTGTACCTTTATTCCACTGTTGTTTGATTGCAGAAGAGATATCAGATCCATCCATCCATCAATCAAGCCAAAATGATATTGCACCAATTTCAATAACATTTGGCAGAAAGAGAATAACAAATACTAAACCAAAGAATAAAAACATGAGACAGGAACAGGAAAAAGATACAGAGCTATAACTAGATTACAAGACTACTATTCATTTTGCTTTTTGGTACCTTCATATCCTTGCATGCTACCCTAGGTTTAACTTCTCTGGTTATTTTTTATTTATTTCCTTTACTTCCATACACAGTTTTTCCCAAGTCAACCATTGGCAAATAATAATCTCTTCTGTATTCTTATCACCTTCACAAATTTTCTTTCATCATGAACTATTTATTTGTTTATTTATTTACTTATTTATTTTATTTGCTGCCCATCCCGCCACAAGGCAACTCAATCATGCCTTTAGATTTATATTTAGTTCTTTTCAATGTGGTGAACTTAAACCACATATCTTAAAAAAGGATATCTTTATCTAAGCAGATGTTCCCAAAAGAATTACCATTCTTATTAACACTGTTCATGTTTACATCACTGAATGACATAATCACAGTATTCTGTCCTCCCTACATGTTACTTTGTGTGCAGCCTGACATGCAGCTAAACCCACCTATCCTCCAATAAAACAGACCATGTGCATAGAACTGAATGTTTTATTAAAGGAACAGGACGGTGTAACTGGGAAAAATAGAAACACATACAATAGGAACCCAAATACCAAATAAGCAGCGTTGAGTTGCTGGTGAGCATAACAATGAACAAATACTGACAAATCTAAATTTCACCAGCGATGCTGTGTCTATGGTTTATGGATTTTTGTCCTCAGACGGACATGTGCCATGAATTAGGCTGGATTCTTCCTGGTGCTTCTGTTTCCTCTAAAGCAGTGTTTCTCAACCTTGGTAGCTTGAAGATGGGTGGACTTCAACTCCCAGAATCCCCCAGCCAGCAGCGCTGGCTGGGGAATTCTGGGAGTTGAAGTCCACCCATCTTCAAGCTTCCAAGGTTGAGAAACACTGCTCTAAAGGAAAGGGATTCTGGAATCCCAGAATGCACTTGTTTTTTGGAATGAGGGATTCTGGGAAGATGGCCCTTAAAGGGCCGGGTCTCAAAGATTTGTGTTTGGCCACTAGGTGGAGCTCAAGATACATTAAAGAACAACAATAGCACTAAAATACATAATTACTTTATGCTGGAGTCTCTACACCCATATGTCATCATGCAACTATCAACCTATGAATTCCAATATGTATCCACAACAACAGCCACCCAGAGTCACTTTGAACTGCAAGATGGGCAACATAAAAAATTAATACATAATAAATAAAAAACTAAGATGACACAATTATGTACTTTTAACTAGATGACATACTCACATATTTGGTCAAGGCATTATCCAGTTCTCAGTAATATAGAAGGCTACATGTAGTCCTACATACGGTGGTTTAGACCAGTGGTCCCCAACCCCCGGTCCGCGGACCGGTGCCGGGCCGTGGAGTACCTGGCACCGGGCCGCGCAGCGGCCGGGGGACATGAACGCTGCAGCGCAAAGGCTCCTGGGCCGTGCGCAAAAGCTCCTGGGCCGTGCCCCCACCCCTGCGCGCGCTCAGCGGGCCGCGGCGATAAAAAGGTTGGGGACCACTGGTTTAGACTACCAGCCTTATCTAGGCCACATGCCGTATTCTCTGCTAACCACAAAAACCACTTTTACTCCAAGCTTGCTGACTCTATTCTATGCAAGCTAGGAATTCTGATGTAGAAACTTCCATGATACTTGATCTTTTCATGAAGTGTATTTGTGCATTCCATTCTATACTATTAATCTGAAAATAAAAAATGGTGTATTAATTCATTTTGTTCCCATGAATGATGAAGAGAGTTCTGTTTAAGCAAATCTTACTTGGGTGATTCAGTTCAGAGCAAATTGGGTATTTCCAGAAAAAGTTTTATAGACTCTTGACAATATCCCAAAAATTCTTCTAACCTGTTGATTGTTCAATTTTCTTACAGTAATACTTGTCTCTGCAAGTATTGCTGGCATTTTTTCTATACAACAACATTGTTACATTCTTATTCATTTATATTTTGACAATATTTGATAATTTCATTAGCAAATTACCTTATCTCTGAAAGGGTGTTCTTTTGTATAATTAGAAGTCAGTATATTTCTCACTAATTACATTTTAATGTCAAAAGTGAGCTTTTGTGGAATTTCACTTAATTTTATGGTTCATTGTGGAATAGTATCTTGTGAGCGAAATGGAAATGTCACAAAATCAAGGAATAAAGCAAAAATCAGTAAAAAAGCTTAAACATGCAAATACACATATTATACACTTACCTTTGGATAGTAAGAATGTTTGCCAGCAAAGGGCATAATGGAATTAGAGATCAGTTCACAACAGTCTCTGCCATAATAGCTTTCTTGGCCTTTAAAATATCTCTGATGGATGATTAAATGATAAGATGTCTATGGATGGATTTATACAAATATATTTTCATTCAGATTTTAGAACAAGATCCACAATGTTTAATTACTGGCAAAGAGAATACTTCTCATTATAGGAAACTGCTTGAGCAAGTGTATTTGATATCTTCTGATATTCTCAGATTATTTGGTTCAACCTACCACTACCTTCTTGCATTATGGTGTCATTACACATCTTTTCAGTAGTCACATATTTTGATTTTTCAAAATTTAAAAGTCAAAGTACTCAATATTCTGTTTTCTCTGTGATAAACATTGAAAGATTCATAATATAGTCTAAAACATAGCTATTACATTGAACTAATATAGATCTATAAATAATCAATAATAGAACATAGCATCATAGGGCTAGAAGGGACCTCGGAGGTCTTCTAGTCTAAAGCAGGGGTGAAATCTAAAATTTGTTACTACCGGTTCTGTGGGCGTGGCTTGGTGGTGGGGGGTAATGTGACTGGGTGGGCGTGGCCAACTTTTTTTTTTTTTACTTTTACAAGCATTTTTTCTACAACCTTAAGAGGTTGCAGAAAAAAATGCTTTTAGAAGCCTCTGACAATCCCAGCTGAGCCGCGTGATCATCAGAGGCTTTTTTTTTTTACTTTTAAAAGCATTTTTTCAGCCGAAGAGATTGTAGAAAAAATGCTTTTAAAAGTAAAAAAAACCAGCCTCTGATGATCGCGCGGCTCAGCTGGGCATGGGGGGGGGGGCGCAGGGATTTTTGCTACCGGTTCTCCGAACCACCCGCGGCTGTCGCTACCGGATTGGGCGATCTGGTCTGAACCGGGAGCATTTCACCCCTGGTCCAAATCCCTGCTCAAGGCAGGGGACCTTATACCATCCTGGTCAAATGGTTGTCCAGTCTATTCTTGAAAACTTTCAGTGATGGCGAACCCACAACTCCAAGAGGTAATGATGGCCATGCATTGTAATATTGATATAAAGCTTATTCTATAATTTCCCTTTTTTAAGCAAATGTGACACAACTCTATGAGTGTGTCAAACATAACACTGCCCATACCTATAGGCAGTGGTGAAATCCAATTTTTTTTACTACCCGGTTCTGTGGGTGTGGCTTGATGGGCGTGGTGTGGCTTGGTGGCCGTGGTTTGGTGGGCATGGCAGGAGATGGATACTGCAAAATCTCTATTCCCACCCCACTCTGGGGCCAGCCAGAGGTGGTATTTGCCGGTTCTCCAAACTACTCAAAATTTCCACTACCGGTTCTCCAAAACATGTCAGAATCTGCTAAATTTCACTCCTGTTCATAGGGCTAGTTAAGGATGCTGACTGCAGTGAGATATCTATCAATTATGATGCTATAATGGCATTGTACAAAAATGGATTAGAAGTAATGTGACAAGATTCTATCCATTACTACCTATAAATATTTGTGTGAGAGTTTCAAAAGATAAAGATCTTCTGTCTGAGACAGAAATAAAAATATTCTGGATATATTCAGAGTTGATTAAATAGAAAACTTAAAGGTGCCTTGAATGGTCTCCTACTTTTTGCCCAGCTGCAATGTTGTAGGACATTTTAATGATGTTATAGCTGCTTGTAAGCTTTCTAAATGACAGTTAATGTAGTTATTCATGCTCTAGAGTGGAAAAAATAGTTACTTTTTACATTAAAAATACATTTCTGATGGTATTTAATTTCTTATTGATATTGTGCAATTAGCAAGGAATTCATTACATTTTAAATAAACTCTTAAATCACAAGTATTGAACGACACTGCATATTCATAATAAAAGACATAGATATTTGCATAAACATGGATTCAACCTGAGTTAATGAGCACATGAGCCCCACCCACAACATCCTCCAATGCCCAATGGACATTAATCTAGTTAGATCTTGGCACTCTTGACATAAATATTTTAAAAAGCCCCTGTAATTGCCTTTTTGGATTTAACTTTTGTTCCCTGCAATGAAAAGCTTGATATGGTCACTTCCATATGGTCATTGCAGCAATTCTATATGCTAAAGTAACCAAATGCAGTAATGGTATGTCAGATTTTTTTGAGTTAACATACAATAGCTAAATAAATGGTCATAATTTGAGGACTACCTGAACATTTAAGTACATTATTTCTCTAGACTGATCTGTCCACATATTGTATTTATTTACATATGGCTTTTTGAAGATAAAAGACATCACCTAAAAATCCATTATTCATTCATTTGTCAAAGAATGAAATAAATTTGGTTTGGCATGATCTGTTTTTAACAAATCCATGCTGGCTTTCAGTTATAACTATTTGTTTCTTCATGTTTGCAGATCTGTTTTTTGATTATCTTTTCCAGAAATTCCCAGGTATTGATGTTAGGCTTATTGGCCTGTAGTTTCCTGGGTCTGTTCTCCCCCCCCACACACACACATTTGTTTTGAAGATGGGAACCATATCAGCTTTTTCCAGACCTCGGGTTATTCCCTGGTGCTCCAGGATCTTTGAAAGATGTGGTACAGTGGTTCTGAGATGACATCTGCCAGCTCCTTCAGAACTCTGGGATGTAATCCATCAGGTCCTGAAGATTTAAACTCGTCAAGATCAGACAGACTCTTACCATTTTCTTGCTTATTTCAATTTTTATTTCTAGTCTGTCTTTTACGGGTAGGTTTTTGGTAGGTTGGGCTATAGTTTCTTTTTGCGTGAAGACTGATGAAAAGAATGAGTTAAGCAACTCTGTTTTCTCTCTACTGCCTGTTACTTCCTTGCAATCTTTTCTCTTTAGAAGACCAATTGTTTCCTTGACTTTTTTCTTGTTCTTGAAACATTTTTTATTATCTTTGACATTTATTGCAAATCTTAGTTCGTTCTGAACCTCAGCTTTCCTGACTTCATCTATGCAGATATGGGCTATCTGCTAGTATTCTGCCTTAGTTATGTGTCCCTCTTTCCATTTTTTATACCTATTCCTTTTTGTCTTTCAGTTTATCAGAGATCTTTATGCAACCATGCTGGTTTCTTCTTGGATTTCTTCTTTTTCTTTTTCAGAGACTGGGCTGGACTGGGCTTTTATGATCATAATTTTTAGAGTTTCCCATGCTTCATGAGTTGTTTTTCCCTTTAAGATTTTCATCCATGGAATCTTTCCTAGGCTTTCTCTTAGTTTGTTAAAAATCAGCTCTTTTAAAGTTTAAGACACTGATTGGATTATGTTATGTTGCTTGTGTTTGCATTATATTGAATTCTAATATTATGTGGTCACTCTCACTCAAAATTCTGGCAACTTCCACCCCCTCTATCATTTCTTCTCTGTTAGTAAGAATTAGGTCCAGTATAGTTTTTCCTCTAGTTCCCTCCTCTACCTTTTGGATGACAAAGTTGCCAGCTCGGTTGGTTATGAATATGTTCGATCTCCCACTTGCTGCAGAGTTTGTCTCCCAATTGATATCAGGGTAGTTAAAGTCTCCCATTACTACTGTGGTGTGTTTTCTACATATGTTTGTTAATTGGTTAGCAAAAAGTTCATCTATTTCTTCTGCTTGGCTATTGGGGTATGCTCACTGGAAGCATATCATGAATTCACACCATAATTTCTTGAACTGCTGGCACCCTTATTCTAATAGAAACCTACATCAATTTAATGTTTAAGTGACTTGAGGCTCACAGTTATAATTGGAATTAAGTGGTCCCAGCACTAATAAGGATCTGAATTCTAATTTCTGTTTTAACAAAGTTCATTCCAAGAATGTTTAAATGCAGACATTTTCATAGTAAAGAGAAAACCTAATAACATTTTTGATACTGGATGGTGAATGGTTTAATTCTATATATTAACTCACAAATAATTTATATAATATTCACTTGAATTTTCTTCCACATGTATATATAATATTGTTTTTTAAAAAAATTGCTTCACATTTAAATGCTTATAATCTTTTAAAAGTTGGTACCATTTCACCAGGCTCATCACTGAGTGAATTGGATTTTGCAGTCATTTAAGCCATATTCTATATTAGGCGTGTTCAACTTGTGGGCCACAAGCCATATGGGCCCTGGACAGCTAGTAATACGACATCATAAGATCGTAAACTTTTAACATTATTATGTGACATATGTAACATATAATAACTACATTAAATATTATATCTGCTGCCCAGGACAATTCCTCTTGGGACCTATGCTCTACATGATGAGGAAGATTGAAGAGTATGTTTTACTTCTACCCACTCACCTCCATTGTTATTCCCATTGCTTTCTACTCATGGAAAATGATTGTTAATAGGTACCTTGAGGAAGGAAAATCTAGCACAGTTATTTCTTTTAGGCATATATTTTATGAGAAAATAAATATAAGTATTGCAATAATAACAGCAGTGGCTAAGAGGAGTGGGAAAAGACAGTACTGGGAAGAAAGGTGGGTAGGCTGGCACACAGGGCATGCAGAGAAGGAGAGCAAAGGACAAGATGCATCAGAATAGCAAAAAATATTCAGGTTTTCTAGGTTGGGCATTTGTATATAGAGGGAAGGGGCAGTGATATTCATTTTGATGGTTTCCTGATCACTGCCTGATCACTGCATTTGTTGGAAGAAGCTCTGGCATTTCAAAACTGATCACAATTTTTCATCAGAGTCCAGCATGACCTATTAAAGTTATCCAGTATTTCTGCCTAATTTAGTCACTAATTCAAAGGCTGCAATTGCAGGAATCATAAAGATCATTCTGAGTGAAAAATAAACCTATTGATCACTAAATCTGCTACTCCCCTTCTTTTGTGGCTTCTTACGGTTTCACTATGGAGAGATTCAACACAGTAAGTAGCAAATTTTTAAAATGTCCTGCAGCTGATACTTTTTTTGTGGACGAGCAGAGCTCTGAAAAGGAAAACCAGATTCAAAAATTCACAAACATTTTAAAAAAGTGACTCACAACATATTGAGCTGTCTTCCTTAGCTTAGGTAAGTACTGTTCAGTTTATTTCTGATTCATTCCAAATCACTGCATAACCCTAAACTTTAACATTGGCCATGTGGCAAGTTAATGAAAACACACATGATCTACTTTGGCAACAAACTGCTTGAATGCTAATGTCAGATTATTACAGTAATGCTTTCAAGCAGCAAAACATGAATACTAATGATATATGCATAAGATCTGCTTTGTATGATGAGTGCATTTAAAAATGAAGGGGACACTTACATACTTTCCTCATGGTCTGCATCACATATAAATGAGGCTCTGACATTGCTTCTTGTGCCCAAGGAAAATGTGCCCAAGCAGTCTTTTAGCAGAGTTTCTGGAACCATTCATTAGAAAATTAATTGTGGAAAGCAAGGGTTTTATGTGAAATCTAAAGAATTATAATAATTATAACAATAAACTTTTTATTGGAAATAAAATATATTTATCAGTTTATTAATGCTTCAAGTAGCTAAACTACAACTGTTACAATATATTTCAAGACAGGGCAGTGAATCAGCATCCTTCTTTGCCTGTTCTGTGTCTCCTCTTAAATGAAATAAAGTACAGTATACTGTGCAGTATTGACCATGATAGCAAATATTCTTTTATCGAGAGCTTTTCTTTCCTGTGTGGTTTTCAGGGCAAACTTCACTAAATAGTTTGTGTTTTCCAAATAACTGATATACATTTCAAAGAGTTGTTGTTAGATATCCTCTAGGGAGCTTTTGTGTCCATTTTAAAAATTCTATAACCTGCAGATATAAAAGCAGCAGCTATTTTGAATTTCCCATGACGGAAGAGAAAGTTGTAAGCTACGTATCTTTCTGTCTTATGGTAGTCTTCAAACCAACAGCTTTTTTTTAAATTCTCCATTTATTCAGTTGGCTTTTTAGTCTCAAAATATGAGATTGAATACAGGTAGTCCTCACTTCCTGACTAATTGTTCAGTGACCATTCAAAGTTATAATGGTGCTGAAAAATGAGATTAACAATTGGTCCTCAAATTTGCAGCCATTGCAGCATTCCTGCAGTCATGTGATTTTGATTTGAGGGCTTGGCAATCAATGTGCTTTTATGACCATTGCAGCATCCTTCAGTCATGCAATGGCCATTTATGAATTTCACAGCCAGCTTTGAATAAAGAAAGTCAATCTCTAATGGGCAGTTTAGAAATATGATAGATAGATAGATAGATAGATAGATAGATAGATAGATAGATAGATGATAGATAGATAGATGACAGGCAGAGTATCATAGGGCAACAATTTTTGAATCAAGGTACCAGGATCCATCACTAAAGGCAGGACAAGGAGCAATGGATGGAAACTAATCAAGGAGAGAACCTACCTAGAACTATGGAGAAATTTCCTGAGAGTTAGAACAATTAATCAGTGGAATGACTTGCCTCCAGAAGTTGTGGGTGCTCCATCACTGGAGGTTTTTAAGAAGATATTGGACAGTCATTTGGCTGAAATGCTATAGGGTTTCATGTTTGAGCAGAGGATTGGACTAGAAGAACTCCAAGATCCCTTCCAATTCTGTTGTTCTATTATTCTGTTATACTCCGGTGAAATTTCAAGGATGTTCAGATTTTTGTATTTGCTAACTTGTGGTCACTGCAACATCACTGCAAAGTCAGTGGAGAAGCCAGCAGGAAGTCAGAAGTCGCTTCTGTTCCCACTGCTGTTTTGCCCTCCCATGGTTCTTTTCATCTTTTCATTTAGGTAGATAAACATTGACAAAGAAGTTCCAAAGGGTCATAGGTTGTTTAGTTCTAATATTAAGTAGATTTGTGATCAATAGAGGCAAAAAGACTCATCTCATTAAAGAATTTTTATAAGAATAAAGAGGTTTTTAACATACGTTATTTCTTTAACATACAGGAATAAAATGCTGTTGTAAGGTATAAGACTATTTGAATATAATCACTATTCGTTTTCACTGTTTTAAATGTTAACTCTCTATTAGGAGATCTCTCTTATCAAATGTAGTCAGTATGAAAATATTCTGTTCTTAAAAAAGCATGCATGTGTTCTGTCAAATGGTTGAAGGTTTGAGATGTTAATGGCTAAATAAGTTTGTGAAATACAGAAATATGCAACACAGGTTCTTAACTATGGTATGGAAGTAACTTGGGGAGAAGGGCACCTTAAAAAAAAAATCTGAGGCACGATAACAGAATTTGGACTTTTGACTATTACTTTTTTGACTATTATTTTTCTAATATGTTTCCATCTTGGGCCTGCATGACATATACAGTTTATCTATAATAGTTGAAATGTCTTTAGAAATGTTACTGAAATTCACAAATTTGCAAAACTGCGCATGGAGGCCATTCTGTCCAGCCCAATGAATCCACTTCCAGTTAAGTGCAGAAATTCAAAATAAAAATCCCTGTCTAGTCTCATCTTGAACACTATTCAGGTTAAATACTTTCATCTGTTATTTTAAATTTCTAAGTTTTCAAAATGGAAATGTTTTTCTTAGGTGGTAAAAGAAAAAATTAAATATAACTAAAGGTTTACAGCCTGTTATTTGTGCAAGTCATGGGGTTGCTATAAAATATACTATAAATATTAATCAAAAATGAATGTAGGATGAGAAATAAGTGTGGCTTTCTCAGAAAAACCAGGTTTCAAGAATTATGCAGAAGTAAGTAAATTCATCCTTTCTTCTGATTTCCTTTTGGATTATTTAAATTTTCCAGTTTTAAAAAAAACCTCACTTTTTATGAACCTGTAATTCCTTAATTTTGGGTAGAGTTGGGGGTGACTGGATGGAGCTGAGTATTTACTGGCTGGATGCCCTTCCTGACGAAAGTGGAGTTCACAGCAGATATTTTTTCTTTGCATCCTAGGAGAGAAAAATCTGCCGCTACCTAGGATTGAACTCTCAACCTTCAAGTGGGAAGCAGGTGTCTTTACCACTAGGACACCATGTCTCTCAATTTTTTCCCAATTAAGCAGTTGTATTTTATAAAGTTGTAAGATGCTATCATTTTTGTGTATATAGATTAAAATTTAATTAATAAAAATGATACATGTATTTCTTACCCAGGCTTAGCCCTAATGAAATAATTAGTTTAATTTATGGGAGGCATGGGTCACAAATTCATTTATTATTTTAGGGGACTCAGTGTTTGAGAATCATGTTATAAATAATAATATCATTTAGCAAACGTAATCTTTAAAAATGTTCCCATCTTCAAAAAAAAAAAAAAAAAAAGGAAAAAAACAGACCCAGGAAACTACAGACCAATCAGCCTAACATCAATACCCAGGAAGATTCTGGAAAAGATAATAGAAAAACAGATCTGCCAACACCTAGAAACGAGTAAAGTAATAACTAGCAGTCAGCACAGGTTTGTTAAAAACAGATCATGCCAAACCAATCTTATTTCATTCTTCAACATAGTGGCTAAATTAGTAGACCAGAGAAATACTGTGGCCATAATATACTTAGACTTCAGCAAGGCATTCAACAAAGTAGACCACAACCTACTTCTTGGTAAGCCAGAAAAAAGTGAGATAGATAGCATCACCATCAGATGGATTCGTAAACAAACCTTACTCAAGGAGTAGTCCTTAATAGGTCTACATCTACATGGAGGGAAGTAAGCAGTGGGGTACCACAAGGTTCCGTCTTAGGCCCAGTACTCTTCAATATTTTCGTAAATGACTTAGATGGGGGAATAGAAGGGGAATTTACCAAATTTGCAGATGATACTAAACTGGCAGGAATAGCTAACACCCTAGATGATAGGCTCAGGATCCAGATGGATCTTGACAGACTTGAACACTGGGCCCTATCTAACAAAATGGAATTCAGTGTAGAGTGAATAGGTGTAAATAAGTGTAAAGTGTAAAGTCTTACACTTAGGTAAGAAAAACCAAAAGTACACATATAGACTGGTTGAAACCAGGCTTAATAGCATAACTGTGAGAGCGATCTTGGAGTCTTAGTGGACAGCCAGTTAAATATGAGCCAGCAGTGTGCAGCAGCAACCAAAAAGCCAATGCAATCCTAAATTGCATTAACAGAAGGATACAATCAAGATCAAGTGAGGTACTAATACCACTCTATAAAGCCTTAGTAAGACCACACCTAAAATACTGTATCCAGTTTTGGTCACCACACTATAAAAAAGATGTTGAGACTCTAGAAAAAGTGCAGAGGAGAGCAACCAGGATGATTAGGGGACTGGAGATTAAAACATATGAAGAACGGTTACAGAAACTGGGCATGGCTAGTCTAGTGAAGAGAAGGACCAGGGGAGACATGATAGCAGTGTTCCAATATTTGAGGAGCTGCCACAGAGAGGAAGGTGTCAAGCTATTTTCCAAGGCGCCTGAAAGCCAGACAAGGAATAATGGATGGAAACTGGTCAAAGAGAGATGCAACCTAGAAATAAGGATAAATTTTCTGACAGTGAGAACAATCAACCAATGAAACAGCTTGCCTTCGGAAGTTGTGGAAGCTTCATCACTGGAGGCTTTCAAGAAGAGATTGGATTGCCATTTGTCAGAAATAGTGTAGGGTCTCCTGCTTGGGCGGGGGGTTGGACTAGATGACCTACAAGGTCCCTTCCAACTCTGTTAATCTGTAAATATTTTTTTTAACTTGTAATTATGGGAAGAGTAAACTGAAAACATTAGTAAGAACAACAGACTTGGCAGTTACTTAATAACCAATATCTTAAAACAAGTAATTTCACTTCTAAACTTCCTCATTAATACTGATAGTAACAGAAAATGAATGTTCTCTAATTCATCTATTCAAGAGATGGTTTCTATCCAAAACAAAGATCTGGGACATTTGGAAAGTCTGTTTATTTATTTTATTTATTTATTTTGTCAGATTTATATGCTGCCCTTCTCCTGCAGGACTCGGGGCAGCTCACAACAATAAAACAACCCGACAATAAATAAGAGTTAAAAATATTAAAACCAATTTAAAATCCCCAAACCCCAAGTTAAAATCCACAACAGATTAGGGAAGTTGGTGAAAAAGCCATGTCTTTAGGTTGGCGCGGAAGGTGCGGAGATTGGGGGCCGTCCGGAGCTCAGTGGGCAACCCATTCCAGAGGGTCGGTACGACCACAGAGAACGCCCTCATCCTGGGGACCGCCAGCCGACACTGTCTAGCCGAGGGGACCTGGAGGAGAGCAGCCCTATGTGAGCACACTGGGCGGTGGGAGGCCGGTAGGAGGTGATCCTGTAGATATCCTGGGCCCATGCCATGAAGGGCTTTATAGGTGAATACCAGCACCTTGAAGTGGATCCGGAGGACCACCGGCAACCAGTGCAGTTCGCGCAATAGCGGTGTTATGTGGGAGTAGCGGGACACATCCGTAACTACTCGCGTGGCCACATTCTGGACCAGTTGGAGCCTCTGGGTACACCCCAAGGGCAGCCCCATGTAGAGGGCATTGCAGTAATCCAACCAAGAGATGATGAGAGCATGAGTGACCGTACGGAGGGCGTCCCTGTCTAGAAAGGGTCGTAACTGGCGCACCAGGTGAACCTGTGTGAATGCCCCCCTTGTCACGGCCGTTAGATGGTCCACTAAAGACAGCATGAATCAAGGAGGACGCCAAGATTACAAACCCTTTCCGAGGGAGCAAGACACTCCCCTCCCATCAACAGTGATAGAGGCTAGATCATGGGATGCCGGTATCCACAGCCACTCTGTCTTGGAGCCACTCTGTCTTGTTAAAGCTAGAAGGAAAAGGAAATGTGTTACAGACTCAGATTCTTAAAATCTTGTAATGAGCACTCCTAGGGTAATATTGCTGGTTCTGTCTTTTCACTCAGATTATCGAAAGGGGATGTGCTAAGAGAGAGAATGAGATGCAGGTGCACTTGTGCATTATCTATACTCAGTAAGGATTAGATCAATCTTAATCTTACTGATAATATAATCATCTAATTGTACAACCCTGATTCCTTGGCTTCTTATATGCATGAACCTGTTCTTTTTAATTTAACATATTGACACCAGAAGGCCACATTGATCAAAGTGACAATAAATAAATGATCCTATTTTGGGAGAATTTTTATGAAGTTTAATGCTTAAAAGCAGCAGATGATCATTTTAATATTTGGAGTTCTCCATCTCCAGTAAATGGAAAGGAAAGGAGACTTGGAACCTCATTTTCCTGTTCTTAAATCAGAGTAGCCGAGTGACAAGCAAACTGGCCTATCTATATGAGCATATTGTTTTCCTGCAATAATTATCCCCGTCCTTACTGTGCTGATGAGGAAATAGATGCACTGAGCTGCAAATTACTTTCATCTCTCCTCTGAACAAAAAAGACACAGCGTTTAATTGACTCATTTGATCTCTGGCAATTCAAAGCAAGTAAAGTGGAAATATTTAAAAGTGGCACTTCACTTTGGAAAACAGGAGGGGAGAAGCCTAATTTTATTTACACATAGTAGAAGTGTGTATGTATAACAGCAACATTTGAAGTCTAGGTTTGAAATCAAGTTCTAGTTATCTTCCACCCAATTTAATAGAGCAAAGTTATGTCTCCTTGGTGTGCTTTTGAGAAGTATTTGGAGAAGTATCACTATTATTACTGAATAGTTCTCTGTGAGCCATGCAGCATTAACAAGGTTTTAGTCATTAAGCAGAAGCCGACAGTGTGTTTTTCAGATACAGAAGTAACTCTGATTTTTAAAAACATCTTCTCAAGCTGCTTAGTTTCACTTGTTCCCATTTGAAATCTGTATTTGTTAACAGCAGTTATTTATCTTGATCTTTCAAAGCCAACATTTTTTCACTGATCACATCAGAATTAAGGCAGGTAAAGCACAGGTTGAAATGTACTTGCTTGCTTTGCATTTCCATATAACTTACAAAAAGGAATTTGCAGGGATAAAACAATGGCTGCCTCAGTTTTGGTAATTGTACTTCGCACTTTTGCACATTGCTATTTTGGGTGTAGGGTTTTGCTTTAGTATACAGAGGAATCATAATTTTACTTGCATCAAAGTATATTTCATGAAACTCCATAGCTTTAAGGCCATTTAAGGCAATATGACTTTGTGAAAACTAATAAGTTCATGTGAAAACTAATAAGTTCATGTGAAAACTTATTAGTTCACTCTCCCCCATTGATGACCTTCCTCATTGTGAATCAATTTGATGATTCCTTAGAAGTAATCATTAACTTTCCAACTATGCTCCAGGTATGATGAAACAGGACCTAGATTTACTTTGTATTGCAGTTTAAAGAGGATTGTGGGAATTTTTTAAATGACTTGTACCTGTTTATTTAAGGCAGGTGGCAAGGGATACCAGGAATATTTTTGATAAAAGAATTTTTTTGACAAATTGAAAATTATATCAACACACTCCAATTCTGAGATAATTAAACATTGAATGTATCTTTAAATAGGATTAAATGTTTGGTTTTTTTCTGATAAAATGTAGCCAGATTATTAGCTATTTTACACCTATTTAATTTGTCTGTAGAGGCTCTCCCACATAAACTATATCATAAATTATTGCATTCAAATGCATCTTTGTTTTGAGTTTTGGTTTTTCCCAATTTCCCAATTTTATCCTTTTTTAGTTTTAGTTTTATCCTTTTTAGATTGCTTCTGAAGTCTCAAAAAGCAAAGGGTTTACAAGTAAAATTATTTCTTATTTTAAAGCCAGAAGTTTCAGTTCTGTTTTCCAAATGTCATTAGTAATGTAGAAATTTATCCTACAACCTAACATAAAATTTGATTTTTCAGATGATTTATTTTTGTACAAGTCCTTTACTTACCACAGTTCATTTGGTGACCATTCGAAGTTATGACACCACTGAAAAAAGTGATTTATGACTGTTTTTCACACTTGCAACATTGCAATATCTCCATGCGATCAAAATTCAAATGCTTGGCAACTGATTCATATTTATGACTGTTGCAGTGTCCTGGGGTCATGTGATCACATTTTGCAAACTTCTGACAAGCAAAGTCAATAGGGAAGGCAGATTCACTTAACAACCATGTTACTAACTTAACAACTGCAGTGACTCACTTAACAACTGTGGCAAGAAAGGTCCTAAAATGGGCAAAATTCACTTAACAACAGTTTTGTTATGTATTTAATTTTGGAGGGAAAATTAGAGCGGGAAAAAGCTCGATGATCATTTGCTAACACACTTGGCAAGTAGCTATATAAGGAGAGCTGTTCTACTGTAAATTTGCTGGATTCTCACTGTGTATTAAAAAGTTGTTGTTCACTTCGACCTGGCTCCTGTCTCCTCACTCACCCGATCTAACACTGGTGATGAGGATGGGATCAAGGTAGACAGGTTGCACAAAAAGCTGACAACCAAATCCAGCCAGGCGGGAAAATCTGCACGAGCCGAGCACAGCAGAACAATGTCCGCCTTCGCACCGCCAATGCTGTTCGACTCCGCGAAAGAAAAATGGGGATCGTACATGACATGGTTTGAATGCTTCTTCGAAGCAAATGACCTCCAAGGGCTGTCCGATAATTGGAAGCGAGCCCTCTTCTTGAGCCACTGCAGCCCCGAAGTGTTTGACACAGCCAAATCACTGTCAGAGCCAACACCGGTGCAGTCTGTACCATGGCAGGTCCTGCAGACTACGTTAAGGACACACTATGCCCCTGTGCCATCCAAATTCGTTCAGTGCTATGAGTTCTGGCAAAGACTCCAGAGAGACGGAGAGCCAATAAATGCATACATGGCAGCACTATGCAAAGCCGCCATGCATTGTGAATACTGAGATCTCGATGATGTGCTCCTAGAGCAACTAATCTGCAGAGTTCGAGACATTCGCCTCCAGAGGCTTCTGCTGGCCAAGACAAACCTCACCCTTCACATCGTCCTAGACGAAGCCAGAGTGCATGAATCATCTAACAAGGCAGCAGAAACCCTACAGTCTACCCCTATCCACAGGGAATTGGCTCTGACTTATAGCGATGAAGAAGGCGATGAAGACATCTTCAAAACTGACAACAAGAAAAGGGACAATGATGGTCGGGAAGAGAGTTGTGCTAGTTGTTGGGGATTCCATCAGAGACAGATTTGTCATTTCAAGGATGCCATTTGCAGGTGTTGTGACAAAAAGGGACATTTGGCACGAGTGTGTAGGGTGAGTCAACCATCTAGTCACAAACAGAGGGCATTCGCCAATCAAGCCGGTCAGCCGCGACCCCAGAAGAGGGACAGAAACGCCCAACAGAAGCGAGGCACCTATTCCAAAAAACCCGAGACATTTCAGACCGACATTGGCCAAGCTATAATGTCCCCAGAAAAAAAAAACTGCATGTAACCGTCGAAATTGAGGGGTCACCATGCAAAATGGAAATAGACACTGGCTCGTCTATTACCATAATATCATGGGCCGAGTTGAAAGCAGCAATTCCGAGCATCAAGAAACATCAGCTGAAACACTGGCATCTAAGGCTTGAATCCTGAAAACACTCATGACACCCTCTGCCTTGAAAGAGGCAGTGGTGAGGCCTCTCCTCAAGAAGCCTTCCCTGGACCCAGCAGTGTTGGCTAATTATCGTCTGGTCTCCAACCTTCATTTTGTGGCGAAGGTTGTTGAGAGTGTGGTTGCGTGACAGCTCCCCCAGTACCTGGATGAAACGACGTATCTGGATCCGTTCCAGTCAGGCTTCAGGCCTGGGTACAGCACGGAAACGGCATTGGTCGCGTTGGTCGATGATCTCTGGAGGGCTCGGGACAGGGGTTGCTCCTCTGTCCTGGTCCTATTAGATCTCTCAGCGGCTTTTGATACCATCGACCATGGTATCATGCTGCACCAGCTGGAAGAGTTAGGGGTGGGGAGCACTGTACTATGGTGGTTCTCCTCCTTTCTCTCCGACCGGTTGCAGTCTGTGTTGGCAGGGGGGCAGAGGTCGACCCCAAGGCCCCTCATATGTGGGGTGCCACAAGGGTCGGTCCTCTCGCCCCTTCTGTTCAACATTTATGTAAAGCCGCTGGGCGAGATCATCCGTGGTTTTGGGGTGAAGTACCATCAGTACGCTGATGATACTCAGTTGTACTTCTCCACCCCGGACCACCCAACGATGCCCTTGAAGTGATGTCCCGGTGTCTGGAGGCCGTGCAGATCTGGATGGGGAGGAACAGGCTCAGGCTCAACCCATCCAAGACCGAGTGGCTGTGGTTTCTGATGTCCCGATATAGTCAGTTGATGCCATCGCTGGCTATTGGGGGCGAATTGCTGGCCCCCACGGAGAGGGCTCGCAACTTGAGTGTCCTCCTGGATTCATGGCTGTCTTTAGAAGAGCACTTGATGGCCGTGACCGGGAGGATTTTTCATCAGGTTCGCCTGATTCACCAGTTGCGTCCCTTTCTGGATCGGGACTCCCTACACACAGTCACTCATGCCCTCGTCACCTCCCGCCTGAACTATTGTAATGCTCTCTACATGGGGCTCCCCTTGAGGAGCACCCGGAGGCTCCAACTGGCGCAGAGTGCGGCCGCGCGGGTGGTTATGGGAGCAACATGGCGCTCCTGTGTGACACCTCTCCTGCACGAGCTGCACTGGCTCCCGGTGGTCTTCCGTGTGCGCTTCAAGGTTTTGGTTATCACCTTTAGAGCGCTCCATGGCTTAGGACCTGGTTACTTATGGGACCGCCTACTACCACAAACAGCCTCCCACTGGCCGGTACGCTCTCATAGAGAGGGGCTCCTCCGGGTGCCGTCAGCCAAGCAGTGTCGACTGGCGGCCCCCAGGGGGAGGGCCTTCTCTGTGGGGGCACCCACTATTTGGAATGAGCTCCCCCCGGAGATACGGAGGATCCCGGATCTGCGCTCTTTCTGCCGTGCTCTTAAGACCCTCTTATTTCAGCAAGCCGGCCTGGCCTAATTTTTTCTCCCCTTTCTTTTAAATTTTTAAACTGAAATTTTAATTTGTTTTTAAATTATTGGGATTTTAAATTGTTGTGGGCTAAATTATTTAATTTGGTTTTAAATTGTTTCTAACTTTTGTACTTCTGTATTTTATCCTGTGCCTGTTCACCACCCTGAGTCCTTCAGGAGTAGGGCGGTATACAAATTTAATAAAACATAAATCAAACAAACATAAGGCTGAATGACTACCAGGGAAATCGCATCCCCATGGAAGGCTATGGGACGTTCCAGGTGAAATTTGTACATTACAACGAGTGACTGCCAATCACCATGGTCAGTGGACGTCTACCGAGCCTCCTAGGACTCAACTGGTTCAAAGTCCTGGGCATGGGGGTAACCAGAATCCACTCCACCAATGGCGTCCTGACGGACGACCTGCTCCGCGAATTCCAGGACGTTTTTGACGACCGCCTTGGCAAGTATGTGGGAACACCTATTTCTTTTAACCTGGACCCTAATATAGCCCCCATTAGAATGAAGGCGAGGAGAGTGCCATTCACGCTCAAGCCTAAAATAGACCAGGAGCTGGATAAGCTCATATGCCAAGGCATACTAGTACTGGTTGAGTACTAGTACATGCAAAGTGGGAGACCCCAATAGTTACCCCTCTCAAATCTGACGGATCAGTGCACATCTGCGCCGACTATAAGTGTACCCTAAACAAAGCCCTCTAGCAGAGCGCCTACCCTGTCCCCATCGTGCAACACCTGCTCCATTCACTGGGCCCTGGCAAGGTTTTTGCTAAACTTGACCTTGCGCAGGTGTACCAGCAACTGCTGGTAGATGGCACTACCACAGAAGCATGGACTATAGTAACTCATAGAGGTGCCTTCAAATGCACAAGACTACAGTTCGGGGTTAGTGTTGCCTATGGACTTTTCCAAAACGTGATGGAACGTCTGCTGCAAAGACTACCGGGGGTTGTCCCCTATTTCGATGACGTTCTTTTCACCGCAGCAGACGAGCAACAACTAGGGGACCGTCTAAAGGAGGTGCTGACTATTTTTAGGAACATGGGGCTGCAAGTTAAAAGAGACAAGTGCCAAATAGCTGTGCATGCTGTTGAATTTTTAGGGTAGAAGGTTGATGGGGCAAGCATACACCCCACTGAAAGTAAAATCAGAGCTATCTACAATGCATCAACCCCAAAGAACAGGGTGGAGCTACAGGCGTTCCTGGGACTTTTAATCTTTTATGCCATTTTCCTGAGGGACAAAGCCACAGTGGTCGAACCACTCCCTAGACTTCTCTCTAAAAAAATCTCCTTGGGTTTGGGGATAGGCGAAAGCGGCAGCGTTTGTGGCTGTCAAAAGACTCCTGATGGCTGACAGCCTCCTCGTCTAGTACAACAAGCTGCTTCCCCTTGTCCTTGTCTGCGACGCCTCCCCTTTTGGCATGGGGGCAGTCCTGAGCCACAGACTACCAAATGGACTGGAAGCCCCCATCGCCTATTTCTCCCACAACCTGTCCAGTGCTGAACGGAACTACAGCCAGCTGGACAGGGAGGCTCTTGCGGCTGTTGCCGGGGTCAGGTAATCTCATGAATATCTGTTTGGGAGATCTTTTGGACTGGTCACCGACCACCAACCCCTGCTTGAACTTTTGGCTGGGGATAGACTCACCCCTGCAGCCATGTCCCTGCGTTTCACTAGGTGGGCCAATTTTTTGGCTGCCTATTCATACAGACTCATCCACCAGCCTGGCCAGCGCCTTGGACACGCCAATGCCCTCAGCAGGTGCCCACTGCCGGAACTGCTGGATGATCCGACCCCGGGCATCCCTATCCTGCTGATTGACACTCTGGACTCTAGCCCCGTTTCTTCTGCTGAAGTCGTGAGGGCTTCTGCTAAGGACTCTGTATTGCGGACTGTTATGAGCTGGGTGCAAAGGGGATGGCCTAGCGGCCCTGTTGGTGGGGAATTCAAATCGTTTGTCTGTAAACAGCATGAGTTGGCTATGCAAGGGGATTGCTTGCAATGGGGGGACCGGGTGGTGATTCTGCTGGGCCTCAGAGAACAAGTATTGGCCACATTGCATATTGGTCACCCGGGAATTGTGAGGATGAAGGGATTGGCAAGGAGTATGTGTGATGGCCTAATATGGACGATTGCATTGCTAAATGGGTGGCCAAGTGTACTCCCTGCCAAGAGTCTCACCCCCTCCCCCCGTTGCCCAGTTCAAAGAGTGGGAAAGGCCTCGGGGACCATGGTCCCGCATTCATATCAATTTTGCTGGTCCATTCCATGGTCAAACCTTTCTGATCATGGTGGATGCGTATTCCAAGTGGCTGGAGATAATCTTAATGCAATCCATCACTGCAGAGTCTGTAATTAAGGCGCTCCGGAAACTATTCGCCACGCATGGGCTTCCAGACACCCTGGTGTCAGATAATGGGCCTCAACTTATGGCTGCTCAATTTGAGGGGTACCTAGCTGAGTTAGGGGTCCATCACACACTCACCACACCTTTTCATCTGGCCAGTAATGGTCAAGCTGAAAGATTTGTGAGATTGGCCAAAGAGGCATTAGCCAGACTTGGACCAGGGGACTGGCAAGCCAGGATTGATATCTTTCTGGCAGCCCAACATGTTACCCCGTGCATGGCAACGGGGAGGAGTCCCGCAGAGCTCTTAATGAGCCGGAGACTCTGCTGTACTCTAGATAGGTTATACCCCAATAACTCCTCTGAGGGATACATGGAAGCCAAAAGTAAGACTAGAAGTTTTTCTATTGGGACCCCGGTCTTCGCAAGGAATTATGCGGACGGTCCCCTCTGGGTGCCGGGGCAGATCTCTGATATTACCGGGCCCAGGTCTTATATTGTAGAAGTCAGCAATGGTAGGGTATGGCGAAGACATATTGACCAGTTAAGGAAACATCTAGGCCAAACAATGGCCGACGAGCCAGATTGCAAAATAGACAAACCAGTCCCTGACTCACCAATCATTCCTCCAACAGCTAACTCAAACCCGAAGTGGCCAGAAGACTTACCTGATGACCTCGGTGTCCAGTGCCACCTCCTCGAGAAGCCAGGCCCCTCCAGAGAATGCGACGCCCATAAAAAAATCCAGGAGGTTCCATTGGCTGGGCTGGGAGAGACAAAGGGTCCCTCCGACCACCCCAAATCCCCGCCTCAGACTGAATTGCGCAGGTCAACTAGAATCAGGGAACGCCCTACTTACCTGCATGATTATGTATGTAAATAGTTTTGTAAAATGCCTTCTGGGAGGGGAGGAGTGTTATGTATCTAATTTTGGAGGGAAAATTAAAGCAGGAAAAAGCTCGATGATCATTGCCTAACACACTTGGCAAGTAGCTATATAAGGAGAGCTGTTCTACTGTAAAGTTGCTGGATTCTCACTGTGTATTAAAGAGTTGTTCACTTCGACCTGGCTCCTGGCTCCTCACTCACGCAATCTAACAAGTTTCACTTCTAACATTCCTGATCTAACAAGTTTCACTTAGCAACAGAAATTTTGGCGTTGATTGTGGTTGTAAGCCGAGGACTACCTGTATTTAACTTTAAATCTGTCTTTATTCCTAAGTGTCCTGGATGGTATTTCTTGGCAACTCTCCATTTTATCCTTAACATTGCTATTTAATTTGGAAGGCTTTAATCAGTGTAAAGCACCAGGCTTTACCATGAGTTGTAGTACTGTCTTATGTGCAAAGCTATCTGGGTGACTTTCAGCCAGTCATTTTCATCCAGTCCTGGAAGGGATTTGTCCAAGCAGTCATTGGGAACCAAAAATTTGCTTTAAGGCACACACAACCATATCAATACAAAATATACAGGCAATAAATTGCTATCTTACAGATCACTCTTTGCCATTTTTTCAGGACTAGAAAATTGCTGAAATGTTGATATATGTATCTCTGTGTGTGAGGAAGGTAGAGAGGGAGAGAGAGATTAGGTATGTTTGCTGCCTTGAATTCTCCATAAAATAATTAAGATGGGATAAAAAAAAATCTTTAAAACACACAGCTTGATATGTGAACTGATGATATTTAAGGTTAGTAAAGTATATTGGAAGATGCATTTGAATTTGCATGTATGGAAAAATAATAGCATCTACGTTCAGTTTTGCATTTTAATGTGCCCCCCTGTAAGTCAAAGGAAATCATCCCCTGGGAAATGCAGGCTGATATCATCTGAATGCATATCTGACTACCTGAATTATACTTGCCTTCCTAAGATACTCAAAGATATTCATGATATTCTAAAGAATTTTCATGGATTTCCAGGGATAAAATCTAGAAAATAAAGGCATAAGATATCCACATTTGAATTAATGATGAAGAATACAAAGGTTAGTATAGTGATTACATACTGTATTCCCTGTCAAGGATTACTTCAGGTGTTTTAATAAGAACTGGTCAGTCAATCACAAGAGGGTTCTTGGCTTTCAGCTGGGATTTTAAGCTCTTGTATGTTTGAAATTCTATGGCTGCACTAAGGATCCTCATGTTTTGGATCATGGGCATACATAAAAATCACTAGGAGCATGGTTGCATCACCATAATTATGTTAACTAGATGCAGTAACTGTGCACTCTAACCAAGCTCTTTCAATTGGACTTTGTTCAACCTCCACTGAAACTGTACCTTCTAAATAGGTTTTAGGAAATGCAAGTACCATTTCTTGTGGCTTCAGTCTTGATTTAGCAGAATAACAGCGTTGGAAGTGACCTTGGAGTTCTTCGAGTCCAACCCCCTGCTCAAGCAGGGTTTCTGGAAAAGGTTTGCTATTGCCTTCTTCCAAGGATGGTCCCAAACCCAGATGACATCACGTCGAAGGCTAGAACTTACAGTCTCCCAGTTTTTAACCTTGTGCCTTTGACCTGTATACCAAACTGTCTCTCAAGATCACTTTACTATCCTATTTTTGAATCTATCTGAACAGCAGCCACCATTTCAGAATTTTTAAAACAGTCAAAGCAATTAGAAAACTGTAGAAAGTCATCAAGTCCAACTTTCTGCTCAGGGATTTCTGATTGGTGAATATTCAGTCTCCCTCTGAAAACTTTCAGGGGATGGTGGTGGTTACCATGGTTCTAGGCAGATTTTTCAATTGATTAAGAGGTATTACCATCCGAAAATTAATTCAAAGGTTGGTTCTAGAGGCAAGTTTTCATTTTTATTTTGTTTACTGTTGTTTCCCTAAAAATTTAAAAAAAAAATGTCCTGAATTCACGGAAAAGAATATAGGCAGTGAATAATTTGATATTGTTGTAAAACTATGTTTAAGCCATATCTGAGTAAGCATGCATGCCGTACCAGCATTCAGGATAACGTGAATTCTGCTGTCTTTTTCATGAAATATTGCACAGCAGAGAAATTTAAAGTTCTTGCTGGCTTGTTCTAAAAGTTCTGTTTCTTTCATACTTTTGTATTTTACCTTATGCATTTGTAATGCACTGTGGAAGCAAGTGTTGGATCAATTCTTGCTTCTGTAAAAAGCTTTCTCAAAATAAGTTCTCACTGATATGATAAACCTGAATCTGAGATAGTCTACTTCACAGCAGATGAAGGCTTGCACTCAAAACTATTTTCCTCTCATCAGAAAATAGTTAAAAATAAAGTACCACATCAGAAAGCATTATTTATTCCAAAGCATCCCAAAGTACATTTTCCACAATCAATATGCATAAAGAAAAAGAGGTTAAGTAGTTGCTTAATAATGTAACAAAACCATGGAGGGGGAAAAACACTGTAAAAAGCGATTAGTCTGAATATAATAATTAAGCATTTCAAAACATTGCTAAGAGGATCGGATTTAAGGAACAAGAGCTGAATAGTTATTAGTTTCAGACTTCAAGGGGTTCCTGATATTACCTCATGCATACCTAATCTTTTGAGCATTGCTTCAGCTAGACTAAGGAGTCATTTCAGTATTCTGTTGCCTTAGGTGTTGATGGCTGATAGACAAGGATTTATGTGCATGCTACACCACTGGGTCAGAACAGACTTCAGAATTAATTGTTTTTCCACAGATGAGTTTTGAATTTCAATTGCCCATATTTTTCTTCTTCCTTTTTTCCTTTCTCAATATTTAGTCAAGGTAACTGAGATTAAATTTACCCATTGTGTTTATCATTGACAGGCCTTAATAAGTTTTCAGTTCAAAAGCAGACCACATATGGAAATTGTAAAAAGATTCCATTTTCTTTATAGTATTGCATAGTAAAATGTTAATTAACTTGCATTAAGGTTACAGGCCTTTACCCATTTATCTGGGATTAATGAATGTTTGAGTAAATATGAAAGAATTGCACTTGAAAATTCCATACTAAATATAAGATTACAACCAGTCAGATTTCGTTTTAGAAGAGTGATGATTCAAATACGGGAGTGAAAATGAGGTATTGTTTTCCAATACTGATATTAAATGCTTGCTCATCTTCAAATTCCATTTCCTCTAAACTAATACAATTAGAAGTGATAAATACATTAATGCTTTTTATCACACTGAGTGCTTTATTGTTCTTTCTTTGATCTTTTCAAACCATCAGGCAATTTTGTGGCTGGTTAGGGACATGGAGGAAGATTTCCCATTAATCAGACTCTTGATACTGAAGTTTCTTGTCAAACTATCCCATGGAACCAACATAAATATGTACTCATGAGGGTAATACTGACCAATATAAAAACCATTATTTGATATAATGACTAAAATGAACTTTGATGTCAATACAAGGAAAACTCATATTGTTGGTGCTTTGACAAATTCCTATTAATTTCTTAGGGTTAAATCTGTATTTCACAATAAACTTGGTAAATGTATTTCATTAGAACCCAGTCATTCAATAGTATGTAGTTATTCTTGTGCTAGCATAGTTGTTGGTCTTGAGTTCAAGAATTCAAGAATCCCAAGTATTTCCGAATAGGATCTCCCCTCCTCTCTTTTCTATGAAGAGACAAGAACAGCCTGGCATTACTGCTTGTGTTAAGAAGTCAATATCAGTATAGCTGCTGCATGTCATATGAAAACATGTCAAATAGCTGTCAGAATGACAAGGATGGAGAGGTCTGCTTGGGCTCGCTTTCTTTCACCCAACAGCAGAAAAGGGTTCCTTATTGGAGCAATACAATTCAGCATCACTGTGAATATTCAAACACTCCAACTCTTCCCTGGTTTTGCCAATAAGACTCAGAGACACAGCCTCATATAACTGCTTCTCTCTCTCTTTAGATGTTGCCTTCTTAAACCTTCTTCTTGGGGCCATAGTCATCCATAACCAATATGAATTGGGCATTCTTTGCTGGTGAAATTTATCAGCCTCTTATCTATATTGATGAAGTATGACAATCGGTCCAAATGTTGAAAATGGTGACCAGGAGCGGATGCATCCTGCAGAACTCCTGAATAGCAGTCTGAAGCAGGTTCAGAAGAATCTTCCAACCCACACCTTCCTCCCCTATTCCAATCAATGAAATGAGATGTGCAGGAAAGAAACTACTGTAGTAATGGGGAACTTTAATTACATAAATCAGCAGTACCTAAACTTTCTGGTTTGGTAGCCTGGTGGGGGGCAGAGGGATGCTTCTGTGTGAGTGGCAGGTACATGTTCCGCGCAACCACACACAGCTCCATTTGCACAAGTGGTGGGCATTTACATCCTCCAATTGCACAAATGGAGCTTTGCATGTGATCGTGAGCGCCCTCAGCTTGCACAAGTGGAGCTGCACATGTGCCCATCACTTGCACATCTGGGTTTCGAATGGGCCATGGGACACGAGTGTGACACGGCCTAGGGATTGGGGACCTCTGACATAAATGACTGATATAAACTGGGAAAGAAACTCCTGCAGCAAGAGGAAGATCAAACAGGTTCCTGACAAACTTTGTTACCCAGTAGAGGAAGGAACTAGACTAGAGGATCAGCTATACTGGACTTGATTCTTACTAATAGGGATGAAATGATAGAAGGGGGGAAGTTGTAGGAAACTTAAGTGACCGTGCCATACTAGAATTCAAAATAATGTTAGGCACAGGCAATTGAACAAAGTCAAACAAATATTATAGACTTCAAGAGAGCTGATATCAACAACTAAGATATATTAGGAATGATTCCATGAATGGAAATCCTAAAGGTAAAAACAATTGAAGATGTTTGGGAAATTCTGAAAAACGAAGTTAAAGTCCAATCAAACACAATACCACAGAGAGAGAGAGAGAGAGAGAGAGAGAGAGAGGGAGAGAGAGAGAGAGAGAGAGAGAGAGAGACCCCAGACAAAACTAGCATGACTGCACAAAGAGCTCTCTGACAAACCGAGGGACAAAAGGGACAAGTATAAAGAATGGAAAAAGGGTTTCATAATTAGATCAGAATATCAGGAAATAGCCCAAATCTGCAAGGATGGAGTCAGGAAAACAAAGGCTTAGAATGAACTAAGACTTAAATATTACATTTCTTTCAAAATGTAAGGAATAAGAAAATAGTCAAGCCAATCAATAGATAGGTCCACTAACGGGAGAAGATAGCAAGATGGTGATGGGCAGCAGGGAAGAGACGAAACTACTTAATATCTTCTTTGAGTCAGTCTTCATGTAAAAGGAAAAGATAGTACAACTTTTCAAAAGCTGCACTGTGGGTGACAGAACAGAAAAGCAGGTCAAAATAGGCAAACAATTAGTAAGAGAACACCTTTCTACTTTACATGAGTTCAATTTATATCCCAGGGATCTTTCAGAGCTCCTGTAGCATGGGGGTAATGCCAGAGGGGACTGGAAAAGAACTCACATCGCACTCATGTTAGAAGCATCAAGGCTCTTCCAGTTTGAAAGGATTAACCAGTGACATCACCATTGCCTGGACGATTCAAAGTTGTGTGTTCCTTTCATGTACCTGTTAATGTGCCTACCAAATTGGTACTTATTTATCTACTAGCATTTACATGCTTTCGAAATGCTAGGTGGGCAGGAGCTGGATCAAATGACGGGAATTCACCCTGTCACTTTGTCTGCACTTTGTTTATATACTCTTCTCTCCAACTTACATTTTCATAGAATTAGGTTTTGGTTCATTGGAGAATTTGAAGGGAAGCATGAATCAAATAAATTTATCAGAACTGCTTTAAGCATCTATTGTCTGTCTGTCTGTCTGTCTGTCTGTCTGTCTGTCTGTCTGTCTGCTTGCCTGCCTCAATCCATCCATCCATCCATCCATCCATCCATCCATCTACTATATCTCTGGAAATTCCATCAAGCAAGCTGCAGCATGACATAGGACCTGGTCCTCAAAGCAGATTGGCAATTTCTGAACAATAGCAATAGCACTTAGCAATAGCATTTAGACTTATATACAGCTTTACAGTGTTTTACAGCCCTCTCTAAGTGATTTACACTATTAGCATATTGCCCCCAACAATCTGGGTCCTCATTTTACCGACCTCGGAAGGATGGGTGGTTGAGTCAACCTTGAACCAGTGAGACTTGAACTGCTGAATTGCTGGCAGCTGGCAGTCAGCAGAAGTAGCCTGCAGTAGTGCATTGCAACAATTGCCCCACCACGGTTCTACAATCATAGTTCCATTCATAAAGAAAAAAATGTGTTGAAAAATGCAAAAGTAGAAGGTTGTTTCAATAGTAGATGCGGGAGAGTTGCATTACTTCTTAGAGTTTGAAACTAGCTTAAATTTTTTTCATGTGGTGAACATTTTATGATCTCTATTACCTTCTTATGCTTGCCTGAAATTTTGCAGTCTACAATGCTGCAGTATTGTATTTTGCAGGGTCATTCTATTTCAGCAGAGGTAACATAAGTTGCTATCCATAGTTTTGTTGGTAAATAAGAATGACCAAGAAAATAGCATACTGTATAAACAAGTTGACTAATGAGCATGGGCATTATATCCTTCATTGAACATATTTTGGTGTGCAAGTTGCAGGATATTTGTTTACTTGCTTTCTTTGAGTTTGATACCCATTCATTTTAATTAACAGCTTAGTAAGAAAGCTTTGCATAAAAAAGAGCTTTTTTTCCCACTCTTGTTAGTTGATCCTGCTAAAGTTTCTAATTCTCACAGGTTCATTTCCAGGTCACTTAACTCCTTATTTACATGCCACTTCCATTGGATTAAAGCAGCAACAAAAACTGTATACAACAGTTCAATCAAAAGTTTGCTATTCCCTTTTTTTTGCATGTAATTTTTATTAAGAATTGTAATAATAAAATGTAATACAATAATACAAACTAAACTTAAAAGTAGAAAAGAAAAGAAAAGCACTAAAAATGCAAGGAAAAGGAAAAGACAGAAAAAAATAGAAAAATAGAAGAAAGTGAAAAGTAAGAATAAAGAAATGATTTCTACCTTCATAACAACAAATATAAATAAATTTAATAACTCTCCAAACTCTATAAACTTTCATTTGTCTCTTAATCCGATCAGCCTTGGAAGCCATATTAGGCCGGAAGCTTCAATGCTGCCATCTCCTCGTGTGTGGGAAAGTAGGAGGGGGGATTTAAGAGAGGAAAATTAGTAGACATAATAGCATTCTTCCTATCAGTCAAAGTCAGGGCATTCCAGCATCTGGAGGTGGAATGGATGTTGATTGGAGCATGTGACCGACTGGGGAGAAATGGGATGGTTTTGGGAGCTTTGAATTACTGAAGGAAAGCCTGGGCTTTTCAGATTCGGGATTTCCCAGATGTGCCATAGTAAAGAGGACTTTGGAAAATGCTTGCTTCTGCGTCTTTACTTGGAGAGGGGTTTTTTTCTGGAACGCTGACATTATCCCGAATCTCTCCCTAAGCCTAACAGCACCCCGTAAGGGGGCTGTCAGGGGTACTGAGCCCCAGCCTCTACCTAAACCATGGGTGATGCAAAGACTCAGTGAAGATGGAGGAGAAAGGAGAAATTGGAGGAAGGCTCGCCAGGGGCCCAAATGCTCAAGAAATTGCCGATCCCTTGCTTTCTCTTGCTGAAGAAATGGGACAAGCCATGGAGGCTGCCGAGACGTCAGATTCCTGGAAGAGTTGTCACTCTGACCCAGCTCCAGGAGGGGAAAAGAAGTCACCCCGTGAGGATGGAAGTGGGGACTTTCACCCCCCCTCCCAACCCCTGGAGGTGAGTTGGAGGCTAGCGAAACCAATGTTCACCATCCCTGATCCAGGACATGGAGGGGGGATTAGTAGACGCAGAACCCTCCCTTACTCATCCAGAGGCCAAACAAGAGGATTAGCGCAGCATTCCAATCCTGCAGCAGTGGGGCATCAGGCTCAGCCAGCATACGAAATGCAAAACCCCCCTTTTGGGGCCCCTTGCCAGCCTGCCTTCTCGTTACCTCCTGCTGAGAATATACAGTCCGGATGGGGTTTCTGTCCTGGCCAGGGATGGATCCAGAGCCAGTGGTATCCCGCGCAGTCTATTTCAAGCTTCCAGGGATGCCCCTGGCCCCCCTCCTATGGTTCAACAATCCTGGCACCACAGGGGAAGCTAATCCAGTAGCCGGCTGGAGTGCCCTTCCCTCCAATGCAGTAAGCAGCTCAGCAACCAGCCCCCCTCCCACCACCACCCCGCTTCAGAGCAACTTTTGACGGGACGCCAGCCAAGCTAGCTTATTTATTCGACGACCCAGACCATGTAAATGAAAATGAAGCCACACTAAAAGTCATGAAGCAAGGTAATCGACTGATGAAAGACTTTGTATGGGACTTTAGGTGAGTCGCAGGGAATCTGGGCCATTGGCCTGACCGCATATTGCTGCACTACTTCAAGGAAGCCATCGACCCAGAAGTCAAAAAAGCCTGTGGGATCCGGGGAGTGCCTGAGCATCTCCACAAGTGGTATACCATGTCCATTGCTCTAGACAGAGTAGTCCACCCCCCAGCCAAACCCCAGCACAGCAGCCACCTCATAGGGTGTTAGCTAAAAAGCCCATTTCAAAACCTGCAAATCTCACCCTACCTCCACCGGGGTGTGTGTGATTAAGTGCTATCGCTGTGGACAAATAGGCCATCGAGCTTCTCAGTGCCTGGCCCCTGCCCCAGTTCCACAACAATGGCCACAGCTGCATGAGGAAGGAGGGCTCCAAAGAAAGCCCCAGACACCGGCCGATTTGCCAAACAAGCCGTGGAGATTCCCCTCCCCACTGAAGAGAGGGGGAACCCTCCGGCTACAGGAGCACCTCCTGACAAGCCCAGCGGGGATGAAGACCTGATGGTGACTGCACCCATCACCCCTTTCTCAATTAAAGTAAAACTAGTCCTGCCAGAAACAGGGAAAGAAACAGAACTCCCAGCAGTAATAGATACCGGCTGCACCAGATGTCTAATTGGCCTTAAGATTGTAGAACAACTGGGCATCAAAACAACACCCTTAAAACAACCGATTAAATGTTACCAGGTGGATGGCACACTAATTGGGGGAGTCCCTTCCACTCATATTACTGAACTGATTAGATTGGAAATGGGGAAACATCATGAACTTATACGATTTATAGTAACCCCAAAGATGTCAGAATCTAGCTGGCTTGGCTAGACAAATGGGCCCCCAGCATCACATGGGAAGATGAGATACCGAAAAATCAGGATAGGGGTTGGTCCAACACCACCTGCCCCTCCCCCCAAACACCAATCTACCCAAAATGACCAGCAGCCAGAAACAGCAACGGCTTGTTCAGACGGGCCGCCAGGCAAACACCAAATCCCTAAGGTGTATGCAGACTTAGCCGAAGCTTTCAGTGAGGAGGAATGTAACCTCCTCCCCCCTCACTGGCCCACAGACTGCACCATCGAATTACAACCAGGGGCTAAATTGCCAAAGCCTAGAATGTACTCCATAACATCTGCTGAGATGACTGAATTGAGGAAGTACATTGACACCAACCTAGCCAGAGGCTGCGAGATCCACCATGGCCGCTCCAATATTATTTAAAGAAAAGAAAGGTGGCACTTTAAGATTGTGTATCGATTTTCGATCCGTGAACGCTATTTGCATACAAAATACCTATCCCCTCCCACTGATGAAAGACTTACTGAACCACCTATCGAAAGGGAAAAAAAATTTTTTTTGAAAAAAGTTTTATTTTAGATTAAAATTAAAATAAATAAATAAAACAACAACATAAAAATATCATCCTTACAAACAATTATAGACAGCATCTCAATCGGTTAAAATCATTTTGTGCTTACAATTTTCCAGATCTCATCATATAACAATTATTCTTTACTCAAACTGAAGATAAATATTTAAACATTTCATATATGCTATCTTATCTCCATACCTTTTTGTCAAACCATTGATAAAATATCTCCCATATCAAATAGTATTGTTTATCTTCCTGTTCTCTTATTTCAAATGTCAATCTGCTCATTTCAGCACAGTCCAACATTTTCATAATAATTTCTTCATCAGTAATTATCTTCTCTTCTTTCCAGTTTTTGGCAAATACAATTCTGGCCGCTGTTAAAATGTTCACAATTAAGTATTGTAATTCTTTATTAAATGTCTCTGGTAAAATTTCTAATAAAAATATTTCTGGTTTAAAGTCAATATGTCTCTTTGTCATTTTTTCTAACCACATAGGTATTTTAGTCCAAAATCTCCTTGCTTCCACGCATATTCACCACATATGGTAGTACGATCCTGGAGTTTGATGACACTTCCAACATTTCTCCGATTTATTCTTAAACATTCTGGCTATCCTCGTCGGGGGTAAATGCCACCTGTAAAACATCTTATACAAATTCTCTTTATATGCTGTCGACCTTGTCATTTTATAATTATGTGACCACAATTTTTGCCATTTCTCTAAATCAATACTATAACCAAAATTTTTCCCCCATGCGATCATTGATTCTTTGACTTGTTCTTCTTCCAATTTTACTTCAAGTAAATATCCATATAACTTTTTAATTACATGGTCATCCGAACCCATTAATATCTTGTCTAAACCAGTCGAAACACTATAAATACCTTCTTGTTTAAAGTCTTCTCGATATCTGGAAAGTATTTGCATGTATGAAAACCAACCTATCTTAATTCCCTGATCTTCTAAGTTTTGTTTCAATTTAAGTTCATCCTTTTCATCCAATAATTCATTATATCTAACAATTTGCTCCCCTCTAAATACCACTGGATAAGAAAAAGCTTCAATTGTATATACCCAGACTGGAATCTTCAAATAATGGTATTTTTTGATCTTCTCCCATGTCAAAAACAAAGCTTCACGTATCTGATGTCTTCTAAAATACCCCTGAATTTTAGTTCCTTTATACCATAAGAAAGCATGCCATCCCATCAGCAAATCATGTCCCTCCAAATTTAATAATCTAGTGTTTTTCAATGTTACCCATTCTTTAATCCACATTAAACAAACCGCTTGATAGTATAATTCAAAATTTGGTAATCCAAAACCACCCCTCATTTTAGCATCTTGTAACAGTTTGAGTTTTATCCTTGCCTTCTTTCCCTGCCAAACATATTTCAAAACCATTTTATTTAAGTCTGCAAAAAATTCCTTACCCAGCTTTACAGGATTTGTCTGAAAAAGATACAAGATCCTAGGTAAAATATTCATCTTAATAATTGCAATTCTACCAATCAAAGATAGCTGCAAGTTTCCCCATTTCACCAAATCCTGTCCTATCTGTTGCTTGAGTTTATTATAATTATTTTCTTTAAGAGAACTACATCTTGCTGTTAATTGAATCCCCAAGTATTTTACCTTATTTGTGACCTACATCTTAGAGATCTCCCTCAGTTCTTCTTTTAATATGTTTTTTAAAACATATTTTTGGTCATTATCTTCGTCTTCTCTTTATTAATTTTCAAACCAGCAACCTCCCCAAATTCACCTATTTTTTCTATCAATTTATTTATTGATGTTAATGGTTCTTCAATAATAAAAACCAGGTCATCAGCAAAAGCTTGTAATTTATATTCTTCCTTTCTAATTTTCATTCCTTTTATCTCTTTTTCTTCTCTAACATTTCTATTCAACACTTTCAACGTCAATATAAATAGCAATGGGGATAAAGGACCTCCTTGTCAAGTACCTTTTTCTATTTCAATAGCATCAGTCAATTCTCCATTAATCATTACCTTTGCCGTCTGTTTCGTATATATAGCTTCAATTGCCTGAATAAATTTCCTTCCAAAGCCCATCTCTTTCATTTGTAACATCATAAATCGCCAATTCACATTGTCAAATGCTTTTTGTGCGTCTAAAAATACCAAGGCCATTTGTTTTTCAGGGTGCGCTTCATAATATTCTAGGGTATTCAAAATTATTCTTATATTGTCTCTAATTTGTCTTTTTGGAAGAAATCCATTTTGATCTGGATGTATAAAGTTATTCAAGTATCTCTTAAGTCTTTCTGCCAGTATTGAAGCAAAGATTTTATAATCTGAATTTAGCAGGGATATAGGCCTATAATTTTTAACTTTCTGTGGGTCTGTGTCTTCTTTATGAATCAGTGTGATATAAGCCATGATTGGGGTATTTTATTTATCATTACTTCATTCATAACGTCCAAAAGTGGGAGACATAAGGATTCTTGTAATGTCTTATAATATTCAACAGGCAAACTGTCTGGTCCTGGTGTCTTTCCATTTTTTTGTTTCTTAATTGCTTCTGTTAGTTCCATCATTGTTATATGCCCATCTAGCATTTCTTCCATGTCCTTGGGGATCAAAGGTAGTTTTGCGTTCTGTAGGTATTTTTTAACTTTCCCCTCTTCAACCTGCTCTCTTTTATGAAGTTGCCTATAATATTCTTGTATTATTTTTCCCATCTCTTTGTTTCCAAATTTACTTTGTCCTTGGTCATCAATCAGTTGCATTTTTTTTTTATTCCCTTTCTTTTTTCAATTTATATGCTAGCCACCTTCCTGGTTTATTTGCATTTTCAAAATAATTCTGTTTAGCACTTCTTATTTTTTGGGCTAGCTCTTCCTTCTCCAGTAAATCCATTTTATGTTTTAACATATCCATTTTCATTTTTACATCTTTCTTATGTGGATCTTTCTGGATCCACATAATCTCTTATATTCATTCTTTAATATTGTAAAAGTCTGTCTTTTTTTACATTCCCTTTTTTAATATAATCTATTATTATACCTCTAGTGTAGGCCTTCATTGTATCCCAACAGTTTTGTATCGATGTATCTTCCTTTTTATTCTCCTTAAAGAAAAACTCCAGCTCTGTTTGCATTTTCTGTACAAATTCTTTTTCTTTTAAAATTGTATTATTCAAAGTCCATCTAGCTTTCCTTTTTTGACCTTTCCAAGTTACTATCACTGGATTATGGTCAGCCCACAAGTTAGTGTCTATTTCCACCTGTTCAATTTTCGGAATCAAGTCCATTGTTGTCCATATCATATCTAACCTGGACCAAGATGAGTGTCCGTTTGAGTAGAAAGTGTATTGTTTATTCTTCCCATTTCTAACTCTCCATATATCTTTCAAATTTATTTCCTCTATCATTTTAAAGAAAGAATTTGGTAGTGTTTTTCTATTATGCTTTCCTGTTTTTGTTGTTTTATAGTCCAATTTTCATCTGCTATTCCATTAAAATCTCCCATCATGCATATATTATCATAGTCCATTTCGATTATTTTCATATGTAAATTTTGATAGAAATCACTCTGATCATTATTTGGCACATATATTGCAACTAGAAGTATCTTCATATTATTATCAATTATCTCCACTATCAAAACTCTACCTTCTGAATCTGCATATATTTGTTCTGCTTTTATTGAATTTTTAATATATAGAACAACGTCTCTGTTTTTATGTTGTGATAATAATGAAAATTTTTTTCCAAGTTTAGTTTGTGCCAATAATTGTTTGTGTTGCTTTTTAATGTGAACTTCTTGCAAACAAATTATATCAAAATTTAGCTTCTCTAATTTATGAAAAACCTTTCTTCTTTTCACTGCTGAATTAAGTCCATTTATATTTATTGAAATTAATTTTGTTTTATCCATATTCATATTTTATATGTAGGTTTTATTGCTCTAGTTGATCTTACTTCCCGTTGTTCTTTGAATTCCACAGTCCCGCCAACAGCGCCCTCCATTGATTCAATCATTACCATTTCCTCTTCTGTAGGTTTTGTCGACATCAGTGTAGCTTGTGTTTCTGTTTCATTGTCACTTCCTTTTCCTTTAAAAAATCTTCATAAAAAGCTCTCGCTTTATCAATTGTATCTAGCCTGTATCTTTGAAGCTGCCATGTTAAGACCAATCCTTCTGGTATCAGCCATCTAAAATTAACACCCTTTTGAATTAGTATCTTGGTCAAAAATTTATACTCTTTTCTCACATCTCTCACTTTCCTTGGTATTTGTTTCAAGACTACCACTTCCTTCTCCTTGAATTTCAATGGTTTTTCTCTCGCCACTTGAAGAATTTGTGCTTTAATCGATTTCTTAGTAAATCTTATATGGACTTCTCTTGGTAATTTATTGCGCATAGCATATCTAGTGTGAACTCAATAAATCTCGTCCACACCATGGACGTCATCCATGGACATCCACTATGTCATCTCCTCTCTAGGTATCTCCAAAGCATTAGCAAGCATAGAAATCATGACATTCGCAAGATTTTCTCCTTTCTCTTCCTCCACATTTTGAAATCTAAGATAGAATTCTGCTTTATCCATTTCAAGTTCCACTACTGCACTTCTTTCGCTTTCCACCTCTCAGTGTCTATTGTCAAAATCTTTCATTTTTTCCCCCTTTTGGTCATCTTCCTTCTCAAGCTCTTGTAGTCTTCCTTCAAATTTTAACATTGCCTGTTGGATGCTAACCACTTTTTCATCTGTCTTTATTAATTGTTGTTCCATCCATTGGACATTCTCGTCTGTCTTAAGTAATTGTTGTTCCATCCTCTGAACTGTGCTCAAAATTGCTTGTAGCGACGCTTCTTTCTCTTTCTCTTTCTCTTGTTGTATCATAGTCTGGATCGGACGTTGTCCTCCAGATGGAGATGCAGAAGATGTGGTTGCAGCTCCCACTGTTACTGTTTTTTTACTCATTTTATTATAATCCACTGGTGTAAGGACCAAGAGAGAAAATTAAAAAACAAAAAAGGGGAACAAAAAGGGAAAAAGAAAAAGGAGAGGCAAAAAAGCGAAAAATCAAATACGGAAAAAGAAAAAGAAAAAAAACCCAGCTCTTCAGGTTCTTCCAAACCCTAATCCAACTAAGATTCCATTAAAAAAGAAAAAAAGAAGAAAAGAGAGAGAGAGAGAGAGAGAGAGAAAATTTCATATATAAACAAAATATCAAGGAGAGAGAGAAAAAAAACGATGAATTATAAAAATATAGAAGTCCAAAATCAAAAATCCACAATAGGGAACAATATGGGGGGAGAAAAAAATCATAAGAGATAGAAAAAAAAAAGAAAAAAGAAAAAGAAAAAGAGAAGAGCTTCAGGCACTTGAATGCCTAAATCCAATTCAATTCAATCCTTAAAAAGCCTCAAAATGAAAAAAGATCTTTCCTTATATTTATCCGGAAAGCGTACAGAGAATTCTCTCTCATACAAGCCTCAGAAAGAGAGAATAACAGTAGCTGCCCAAAAGAGTGATGATAATAGAGAGGAAAATTCCCCTTCACACTTTTCCAAGGCTCCTACTTCAAAGTCACCAAGAACACCTGAATCAACAATGCAGATAGATACTGTCTCAGATGTTCTCTTCACTTATGCTAAACAAGCTGGAGCTCAGAGCCACTTTGTTATTATTTTGGCTACAATATATCTATATATAGCCGCAGCGAGACGGACGGGCGATTTTGGGGCTCCAGAATTGCCATCGATAGCCCCGCTGCCAAACGGTCCAGTTAGGACCCCACAGTCTGGTTTTGACTGTGGCAGTGGAGGGCACCTCCTGTTGATCTCAGGGACATCGCAAAGTCCCTGATTGATCCAGGAAAGCCCTTTTTCCGGCAGCGGGGAAGCAGCCATTGCGGCTGCCAAGGCTGGGGCAGCTTCGGAGGAAGAAAGAGGAATGACAGCTATCCGATCTGGTGAGAGAGCTTTATTTTGACTGACAAGTTCACCTTAAGAGATGAGTGAGTGGATGATTAACTAAAGGAAGTTGATCGTGAAGAGCTGGAAGACTTTTCCTTAGATCTCTGATGTTGCACAATGACTTGGGGAGATCTAAGGAAATCTATGCAAAAGAAGCAAAAGAAGCAGCAGTGGAGGTGACAGGGCAGAGCGTGTGTGTGTGTGTGTGTGTGTGTGTGTGTGTGTTTATCCTTTCGCAAGGACTTGGAGGCAGCCCCTCTGAGGGAAAGAGGAGGCGGCGAAGCCCTGGCTGTCCCCCGGGAGAGGACTGCAGAAGGACAAACACACACACACACACACACACAAGCCCCTGTCGGCTCCACTGCCGCTTCTTCTGCATTGGCTTCTCGCGTCTCTTAAAGTTGATTGTGAAGAGCTTTTCCTTAGATCTCTGATGCTCCAACAATGACTTGGGGGAGGAAACGGCGCCTGGTTCCACTTCCGGGACAGGAGAGGCGAGGAGCAGCAGCTGCTGCAATGTTGGAGGCTCTTGGAAATGTTGGGGGGGGGAGGGCGAGAGGGAAATGAATCTCTTCTTGGTCTTGGAGGAGAAGTTTGTCAAAATTCCACCCCTTTTTTACGTGCATCCACGTTAAGGGGGCTTTGTCCCTCTCTTCCCCTTTAGTTGTTTCCTCACTCTTCATCCGACTCGTAATCAGAGACCGAAGCCCTGATCGGAGGAGTTTGTGGTTTGATGAGGCGATTAAAAGAAAGGCTGTTTTCCTAGACATGAAGGGTCCCACCCCCACCCCCCGTTTTCCAGTTTGGGCTGCTAGGCAGGCAGGCTTTTATTTTGTCAGCCCAAGGGTCAGGGGAAGGCACATAGGAAATCGCTCTGTCTCTGCAGCATCAGTCATGTGACTGAGTGGGTGTGGCCAACTTGATGTCACTCACAGCAAGGTTCCGCCCCTTGCTGGGAGTGACTTTGAGTTGGCCACACCCACTCAGTCACATGATCACCAAGCCACGCCCACCAAATAAGCCACGCCCACAGAACCGGTAGTAAAAAAAATTTGAACCCACCCCTGTTGCAAGGATACTACCTTCTTATTAATTTACACTCTCTTTGCAGGGTACTTCTCTCTATTTACTTTTGTTAATTTTCTTGGCAAGAAATGAGCTACATTTACATTTCAGACACATAGACAAATAAATACAGAAAATACATAGATACATATACTATAGATATATTTGAGGTCCAATAGAATTTTTCAAAAAAGAAAGGTAGAATATAAGCATAATGAATGAATGAATGAATAAATGTAATTAGTTTTCTTTTGCAGCAAGCAAAGGTTTTAATTAAAATAATCTTTTTTAAGACATAAAAAAATTGAGCGGAACTTTAAGAACATTAAGAAAGGTATCTTTTGACATTCCAGTATCTACATCTAGTGGAACCCACTCTTTTCTGTTTCATCTTATCAAAGATCTTTCTCTGTCTCTCTCCCTCTCCCACTCTTTCATCCACAAAAGAAACTGAGTTTATTATTTAACTAGGATTTTGGATTAGAAATTTAAGCAGATTATTTTAATAAATATTTTGAGAATATACTGTAAAACTATGTGGATAAGATCAAAGTCCTATCTAATCCAACCTGTTGTTCCTCTACTGGCTGACAAGATGCCTATATGGAAATCCTGCAAATGGGAGAAGTTATTTGAAGCAATTTAAATTCCAGGTAATGCATTTTCCCACCTACCATCAATTTACTACCATCTTCAGTTCTTTTAGTTTAGATTAGAAATAACAAATTTGCATGCCATAGCTGATATAGGTTATCATAATATTTAGTAATTATTTAGCTGTAGGTACAATATTACAGTTTGTTAGTCTAGCTTTTATTAAAACTCTTTATTTCATAATTTAGTGGAAAGAAAATAAAGAACAGATGGTAATACTTCGCAACAGTGCTTTCTGGAATCATGGGTTGTTGAATCTAGTAGTGTTATACAAAACACTTGGCTTTTTTGCAAAAACCCTATTTTTATCCATGTGCAAATTTTAATTCAGCTTGCATAAAACTTAATCAAGCAGTAGCACAAAGAGAAATGGAAGAGAATTCTGTCAAGGAATGACAATTTTCATCCAAATGCTTTCCAATAGGAAAAAACAGAAAAGAACTTCCAGATTCTACCTAGAACACTTGCCAGTTTAAAAATACTTTTTTGGGGTTTTTACATAAACTTCTGTGGAAAACATGTTAAAGTTTAGACTATATATCCTTTAATTACCACCACCACCACCCCGGTATAAATTACACAACTCTTGTAAAATCATGAATGGAGAACCTTTTCAATCCAAAAGCATATAGGCTATTCGAAAGAAGGGTTTATAAAAAGATGTCTCTAAGCATTTCACATACACAGGAATCTCTTTTCCTACTTCCCAATGCCAAAGGACACTGTGTTGTTTCTTCTTCTTCTTTGTCAACAATAAACCAGATGTTTTGACTCCTACTAATACGCTTGTCAATTTTCTTTGACTATTATGAATGGTATCACAAAATTATCTATCTGCTTTGTGTGTTTTATTTAGAAGGAGCTTACATACCTCCTGTTCCTTTAAGGCCGTGATGGCCAGAGGTGGCACGCAGAGCCCTCTGTGTGGGCACATGCACCGTTGCCAACTGGTCTTCACAGGTGCTGGAGCGCCTGAAAATGGCCCAAAAAATGGCCAAACACCAGGCTGTTTTCCAGGCCGTTTCCAGGCTGTTTTCCAGGCCATTTTTGGGCCGTTTTCTGGGCCATTTTTCAGGCTGTTTTTGGGCTGTTTTCAGTCCATTTCTGGCCTGAAAAATACCCCCCAAACACCCTGAAAACAGCCCCCAAAATGGACAAAAATGGACAAAAAACGGGCATGTGTGGGCCGGCCAGCTTGTCTTCAGGTTTCTGGCACTCTGGCATGCATTTATGCACATGCGTTCCGGTTTGGGCACTCAGTGCCAAAAAGGTTCACCACCACTGCTTTAAGGAGTTGATATTCTAAAAACTGAATACCAGGTTTAATGTCTTTGTTGTGATCTTCTTAGCTTCAGATTTGATCTCATATTTTGTTAGTTATCAGCACACTTTTTCCAAGTAAATGCAGTATGTTGATAAAGTACAATGGAATTTATATACTGTCAGTCATTTTGTTTGCTCCATAGTATATCTGGAGAACAATAATTAGGCAAAGGCATAATTCCATGTTAATTAATGCTGGATAATTGTTATCCTTCTCATCTTATTCTATGTGACTGATTTTGCTGAGCTTTTTCCTTTTATGGTTATTTTTGAAAGTTTTGTATATTTTTTAAAAAAATTCCAGGATAGCATAAGCAGATTTCAAATAGCTCGCTTTGGATTCTGCCCTTCCAAGAGGTTTCCCCAGTTTTAGTGAACATGAAACCCCCCACTCCAAGATTTTTTAGAATCTTACTTTTTCTCCCCCCCACCAATTATCTAGGTCTTACAGTGGGCAGAAATAAAACTAAAGATGTAAATTTCCATTATATGGAAGGAAGGATTCAATTTAAATTTAAACTTGGAGATAGTGATTCTTCTGATCTACTTTTCAAGTATCACTGTATTCAGCAAAGCAAAAATGAGTTTGGGGTTAGGAATGGTAGTAGTAGTACAGCTATTTCTAATTTCCAGGCACAGATATTTCTCCAAATTAAATGTCTACTTTCCATCCTCCATGCCATAACACTACGTCCAAATCAGAGACTATCTAAATGAGTTACTTGCAGATGCATTTCAATAAATATTGTTAACTCTAAGGTGAGATCAAATGCATTTCCTAACCAGAGAATTTGATAGACAAATAAGATTTCTTTATATTGCATAATCAGTTGGCATAAGAACGGAAATTTGAACATATGAGAAATATCGCCATATCTGTTATCATTCAAAGGCCAAAAACTGTCCCTTGTTTCCACTTGCACCTAACCATAGTTCAAGCGTGCCCTTTATTCTGCCCATCTGCCATGCCCATATGATGCTGCTTTATCTCAACCTTAACCCATGAATAAAGTAGGGCTTTTCCCTTTAAGACAGCAATAATGTGTGGCAATTGCAAGGGTGTACAAAAGCTAATATGCTTTGCTGACTAGAGTGCCACACTCCCGTTTCGGCACTCGGTGCCGAAAAGGTTCGCCAACACTGCTATATGTTCTTTGGCTGGCAGTCAGCAGTTGCAAGATAAGTAGCAATAATCAACTATATACAAAGTGAAAACATGCAAGTGCTTAGTCATTTATAATTTGAAGTCTTTGCAATTCTTCTGGCAATGAACGAGACTGAGAGCCAAGCAAAACAAAGTGGTCATAGGACAACCCAAGTGTCCAGTGCACAGATTGCAAGACACAAAACAGGGACACAGCAGAAATTGCAAAGGAACCTAAGAATGACTAGGGAATTTTTTTATATGGCTAGGCTATCTATCCCCCAGATATTGGCAAATTAAAATATTAGGTAAGCACAATGAAAAAGTATGGAAAACTCTTGATAATTTTGAAGGCAGCAGAAGTTTTTGGAAATGGGGAAAAATATTTATAAACTTTCAAAGCTTGGTCTGGAGCTCTTGAGTTGGAATGCAGATAGCTTAATGGCAAATTGTAAGAAACTAGAATATTTAGTGGATGATTTGGAGCTGTTGATTTGATGTGTTCAAAAGACTTAAATTCTTGTTGATATACGGCAAATCATATCATTCAGTTGGTAACTGAAATTCAGAAAACTTTGCATTGTTAAGATTTAAAGGTAACTATAGGTAAGCTGTCCTATTTATTATGGGGTATTAAAAATATTTTAATAGGACTTCCGGTTGGCGATTTGCTGTGACAGGGTGTGAGTGAGTGCTTGCTGCTCCTCAACACCCTTTAGCATCGCGTTTTGGGGATCCCCTTGGGGGACGCGGGACCCGGAGAGCCCTGCGGGCAAAAGAGGAAGCCGGACGAGCGGGAGGTGGGTGCGATCACCTCTCGCTGGACCAGGCGGCTCTGCCTAGCCAACGCGGTGAGCGGCCATTCATGGCGGGCACGAAGCAGCAATAACCAACAAAGACGGGAAGCTTAGAAGAAGATCGGAGGTGCGGTGACGGATTTAAGCCTATTCCCCTATACCTGAGATCGTGCGGTAAAGAGGAGGTCGGTGGAGCTGGGAGAGGAGCGCTCAGAGTGGCGAGAGGCAGTGACAGAGAGGACAGAGCAGCCTGTACTCCTGGCGATCCGATCTGATAAGCCGAAGAGCAGACGAGGGAGTGGATCGTATCTGTAAGGGGTTTTGGAAGGTGCGGTGTGGCGAGGGAGCAAAGGAGAAAAGAAAGTCCATTGCTGGGACTGGCTTTTTATATCGGGATCGAGTGGAAGAGAGCAGGAGCAATACAGTGACTGGCTGTTTGAGGCTCCTATCAAACAGGAAGTACGTCCATTAATCCGGAAGAGTGGAAGAGCAGTGGTTGAACAAGAAGACGTTCTGGCAGAGACTAATATCATAGAGTTTGGCTGGATCCCAGCAAAGCGGGAAATTGAAGAAACTGAAGACCTCCTATTTATACCCCATAACTCCGTAAAATAACACACTTATACCCACATTTCCATATATGTTAACATTTTCTTTATCCTTCTCTTGAATATCTGGGATAGTAATAATTGAACTCTGTTTCTCTTTTCAAATTGATAAATATTAAAAATTAGATTTGTTAAGCTATCTTATAGATATAAACAAAAGGAAAAAATTACATATATATATATATATATATATATATATATATATATATATATATATTTAATATATAAAAAAAGGGGGTTGATTATATATGAGAATTCAGACCTCTATAAGTATTACTAGATAAAAAAAAAAAATAGGGTCTGATCATATACAAGAATCGGGAATTGTATCCTACTAATTAATTATGATATAGTGTTTATATTCATAGTACAGTATTATATAGTATTTCATATTTATTTATATTTATTGTAATCTATTCCTATTTATATTTATCATATTTATCTATATTCAATTTTTATTAAGACCTGAACTCAGACTTCATTAACTTATTGTATTTACCTACACCAATACTCTTTACTAGGATTAGAACTTAGAATTTATTAACTTAAAATAATTATTTGTACAATCTATTTATATTACTTATTTTATATTAAGAGTGAATTTAGACCTTTATAAGTGATTAATTGATTAGGATTGATATTCTGTTTAATCTATTTAGAGGAGAACTATATAATTTTAATTACATAATTATATAATTAGTGACTGTTAATCGCTGGAAAGTGTATAGTAGTCTACTACATTAACTTAGAAACCTAGAACTTACTATTAAGTGGGAATTATTGAGAGTGTAGGGAGGACCAACAAAGGAGTGAAATAAAGATATAAGAAAGCTCCTCAGAGAAAAAGTGGCTAGGGCCACTGGATGAGAATCTGGAGAAAGATAGAGGAGATATTAAAAGACCAAAAATCGGTCCTGAAAGATATGGCAAGTTTGACCTCCACAATTGCGAAAACCAGTAAAAAAGCGACATCTATACCTACCCTAGCGATGTCTTCCCCAGCTACCCAGAAATCAGTGGAAGGTCTTCAGAAACTAGACAAACCCCCTGCAACTCCTACATTGCAAACGGTGCAAACATCCCTTCAGTCAATCCAAGAAACAATGCTTGCGATGCAAGAAAAACTCTTGAATAGCCACTCTGAACTAAAATCAGATATCCATGCTCTTGATTTTAAAATGAACGAAATCCAAAATGCTATTGCTAGTAACGAAAACAGAATTCTAAAAGCAGAACAAAGAATTGAAAAAAACGAGAAAAAACTGGACACAGTGGACCAAACCTTGTCGGCACAAAATAAAGAAACAGAAGATGCGCTGATCCAACTTGAGATGGATAAGGCCTCGTTTTACTTGCGTTTCCAGAACATCTCGGAGGAAAAAGAGGAGGACTTAGGTGATAAGATGGCGGAATTGATTGCAGAAACTCTGCAGCAAGATAAGCAGGAAATAATTCGTGAGATTGACGAGGTGTACAAAGTCCAGACGAATTACGTAAGAAGGAACAGACTCCCCAGGGAGGTCCATGTGCGTTTTGCTAGGAAAAAAGTTAGGGACATCCTGTATAACATAGCCCGGGAGGAAAAAATTACCTATGGAGGAAAAGAAATTAATATTCTGAAACAAATTCCGAGAAGAGTGAGGGAAAGGAGGAAAAATTATAGGTTCTTGACAAACCATCTAAACAGGAGGAATATAATTTTTAGGTGGCTTTTGCCAGAAGGATTGCAAATTTCCTGGCAAGGGAGGAAAATAAGAATTGACTGTCTAAGTGATGCTCAGGACTTTTTAGAACAACTAAGGGGAGGAGAGGAGGAACAAACTAGTAAGGAGGATAACGAGATAGTAAATACGGAAGAAGAGATATCCCAAGAGCAAATTACTAGAGAAGATATAGAAGAGGAGAAGAAAAAGGAGGATACTGAGGAAAGAGGAAAAAAATCAAGACCAGTGAGAGCCGTAACTTTAAAAGGCAAATAAGAACAAGAGACTAGAAATTAATTTTAGAAATGAACGATACTAAGATCATATCGGTAAACGCGAACGGTTTAAATGATTACAAAAAAAGAAGGATAATATTGTCAAAATTGGCGAAACAAAACCCTGATATTATCTGCATCCAAGAAGTTCATATAAAAAAAGATGAGGCTGATTATCTAAATTATTGTAAATTTGGTAAAGTATTCTCCTCATTAGCTGAGAAAAGAAAAAGGGGGGTCGCCATCTATGTTAAGAAAGGAATAATGGCAGAATGCAAATATAAAGATGGAAAAGGGAGAATACTTATAGTTGAAATAACGAGAGGCAATGCTAGGCTGTTATTGGTAGGGGTTTATGCACCGAATAAAAAACAAGGGAAATTCTACAGGAAATTGCAGGAACAGTTGGCAAATTGGGCACATCTTGAAATATGTATGCTAGGGGATTTTAATGGAATTGTGGATCCAAAGCTTGACTATAAGAGCGATACAACAAAAAAGAATAAAAGATCTCCCCTACCAAAGACTTTCTTTGACTTAGTAGATGAGATAAATTTAATTGACATGTGGCGTACCTTACATCCCCAGGACAGACAATTTACATTTTATTCCATCCCACAGAACTCCTGGTCCCGAATTGATATGGTTTGGGCTACCAGAAAATTGGCTTTAGAAATTAAGAAAGTTAATATAGGCTCTAATACTTGGGCAGATCATAAGCTCCTAGAAATCAGTTGGTCCCACGATATGAAGAAAATACAACAGAGATGGAGTTTAAGGACCAATCTCTTAAACGAAAAAGAGTTTACACTAAAATTGAATGAAGAAATCAAACGCTTCTTCTTAGAAAATGGGAATCGAGAGACAGCCAAAGAAGTGGTGTGGGACACTATGAAGGCGTATGTCAGGGGAATAGCTATTTCATATACTGCCTTTAAAAATAAGGAAAAAAGAAAGAGTAGAGAAGAACTTACTCAAAAATTATTACAAACTGAGGCCGAATTACAGCAACGACTGGGAGATGAGGCGACGAAACAACAGTGGTTGATGTTGAGACACCGATTGAATTTATTGGACCAGGAGGAGATGGCTCAAAAAATAAGAAGATCTAAGCATTATTGTTTCGAGAATGCTAACAAGTCGGGGAGATGGTTGGCGTATAAATTAAAAAAAGAGAAGGAAAAAAACCAAATACTAGCTTTAGAAGACCCGCAGGGCATTTTGTTGACAAAGGAAGAAGATAAATTAGAAAGTATAAGAAAATTTTATGAGTGTCTTTACAAAAATGAAGGAATTGAGCTAAATAAGGTTGAACAGTATTTGTTGGAAGCCAACCTCCCTCAAATTTCGGAAGAAGAAAAGGAAATGTTAAACGAAAAGATCACCATAGAGGAGTTAAGATCTGCCTTATCTAAAATAAAGAAGAATAAAACCCCAGGCCCTGATGGTCTCCCTGGGGAACTATATCAAAAATTTGATGATGCCCTGAAATTGGAACTGCTAGAAATTTTAAATGATGTTATTGCTGGTATAACAATCCCAGACTCCTGGAGGGAAGCCTATCTGACGATCATTCTGAAAGAAGGTGCCGACCCGAAACAGATTTCCAACTATAGACCCATCTCACTGCTCAACGCAGATTATAAATTATTTATGACTATAATTGCGGAGAGATTTAAGAAAATTCTAAACCGATGGATACACAAGGATCAAAATGGTTTTCTCCCTGGGAGACAGATTAGAGACAACTTGAGAACAGTCTTAAATACTATTGAATACTATGAACAACACCCTGGAAAACAGATGGCTTTAATGTTTGTTGATGCCCAAAAGGCATTCGACAATTTAAACTGGACCTTCATGATAAATCAAATAGATTTAATGGGATTTGGGACTAACTTTAGGAGGATGATAGAGAATATCTATCATAATCAGAGGGCAAACATACTAGTGAATGGAGACAGAACTCGGACATTTCAGATCCAAAGAGGAGTCAGGCAGGGATGTCCCTTATCCCCCTTACTTTACATTCTAGCACTAGAGGTCCTACTTAGAAAGATTAGAGCAAATGAAGATATCAAAGGCTTAAAGATTAGGAAGGAAATATTTAAAACCCAGGCTTTTGCGGACGACGTCGCCTTTATAATTGAAGACCCATTAGACACCGGCTCAAAATTAATGCAGGAAGTCCAGAACTATGGAGAAGTCGCGGGCCTTAAACTTAATAAGAACAAAACTAAAATAATCGTGAAAAATATGAAAAACCTACAAATGAAAGAATTAGAAGATCTATTAGGCCTCCAGGTAGTTAAGAAAATAAAATATTTGGGAATATGGATTACCGCAAGACTATCTTCATTAAAAGATGATAATTATATTCCCCTATTGCAGAAAATCAATCAAGCCCTTGATAGGTGGAGGAGACTTAAATTGTCCCTGACTGGGAAAATTGCGGCGATCAAAATGAATATTTTACCAAAATTTCTATTCCTATTTCAAAATATACCGGTATCATTGGATAAAAAATTCTTTCTGGATTTGAACAAATATATCAGGAATTTCCTGTGGGAGGGTAAGAAATCAAGGATCTCTCTTAAGACACTTCAAGGGAAAAGAAATTTGGGAGGGTTTGGGCTCCCTGATTGGGAATTATACCAAAAGGCGGCAAAAATAATTTGGATAAAGGAGTGGATTAAATTACAAGAAGGGAGAACTCTGACACTAGAAGGACATGACCTCCATGAAGGATGGCACGCTTACCTCTGGGATATAAAGGATAGGAGGAAAACGTATTTTCATAAACATAAAATAAGAGAGACATTGATTTGTACGTGGCTGGAAATTAGACAGAAGATATATACCAAGGTTCCTAGTTGGTTGTCGATTATAGAAGCTCTAGTGGTCCCAAATAGGAGAGGAAACGATAAACTGGGCACATATAAGGATATCTTGGACGAAGAAGGGAAGCTCAAACCTTTGGAAGCATTGAGGGACCAGGGGTTCAATCTGGATTGGTGGAACTATCTCCAAATTAAATCTAGATTTCAAGAAGATAGAGATAGAAGGGGTATTGAAATGAAATATGGATATTTTGACAAAATTATTTGGGGTCCAGAAAAGAAAATGCTATCCAAAATTTATAACTTTATATTAGATGAGGATAGAGCGGAGACGATAGCTAAAAAACAGTTAAGCATTTGGGAGAAAAACTTAGGATATGCCCTTAATTTCAATGACTGGGAGACAGCTTGGAATAGGAATCTCAAAATAACAAAATCGGCAACATTCAGGGAAAACCACTACAAAATGCTGCATAGGTGGTATCTAGCCCCGGACAGGCTGGCTAAAATATTCCCAAACTCTTCTGCTTTATGCTGGAAATGTGGAAAAATGGTCGGCACCTTTTATCATCTTTGGTGGACTTGTCCTGAGACAAAAAAGTTTTGGTTAAAGATCCGACTCTGGCTCTCTGAAATAATGGGACAGGAGATAGTCCTGGCCCCGGAATCTTTTCTCTTAGGTATGACGGAAGATGGTCTCAACAATAATAAAACCCATTTGGCAATTCAAATTATTACTGCGGCTAGAATAGCCTTTGCGAAACTTTGGAAATCTAAATCTACCCCCTCTGAGGAAACATTAATAAATAAAATCCTAGAGTGCGCAGAGATGGCTAAACTGACAAACGAGCTAAAAAATGAAGAAAATTCAAAGCACTATGAAGTATGGGGAATTTGGTATAACTGGTTAAAGAATAGGATAAAAGTATGATAATAGGCTATAGTTGCTTAAACACCAGAAATGGACTCAATTGTATAGAAATGTAGAGAATTATATAGTATTGTATAATATAATGTATAGTGATAGTTATGGATGGAATCCATCCAATATTTGACTTATGAAATGTGTAAACACCGTACCCCGGATCAAGATTGAGATTGTATTTTGTCTTTTTAAATACTAGAAAACTCAATAAAGTATATTAAAAAAAAAATAAAAAAAATAAAAATAAAAATAAAAATATTTTAATAGAAGTCTTGCTTGGTTTATAAATTAATCCAACTAGATTTGGAGGGAAAATATTATGGTGGTTTCAAGATTTCTTAATTAGGACATCATTGCTAGTTTGAGAGAACCATAAAATAAGTGAACCATAACCAGCAGTCAATGGAATCCCCCTGGGAATGTCCATTCTTTTAATATGAGGCTAAATGATTAGCTTTCAGTTCTTTCATAGATATAGAAGTCAGTCTATATATGCAGATAATTGTCCTCTATGGGCTGCTGAACACCCAGATACAGGCAGTTACGTAGATGACCCTACACAAAAGGTGCCAGGTGACCTTCCTTGCCAGCATTGGTCAACTCTGAACAGGATCTGTACCCAATATGGTGTCTGCCAGGACTTATTGCTTAAGTGGGGTCTTGTCTCTACCCCTCAGTGTGACTATGGTGCTCCTCGACAAAATATCCACCACATTGTGTCTGAATGACCTGGAAGCATATGTTTGATTAATAGATAAAAGTCTCATGTGAAACTGTCCTTCCTATCTCAAGTAATACTTTGGGGTCTGATAAGGAAATATTTAATAGGCCTGTGATAGAATATCAAGGACTTTTAAAAATGGTAAAATATTTGAAGTGTCAGTGAAAATACTGATTTTGGTGTCAGTCATTCTTAATCAACTCAACCTAATTCATGTTGTTGTTTTGAGAGAAAAATGAAAAGACATATCTATATAAACCTAACTAAGTTCATGTAGAAAGACACAATATATGTTTAATAAATCAGAGTTTAGTCTGAATCAGTTAGACTGGACATTAGAGTCAATTTGGTCTGCTGGTTAAGGTGCCAAGCTGGAAACCAGGAAACTGTGGGTTCTAATCTCACTTTAGGCATGGAAGCTGTCTGGGTGGCCATTTATATCCTGTCAGCACAACCTACCTCACAGGATTGTTTTTGTGGGGAAAATAGGAGGGAGTGTTACGTTTGCTGCTATACGTTATTTATAAAAAATAATAAAGGCAAGATAAAACAAATAGAATAAATATGAAATCTTTGTTATAAAAAAGGATTTTTTAAACATATAACTCTCCAAATGGAAATTATTGTTAAAATCATTCTAGAACAAAGTAAATGTATTTTTAAAAGATGCTAACTTATGGTATTTATATTTTTCTTTAAAATACTGAAGTGTCCTAGAAGTAATTCAAATATTATATGCACTAATGAGAAAAATCTACTTGAGAAGAAAAATAAAGTCCTTATTTAAAAACAAATTGATGGCTCATATTCCTGGGTTATGTTTTTTTTTTTACTTTATATACATTGATATTTTCATAGTTTTGGAGCTAATCTTTTAAAGACAAGGGTTTTTTAAAGTTACTGAATGCAAAAAGATATGGATCTATGTGAACATATCCATTATCAATATCACTACTAGTAGATCATGTAGATCCACAACTGAAATTAGAAGAACAATTAACGATTATTAACAATTATAGATAAAGGTCTCTGTAAGTTTCCTTATGAACAAAAATAATTCAATCAAGAAAATTGTACAAGATTAAATTATAATGACCACAAATTATATCCATGGTTAACCTGAAAATAAACATGTTTTTCTTTTCACAAGTTTGTTTACACTAATTTAGCTACCACAAAACGTGACTGCAATAGATAATGTCAGTCAATAATGGCACAAACTTGAATAAATCAAATATTCTGATTTTTTAAATAATAAACCAAAACATGTTCACAAATGCACTCATCATTCAAAAGAACATGCATACACAAAGGAAATGAAGATATCAAAAGGAGAAAATTTAGTAGTCAATTTGTCCAGTAAAAATTTGAAAATAACTATTAAATTTCAGGTACTAAGATGCAGATCTTCCCTGTGCAGAATAAATATAAATCTGATATTTGATCTGATCAGAGAATCAATCCACAAGGAAAAGAAAATGCCAAAGAGATGTTCCAGACACAATATAAGAAGGCATTCGTCTGCTACAGATTTTTTTAAAAAACTTGCTTTTAAAGATAATAAAGAGATTAAGGTGGAATTGAACTGGTTATTTCAGAATATAACACAATATTGTAATTTTATGAATATGAAGGTCTTTCCCTGGTACAGAGATATAAAGATGGGAAGCTTAAGTCCAACACAAGGATTCCTAGCTGTCTGAATTATTTTTGGGATTTCTGTTTCTGGGGGATTCTGGGTTGCTGGGTTAATGAACAGAACTCCAATTTTTTCCTAGCCTTGTATCCCACTTCTCCTTCCGACTCTTCAACTTCTGTATTCTGAGTTTTCTCTTGATTTAAAGAAGAACTCATACTTCACTCTACCTATGGGACAAATAGCACCCCCCCATGTGTGTGTGTGTGTGTGTGTGTGTGTGTGTGTGTGTGTGAGAGAGAGAGAGAGAGAGAGAGAGAGAGAGAGAGAGAGAGAGAGAGAGAGAGAGAGAGAGATATTCTGTGATTGTTTGTGCCTATCTAGCAAGGACATTTAACACCTGCGAATATCAGCTTGCAGCCTGGCATTTACAACATCTTCATTTTGATGTACAATCCCTATGTAACGATATATTGGAAGATAAGGCTAGGTTTATTGATACCTTCAATAAACAAGTAAATAAACACACATCCAAACTCCCCTTCACACACACTTTTTAGAGGGTTAGTCATTCTTGGCTGGAGTTATGTTGTTGAACTATTATTTTAGTTTTCAAAATAAAAACTACTGGCAAATCAGCAGGGTAGCTATTACATTAGGGTCCTGAAAGCAGCCTAGTGTGGGAATATAGAGACTGGGAGGGCCATTTGAGCGAGTGACAACACTGCCAGAGGGTCTGTCTTTTGTACCAGATTAAGACAAAAGTGGAATACTTGGTATCACTATAACTAATATGAATTGTATGTTATACCAGAATACTTGTGTTAAGACATGGAATGAAATTAAGAACATATTAAGAAGGACAAATTACTATCTTTGAGGAGAATGTCTGTGATAAAGACAAGTATTTTGCCAAGGATCATATTTTTATTTCAAACAATGCCTATTTTGACAATTGATGTACCATTTAAACAATGGCAGAAAGTTATGTTTGCATGGCAAGGGAATAAAAGAAGAGTTAAATATAAAATACTTCAGGATAAAAGGAAATGAAGAGGGTTTTACTTTAAAGAAACAATAAGTAAAGAAAAATGGTTAACTTACCAGAGATATTAGAGCAGGAGCATGGAAAATATGTTGCAGACAATTCCAACTGGTGAAGTCAAAGAAAAGAGCCTTCTCTGCTGCTGCCCCTGCCCTGTGGAACACTCCCCCCTCCCCAGAGGTGAGGTGGGCCACCAGTCTCCTGGCCTGCCAGAAAGGCATAAAAACATGGCTCTGTCGTCTTGCTTGGGGCATCCATAGGAGCACACAGTTGTGGAGCTGGTTAGTGCCCTGAAAGCCATCCCTCTGCCTTGTAATTAATTTTTAACATTGATTGTCTCTTTTAAATTTTATATACTGTTTTTATGTTTTTACTATTTTTTTGCACACTGCCCAGAGTCCCTCTGTGAGGGAGAGGGGCATTTCCTAAATATTATAACAAATTAAGTAAATAAAATCAACAGAGCAATTGGGTACAGAGGGATTTAGTTTCCAATGGTAGACTAACAACCCATGACTCATTGGGTCATTCTTCTTTCCACATATAGGTTTACACCATTTTCCCTTATGAACCTCAGTAGAGACCAAGTGAAGCCTCTTCCTCCTCTTCCTCCTCCTCCTCACACACAGAACTGCCTGCCACTTTTCTGTGGGGAGAGGAACAAAGACAGTGGTGGGCCATAAATAAAAGTGCACTCCACTCACCACTCCAGCATATCCCCAAGGGATCTCTCCTTCCAAAGAGGAAGAGGGCTCATCCTGTCTCACTAGCAGGCATCCTAGTTGCTCACTCATCTTTCCTCTTTCCACCTACAACATAGACTTGCACTGTTGCACAGTTTCCACTCTCCTTCACATTATTTTTGGGCTGAACTAGACAGATATGCAGAACAATTTTTTCAGCAACTGTCAGACAAAGTCCATTTGCAGTTGGATGCTGGCCTTAATCCTGTGAAAATAACCTGGAAAGGATGAACAAGAAGATCCAGATGGACTTTAAATAATACAATATTAAAAGCCCTTCTGGATAATCTTTGATGTGGGCGGGATAGGGGTTCTATCAAGCTTAACCCTTCCAAGACCGAGTGGCTGTGGCTACCGGCGTCCCGGTTTAGGCAGCTGGCTCCATCGCTGACTATTGGGGGTGAGATCCTGGCCCCCACAGAGAAGGCTCACAACTTGGGTGTTCTCCTGGATGCACGGCTGTCTTTGGAAGATCATATGACGGCCGTGGCCAGGGGAGCTTTCTATCGGGTTCGCCTGATGCACCAGTTGTGTCTCTTTCTGGACCGGGATGCCTTGTGCACGGTCACTCATGCCCTCGTGATGTCCCGTCTGGACTACTGCAATGCTCTCTACATGGGGCTCCCCTTGAAGAGCATTTGGAGGCTCCAACTGGTCCAGAATGCAGCCACGCGGGTGGTCATGGGTGTGACTCGGCGCACCCACATAACACCTCTCCTGCGTGAGCTGTACTGGCTCCTGGTGGTCTTCCGGGTGCGATTCAAGGTGTTGGTTACCACCTTTAAAGCGCTCCATGGCTTAGGACCAGGATATCTACGAGACCGCCTTCTGCCATCAACAACCTCCCATCGGCCAATACGCTCCCACAGAGAGGGACTCCTCAGGGTGCCGTCGGCCAAACAATGCCGACTGGCGACACCCAGGGGGAGAGCCTTCTCTGTGGGGGCACCAGCCCTCTGGAATGAGTTGCCCCTAGAGCTCCGTCTTAGCCCTAACCTGCGTACTTTTTCGCTGCGCACTTAAGACCCTCCTATTCCAGCAAGCCGGACTGGCCTAATACGATTTTTTATTATGGGTGTATGTATGTTTTAACTTGCGGGCCAATTTTATATATTGATTTTAATTGGTTTTAAATTTTATAAATCTATGTATTTTAATATGGCTGTACACTGCCCTTAGTCCTTCGGGAGAAGGGCGGTATAGAAATCAAATAAACTCTTAAACTCTTAAACTCTTCTGCATCTATCATTGCCCCACAGGACCTCTTAGTGACTTTTGATACCATCAACCATGGTATCAACTCAGAGGATTGGGGATGAGTGACACGGTGTTGTGCTGGGTTTTGGGACTTGACAGTTGTAAGACTGCTGTCTTTAGTGCTGGATGTATTGTATTGCCCCAAACAAATCTGATGCACAACCTGGATTCACAACTCCTGTTCAAAGTGCAGGTGGCTGTCATGGCTAGGAAGAATTTAGCACAATTTGTATTTTGCACCAATTGCACCCATTCCTAGATTGGAGCACTCTGCTCACTCATGCTCTTAATCACCTACGTATTGGATTACACTATACATGCCCTTGAAGAATATTTGGAAACCTCAGCTGGTACAAAATGGAGCAGCCTGGGCAGTTTATGAGTGCTACATTGGTTACCAGTCTGTTTCCAAGTCTAATTTAAGATGCTGGTTTGACTTTATTTTTTTTATTTTTTTTTAATATTTTGAAAAACCTTTATTAACACTTAAAATCCAAAATACAAGTTAAAATACCTCTACAACAAAAATACATCCATAATAATTATACAATTCAAAGTCTTTCTGACAGTACTTAATTCTTAACTTTCTTCATCTATTCCCACATGTTCCTACTTAATCGACATATTTAATCACATTTTATATCTTATTTTGTTCTATACATTCCTTATTTTTCATTTCTATCCATTGATACCAATTGTCCCAAGTTAAGTAATATTCTAAGTCTTCCTTATTGTTTAATTCTAAAGTAAGTTTGTCCATTTCTGCACATTTGAAAATTTTCTGGATTATTGCACAGTCCGTTGGAATAGTGGACAATTTCCAAGCTTGCGCAAGTACGATTCTAGCTGCTGTAGTTATATGAATAATTAAATATTTTATCCTTTTAGGATAATTTTCTTTAATAATCACCAGAAGAAACAGTTCAGGTTTAAATTCGATTTTATAGTGTGTAATTTCTTTTAGCCAGTTTTGTATTTTAATCCAGAATTTTTTAACTTCTGGACAAAGCCACCATACATGGAAGTAAGTGCCTTGTACTTGATTGCATTTCCAGCAATTAGGTTTTAAGTTGGAGTACATTTTTGCGAGTCTTGTTCGGGCTAAGTGCCACCGATAGAACATTTTATACTGGTTCTCTTTATATGCAACGGATTTTGTTAATGTATAGTTTTTCTCCCATATTTTTTCCCATTCTTCTAACTCAATGTTGTGCCCAATATTTTTTGCCCATGCTATCATTGGTCCCTTTACAATTTCTTCTTCTAAGTCAAAATTTAATAAATAATTATATATTTTAGATAATAATTTCTCTTCCGGGCCTGTCAATAATTTATCTAATTGTGTAAATTTCGGTTCAAATCCAAATTCCTCTAAATCTTTTCTGTATCTAGATTGCAATTGAAGATACAGCCACCAATCTATGGTTATTCCCTGTTCCTTTAATTCTTGGTTAGTTTTTAATCTTCCTCCATTGTCCAAAATTTCATTGTATTTTACCATTTTACCAATATCTAATGTGTTGGGGTAGATCAATGCCTCCATAGTGGATAACCAGCCTGGTATTTTGAGATAATGTTTCTTCCTAATTCCCTCCCAAGTCTGTATCAGTGAATCTCGAATTGTATGTCTATAAAAATATGAATGTGAATGCTTCTTATTTCCAGTGTTCCATATGAAGGCATGCCACCCCGTCTGAAGATCATGTCTTTCCAATTTTAAAATTCTCCTATTCTTTAAATTAATCCATTCCCTAACCCAGACCAAACTCGCTGCTTTGTAATAAGTTTCCCACGCAGGGAGTCCAAAGCCACCTCTGCTTCTATCCTGAAGTGAGATTATTTTTATCCTCGCCTTCTTTCCTGCCCATACAAACTTCATAATCATTTTGTTTAACTCTTTAAAAAACTTTTTATCTAATTTTATAGGAATCATTTGGAATAAATAGAGTATTTTTGGTAAGATATTCATTTTAATTGTTGCGATTTTCCTTAATAGTAACAACTGTAATTTCCCCCATATTTCCAAGTCTTTCCCTATTTGTTGTATTAATTTTGTATAATTATCCTTTTTTAATGCTGAACATCTTGCTCTTAACCAAATACCTAAATATTTCACTTTTTTTACGATTTGAAGTCCCATTCTTTCCTCCAGTTCTCCTTTTTGTTCTTCCATTAAATTCTTAACTAGCATTTTAGTTTTTCCTTTATTAATTTTAAGGCCTGCGACCTCCCCATATTTCTCTATCTCTTGCAGTAGAATTGGTCCAGATTCCAATGGGTCTTCTATAACAAATACCATATCATCTGCAAATGCCTGCACTTTAAATTCTTCCTGTTTAATTTTGGTTCCTTTTATTTCCATTTTCTGTCTTATTCTCTGTAATAATATCTCAAGGGTCAGGATAAAAGGCAGAGGTGACATAGGACAACCCTGTCTAACTCCTTTTGTTATCTTAAATGAATTTGTAATCTCCCCGTTTATTATTACCCTTGCCTTTTGCTGTTTCTTATTTCTACAAAGAACATTGCATTAAATTAACAAAAGAGCTTAACTAATTTTGTTGTTGAAACTGGTGCATTAAGTGCTTTTTCCTTTTAGAACATTTTGCCACAGACTAAAACCTCATTACCTTTACAAGTTGAAACAGCTGCTCTTTTCTTAGTAAGTTAGTGACTTCCAAAGGACATGGTTTAACCAATTTAGCTGTGCAAGACTAACATAATGTTTTCTAAATATCTTCCAATTTTTTTTACTTTCAATAATTAAATATTTAATTGTTTATAAGGGTTTAGAAGATACTTTCCATGAGTGCAAAAATATTATTTATATTAGCTATAGGGTGTAGACTTTGTTTTAATATATAAATAAATAGATGCAGCATAGTCTCTTTTAAAAATATATTTCTTGTTACTTTGTGTAAACTGAAAATACAGTATTTATTTCATTTTCTTTTTATGTAAAGTTTTACACTGCTTGTTTCATATTTATGTGTCTTTCATAAATAAGTTTATCAGAAGTATGACCTGCTTTTGTATGATAAAATATTTTCACTGGCTCTCGGAACTCTTTTCTTTCTCTGATATTCCTTTGAAATATCAGAGGATATTTCAGTGTTAAACAAATTGTAATGGAAAGTGGCTGTTAAGCAGCTATATTGGCTTCCTTGGTATATAGATTGATATTATCCCAATGATGGTTTTGCCAATGGTTTGGGGACCCTTCATTACCATCCTTATGGTATGGTAATATGGGTATGTGGGGAACTAAAGGAGAATGCTCTGTAGTGTATATGCAGATTATTGGAAATGTGATGCCTCTGAAAGATGGCTAGCTATGTGTAGTTCCCATTCAGGAAAGAACTCTTTGTGATTTAGAGTCACTAGAATGGGCATATAGCTTCCTTATAAAAAAGCAGTTTTCTTTTCTGCAAGGATTTGGATACTGCCAACATTGCTTATGAATTGTATGGGAGACAAGAAGGCATCTCTTTTGAGTTTAAAATCTTAAACTTGAATATTTTTCTGGGTACTGGAAATGTTTACAGTATTGATAATGTTTGGGGAAGTGAGTGCCCTTGACATAATTAACATAAAAATTATTAGCTTTGAAATGTGTTAGGGTTTCCTCATTACACTAGGAACATTCTATATTTTCTAGACAATCTCCCATTGCATCTTTAACTAGAATGTGGAATGTGGAAGTTCCTTTAAGAATGGTGCTCAATGACATAGTGATTTGAAAGATTAAAGTGCTTTAAACTCTTGTGAATATTTGCAATTTATGGTGATAAACTGAATTCATATATTTTCAGTAAATGGCAGCAGTAGGCCCTATAGCTTGCGTTGCCATTATCCCTGAAAAGATGTTAGTTGTAAGCTTCAACTTACAACCACAATCGAGCCCAACATTTTTGTTAAGAGAATTTTGCTCTATTTTATTATCTTTCTTGCCACAGTTGTTAAGTGAATCACTGCAGTTGTTAAATTAGTAACACAGTTGTTAAGTGAATCTGGTTTTCCCATTGACTTTGCTTGTCCGAAGGTCACAAAACGTGATCATATGACCCCAGAGCAGTGGTGGGTTGCTACCGGTTTGCCCCGGATTGGGTGAACTGGTAGCGGCGGCAGTGGCAGGCTCCGCCCACCCTCCCGGACGTCTCTACGCATGTGCAGAAATGTTGTGCGAGCACACCAGCGCCCATGAGTGAACCGGGAGTGGATGAAATTGAAACCCACTACTGCCCCAGAGTGTCCCATTCTCTGATACTCCACAGCACTCTTCTTGCTCATGCTCGGTAGCATGCCTTCCCACAACAATACCTAGGCTGACCAGTCCATCCATGAGATTCGCTGGCCCATTCATGGTTTTTCTGGTCTGCCTGAGCATACTCCCTTCCTTCTCCTCTTCCTTTTTCTCCCTGAAGATTTGTATGAGCTGTTTCATATGTTGTAGTATTATTATATCCATGAATGAATTATATTTATATGTGGTCTGCCCACTCATCAACAATAGAAGAAGTTTTCTGGAAGTAAATGAAAGTTTTGAATGTGTTTAATGGCAAGAATCTGTAATACCAGCAAGAAGATGAATCAGGCTAACAATTACATTTAATACATTAAAGATCATAGTCAGATACCGGTTGTCTCGGAAGTTGATTTACAGTTCTGATCTACCAAAGACAATGAATCCATGGCACAATGCTTGATGTAAAATGCCTGCTAAACCTGACACATCAAAATGAAGTTCAGAGAAATGTATTTATTCTGTGTCATTTTTCAATAACATTTTGGTTGGGCGGGGGGAGAAATTGTCCCCTTCAGAACGGGCTCACAGTTTGGGTGTCCTCCTAGTCTCACAGCTAAGATTAGAGCAACATCTGTCAGCTGTGGCTAGGGGGACCTTTGCACAGGTTCGCCTGGTGCACCAATTGCAACCCTACTTGGATCAAGAGGCTCTCCTCACAGTCACTCATGCCCTTGTCACCTCACAGTTAGATTATTGCAACGCGCTCTACACGGGGCTACCCTTGAAAAGTGTTCAGAGACTATAGTTGGTCCAGAACGCAGCCGCGCAAGCTGTCGTGGGTGCACCTAGGTGCACCCACATTACACCAATTCTCCGCGAGCTGCACTGGCTCCTTATTGGTCTCCGATCACAATTCAAGGTGTTGGTTATTACCTTTAAAGCCCTACATGGCTCAGGGCCAGGTTATCTTCGAGAGCGCCTTCTACCGCATAGCTCCCAACAACTGGTAAGATCCCACAGAGTTGGTCTCCTCCGGGTCCTGTCAGCTAAACAATGCCGGCTGGCGGGTCTGCGGGGGAGGGCCTTCTCTGTGGCTGCCCCAGCTCTCTGGAACCAGTTACCTCCTGAGATCCGGACCATCCCCACCCTATTGGCCTTCCAAAAAGCGGTGAAAACCTGGCTTTTCCGGCAGGCCTGGGGCCGTTGATCTCGCTGTTGCAATCTGGCGAGATCCGGCCATGAATGGTGTGAATGGGTTTTAATTGCTTTTAATGTTTTAATTTTTAATGTTTTTATATATGGTTTTTAAATGCATTGTAAGCTGCCTTGAGTGTTCGGAGAAAGGCGGCATACAAGTTGAACAAATAAATTTTGGAAAACTATCCTGTTTTTTCTTGGTTGAACTTCAAATCATGCAAGAGCCGTGGGTAAAATTACTTTTAAATATAATCACTTCAGTGTCTATTTCTTCTCAATACGTTGAAATTTAGCACTGTGATTAGAATGACTTTTGTCATTCCCCCATGTACTACAATGTTGGAGTAAGACATTTTGAAGGGGAAAATGTGTTTTTGAGTGGATTCCTTTAATATAAATTAATATGACTATATTGTCTTGCAGACAAAAGGAGAAACTAAGCTGTTTCTTAGCTGGATTAAATAAGTTTGGCATTGTATTTGAAATGTTTAAAAATATTGATTTATGCAATAGAATGATAGAAAGTGCTACCATAGGAATATGGCATCTGAAATACGTACCTGTCAATCATGCAGTGGGCTGCCTGTTTGACTATTGAAGCATCTGATTATAATGGTAATGGATCGTATCTTAATAACACTCCCACCTCTTCTTTTGTGCACCTGCTGTTAACATGGGTGTGCCGGGTCAATGTGGGATCAAGGCAGGAAGGAGAAGGATTAACAGAAGCAGTGGAACAAACAATTTAGAAGGGAAACAGTTTCAACACTTGAAAGAAAGGAGGAAAGCTAATACTCTTAGGCTTGGCAGTTCTCCCTCTTGCTTAGTTGTCCCACAACTAAGGACTCATTTCCCTTACTTAGTTCCCTTACCATCAGAAGAGGCAGCGTTCTGTTTCTGGATGGCGGAAGTGGACATTACTCTATATTAATGACTTTCTAAGCAATCTTAATGAATTTCGTTGTTGTTCCTCCAAAATATACTTTTCCCTACTGTATCACATCACCTGGAGTACTTCTTCCATTTTAGCTAGCATGCTTTAGCACTTTCTAAACTCCATTTGCTTGCTTGCTTGCTTGCCTGCCTACCTGCCTGCCTGCCTGCCAACTTACCTACCTACCGACCTACTGACCTACCTACCTATCATCTATCTATTCACATTCATATGGCTGCCCACTTCACAAAACATGACTCTGGGTGACATACAATAAAAGCCCCTATAAAACAGTAATATAAAAACTGTTAGACAATTACAATTGTTGGCCACAATATTTTTAGAGAAAGGAAGGAGGCCTTCCCTTTTAATTGAATCAATTCTTATCATGCATCTTAATGTCTTCTTCCCTCCTTCCCTTCCCCCACTATAGCAATAAAACAATTCACAATTCAGTTATTCAAAGTAAATCTGTAACAATTCAGCATGTCCAGTTTAATTTCCAAAAATGAAAGATCAGTACATAGAGGAATTTTAAAGAATTGATTTTAAAGAATTGAATGGTACCAATACTAGTACCATTGTATTAGTATAATGACAGAATATTCTGTGCCCCTTTTTATTTACAGACTTTTTCCTAGCTTTGAAGATCCTATCAACCTTGGCATACAGATCCATTCAACCTTGGCAAACATTCAACTCATTTGCCATCAAATAAAATGTCCTCCCTTTATGATTCAGATAGCGTTTGTTTTGTGACATCTAGATAGAAATGAATATTCAGCAAGCCTGGAATAACTTTATACTTGTTGTATGCGAAATCTGGTAAGAGCAGGCCTAAACTAGACTATTAAATCAGCTATTTCTAGATGCTGCAGTCTAAGGAAAGTAATAATAAATAATAGAGATTGCTGATAGTCTTGCATTTTTCTTACTTAATCCCCATATCAGTGTTTAACTTCATATTTTTATTAAGATGTAGTTAGGTATTGCTGAGCTCAATTTCATAATATTCCAGAATTTGTTGTATTTCTTGTAGTTCTTCCTGAGTCAACGCAGGAAGTTCAGACTGCCCCAACAGCTGTTGATACATTTCTACAGAGGAATTATTGAGTCTATCATTTGTACTTCTATAACTATCTTGTTTGGTATAGCAACCAAACAGGTCAGGTATAGACTCCAATATATAGTTAGGACTGTAGAAAGAACAATTGCAACCAGCCTGCCTTCCATAGAAGACCTGTGTATTGCACAGGTAAGAAGGAAGGCTGAGAAAATATCTACAGACTCCTCACATCCTGTTTCAGCTGTTAAACTGTTTCAACTCCTCCTTTGGGATGCCGCGACTGGCATTTCATGCCAAAGCAACTAAACACAGAGACAGTTATTTGTTTCCCTTGTGCTATAATTCTGCTGAACACCTAATTCTCACAGTACTGTCTAATATCTATATATGTAATATGGCTGTAGTATTATTATCCTTATTATCATCTTTGCTACCTCCTCTTACTGGTATTATTATTGTTGTTATTGCTATTATTATTATTGCTATTATTATTATCTCTTTTATTCATTAAACATGAAACTCAGTCAACTGATCATTTAAAAATGTGTCATAAATGCCATTGGCTGGTGCTAATGGTTGATATGGGTTGCTGCCAGCGTCCTAGGCATCAACCAAGTATCTTCTTAAGATATATGATGAAGATGATGATGATGATGATTCACACAGTCAGCCAGATGTTCAGACTGGGTTTGGCACTTTTGTCTACCTATTGAGTCCTTACAAAGGATCTGGGATAGGCAGATGTGGATGTTTGACAGTGTTACAGATACTGTTGCAGGATGGAAGCTGTTCCGAGTAAAGCCACTTTTTGCAATTGACTGATGGCAAATTTGTCAATGCCAATGGTGTCCAAGTGGCCCAGTAGTTTTGGAATTGCACCCAAGGCATCTATTACTATTGGTACTATCCTTGCTTGCATTTGCCACAGTTGTTCTACTTCTGTTTGTAGGTTTTTGTATTTTGTTATCTTCTCCAGTTCTTTCTTTTCTATTTTACTGTCTCCAGGCACTGTCACATCCACTGTTCATACTTTTTTTGTTTTTCTTATCAACAGTTGTTAAGTCTGGAGTGTTATGTGGCAGGTGCCTATCTGTTTGAATTCTAAAGGCCCAGAGCAATTTAACTTCTTCATTTTCTATGACTTTCTCTATTTTATGGTTCCACCAGTTCTTGCTTGCAGGCAAATGATATTTCTTGCAGATATTCCTATGCACCATTGTTGCTACTTTGTCATGCCGCTGCTTGTAGTCAGACTGTGCAATCTTCTTGCAGCAGCGTACCAAGTGGTCCACTGTTTCTTCATCTTCTTTGCATAGGTGGCACTTACTGTCTGTTCCTATCTTCTCAATTCTGGCTTTGTATGCATTTGTCCTTAAGGCTTGGTCTTGTGCAGCCAGAATTAGTCCCTCGGTCATCATCATCATCCATCATCAACCACTGAATAAGGTGGTTTTTTGCAAAGTCAAAATATTCAGGTCTGATGAGTTCAAAATTTCCATGTATCTAGGCAACCCTTTGGGTATTGCTCCAAGGGCTCCTATTACTATTGGTACAACCATTGATTTCTTCCTCCACAATTGCTCAATTTCAATTTGCAGATTGTGGTATTTTGTTATTTTTTCTAGTTTCTCTTCAATTCACCTGTTATTGCAATATGAATGAACCAGACTTTTTTCTTTTCCACAATAGTGATGTCAGGCATGTTGTCGGTTTTGGATTCGAAAGTCCCACAAGATTTTGACCTGTTCATTTTCAAAAACTTTGTCAATTTGGTGTTCCCAGTAGTTTTTGCTGCATTTGAACCCAAACTTCTGGCAAAGCTTCCAATATATGATTTTGGCAACTCGATCATGATGTTTAGATAATTGGTTTGTGAGATTTTGCTGCAGCCACTGGTAAAGTTATCCACGGTTTCATCTTTGTCATTGCATAAGTGACATTTGTTATTGTTACTGACATATTGAATTTTTGCTTTCATGGAATTGGTCTGCAGGGCTTGTTCTTGGGCAGCCAAAATGAAGCCTTCAGTTTCTTTCTTCAGCACCCCTGATCTCAACCATCTCCATGTTAGCTTTTATCTACCTTTCCTTCAATGTCCTTTAGGTATTGACTGTGCATAGGCTTCTTTTTCCAGTTAGAAACTCGATGCTCAATTGTTTCCTTTCAATATTCTGCTTTCAATCTTGTTGTTTTCAAGAGGTTTCTCTTCTTCACCTTCTTCAGCAGTAATTCTTTTGCTTTTTTGTAGTCATTTAAGCCATGTTTTTCCTCTTCCACAGTTTGTTTCACCTGTAAGTGGAACAGTCCTCTTCCACTCTTCCACTCTGAAATCTAGGCAAGTATAATTGATCAATATCACTTTTTGGGTGCAGAGCATGGTGCATTGTCATTAGTTTTCTTGTCTTTTGATCCAAGTTATCAAGTTCCAGCTGAGTATCTTATTACAGGCACTGCCCAGGTGTTAATTGCCTTTATGATATTTCCTCCACTTAACTTTGATCTCAAAATTTTCTGGAGTCACTTTATTTTGTTGAAGTAGCTTCCTTGACTTAGTTGTGTAACAGGTCAGAGGCTTCCAAAACTCCTAAGTACTTACAGCCTTCCTTTGGTGTTACTGCTTTTATCAACTCTTCATTATCAAGTTTGAATCCATCATCTTCAATAATTTTTCCTGCCTGAACAGCAATTGTTGCACATTTGGCAATGCCAAATTGCATCTCAATGTCTCTGCTAAACTCCTCAGTGCTTTTCAGCAGTGAGTTCAATTCAGCCTTTCTTTTTCAAAACAGTTTTAAATCATCCGTGTAGAGCAAATGGGAAATGTTCAACTCTTTTTTAGCCAATTCATAGCCACAGTTTGTTTTGTTCAAAATGCTTGTTAGTGCCGTCATTGAAAGTATAAAAAGCAGAGGTGACAATGAGTCGCCTTAGAAGAGTCCTCACTTGATTTGAACTTCACCAAGTTTATTTATTTTTATTTATTACTTCAATTTATATGCCGCCCCTCTCCGAAGACTCAAGGCGGCTTACAATGCATTTAAAAACCATATATAAAAACATTAAAAATTAAAACATTAAAAACAATTAAAACCCATTCACACCATTCATGGCCGGATCTCGCCAGATCGCAACAGCGAGATCAATGGCCCCAAGGCCTGCCGGAAAAGCCAGGTCTTCACCGCTTTTCAGAAGGCCAATAGGGTGGGGATGGTCCAGATCACAGGAGGTAACTGGTTCCAGAGAGCTGGGGCAGCCACAGAGAAGGCCCTTCCCCACGGGCCCACCAGCAAACATTGTTTAGCTGATGGGACCCGGAGGAGACCAACTCTGTGGGATCTTACCGGTCGCTGGGAGCTATGCGGTAGAAGGCGGTCTCAAAGATAACCTGGCCCTGAGCCATGTAGGGCTTTAAAGGTAATAACCAACACCTTGAATTGTGACCAGAGACCAATAGGGAGCCAGTGCAGCTCGCGGAGAATTTGTGTAATCTGGGTGTACCTAGGTGCACCCACGACAGCTCGCGTGGCTGCGTTCTGGACCAGCTGTAGTCTCTGAACACTTTTCAAGGGTAGCCTCATGTAGAGCGTGTTGGAATAATCTAATCGTGAGGTGACAAGGGCATGAGTGACTGTGAGGAGAGCCTCCTGATCCAAGTAGGATCGAAATTGGTGCACCAGGCGAACCTGTGGCCCCCCTAGCCACAGCTGACAGATGTTACTCTAATCTTAGCTGTGAGTCTAGGAGGACACCAAATTGCGAGCCCGTTCTGAGGGGGACAATTTCTCCCCCCCCCCCCAGAACCAAGGATGGACAATCGACATAGTCTTTAGGAGGCAATACCCACAGCCACTCGGTCTTGTCTGGGTTGAGTCTGAGCCTGTTGACTCCCATCCAGACCCTCACAGCCTCCAGGCACTGGCACATCACATCCACTGCATCACTGAATTGACGCAGGGTAGAGATATACAGCTGGGTATCATCAGCGTATTGCTGATACCTCACCCCGTATCGTCGGGTGATCTCACCCAGCAGCTTCATGTAAATGTTAAATAGGAGGGGAGAGAGGACTGAGCCCTGAGGCACCCCGCAAATGAGGGGCCTAGGCATCGACCTCTGTCCTCCTACCAACACCGACTGTGACCGACCAGATAGGAGGAGAACCACTGTAACACGGTACCTCCCACTCTCAGCTCCCTTAGTCGTCCCAGAAGGATACCATGGTCAATGGTATCAGAAGCCGCTGAGAGGTCAAGTAGCACCAAGATGGAGGAATGGCCCCCATCTCGGGCTCCCCAGAAATCATCCATCAACGTGACCAAAGCAGTTTCCGTGCTATAGCCAGGCCTGAAAACAGACTGAAAAGGGTCTAGATAATCTGTTTCCTCCAATGACCGCAGGAGCTGAAGTGCCACCACTTCAACTTTCTACAACTTTCCCACAAAGGGTAGGTTGGAGACTGGACGAAAGTTCTTTAATTCTGCTGGATCCAGGGAAGGCTTCTTGAGGAGGAGACTTACAACTGCTTCCTTTAATGGTTGCGGGAAGGCCCCTTCCCTCAAGGATGCATTGACTAAAGCCTGGAGCCAGCCTCATGTCACCTCCCTACTGGCCGAAACCAGCCAGGAGGGGCATGGGTCCAACAAACAAGTGGAGGAACTCATCGCTCCTACAGCCTTGTCCACTTCCTCAGGAGTCACAGGCTCAAACTCATCCCACACAATAGGACTAAGACCTGCCCCTGTCATCTCGGTCAGAATTGCCCAATCAGAGTCCAGGTCCATCCGAATCTGAGCGACTTTATTCAACAGAAACTGCACAAACTCCTCAGCTCTACCCTGCAAGGGCTCCTCCACTCCCCCTACATTAAGGAGGGAGCGAGTCACCCTAAATAGGGCAGCTGGGCGCAAATCAGCGGATGCAATAAGTGCGGAAAAATGTGAACATTTTGCCGCCCGTATCGCCACTAAATAAGTCCTAATAAAGGCTCTTAAGAGTGTCCGGTCAGATTCGGAGTTACTGGTCCTCCAGCATCACTCTAGATGTCTCTTCTGGCATTTCATCTCCCGGAGCTCCTCGGTAAACCAGAGAGTTTTCCTGGATCCACCACCATGGAGAGGTCGCAAAGGCACAATCCGGTCCAGTGCCCCAGATGCTGCCCTATTCCAGGCAGCCGCCAGGGACTCAGCCGGACTGTGGACAAAGGAGTCAGGTATCTCCCCAAGCTCCTTCTGGAACCCTTCAGGGTCCATTAGGCATCTGGGGCGGAACCACTTAATCGGTTCCTCCTTCCTGCGATGGAGGAGTAGAGTCCTAAAGTCCAACCTCAGCAGGAAATGATCTGACCACCACAAGGGAGAAGCATCTATACCCCTTAATTCCAGATCATATCTCCACTGCCCCGAGTTCTTCTCACAGGCCATCAACTTAGTTTGCCATAGTTTCATGGAAGTCTTCAGGAAATTCTAGATGTTGCTGCTAATTGCAAAAATGTCTAAGCATTTCTCAATCCAGCTGTGTGGAACAGAATCAAATGCTTGCTTATAATCAATTCAGGTCATGAACAGATTTGATCATCTTTTCTTTGAATTCTTCAAAACCAGTTTATCAATCATCAGTTGATGATTCCTCTTGAATTTTTGCAGTACCCTTTCTGATCTACAGGTAGCAAATCTTTGTTTTCTAGATATCCATAAATTTGATTTTTTAATAATGCCTATAAGTAATTTGTATGTTGTTGGCAGGCAAGTGATTAGCCTGTAATTTTCAGGTTGATGTCCCTTTTCTGCATCCTTCTGAATAAAACGATTCTTCCAGTTGTGAGCTATTTTTCATTTTCTGGTGAATTATTATTTTTATTATTGGTTAAACTTCAACCTGATTCACAGTTTAGGACTGGTAAAAATGTAACAGTTCCTAGCCAAGGGCCTAAGAGCTATTACTTTTTTTTTATGATGATGATGATGATGCTTTGCATGTATACTGAAAGCTTCTGCACTGGAGACAAATTCCTTGTGTATTTAATCACAATTGACCAAATAAAGTATTGTATTGTATTGTATTGTATTGTATTGTATTGTATTGTATTGTATTGTATTGTATTGTATTGTATTCTATTCTATTCTATTCTATTCTATTCTATTCTATTCTATTCTATTCTATTCTATTCTATTCTATTCTTCTGTGCTCTACTCTATACTCTGTTCAGTGCAGCTTTGGTCAGATATTAGAGAATAGAAATGAGAAACAATTTTCAGTTAAAAATGCAAATAGGCTTTTTTTGTCCAAAGATTATTTTGCTATTAATTGCCAAAATTATTTATTATTCATACTATTTTGAGGCAGGACTGAATGATGTAATGGATTAATTTGTAAACTTTTGGTTGCACTGAGATTCCCAGTGGCTTACTTTAGATGACAAATGAGAAAAAGTGTGATTTGGAATCCTTGGGGTGCATTGCACTGACTGCTTGGGTTAAACAGCAAGTTGGAACTTCTTTGACAACATGTTGTTGAATAATGGGAATAATAATAATTGTAGCTGGTATTATATATATATATAAAGAGCCCTCATGGCACAGTGGTTAGAATGCAGTGTAGTAGGCTAACTCCTGCCCATTGCCAGGAGTTTGATTTTGAGCGGCTCAAGGTTGACTCAGCCTTCCATCCTTCCGAGGTCGGTAAAATGAGGACCCAGATTGTTGGGGGCAATATGACTTGTAAAGTACTCAGAGTGTTATGTATGTATCTATTTTGTGCGGGAAATTCAAATGCAACAAATGCTGGTGATTGGTTAACGGGTATTTCAGAACTGTATATAAGGAGGGCTGTTGCCTGTGGTGGTTTGCTGAAGTCTCACCCTGAATTAAAGAACTGTTGTCACTAGCTTGCTTGTGCCTCTCATTATTCCCACGCTACAATATTGGTGACGAAGGTGGGATTGAGGCCACAAGAAGCAAATCAAAAAGAGCTCTGAGTTTCAGCCAGGGTGACTAGCGGTCTACGGAGACATACTGCGATGTCTGCCTACGTCCCGCCAAAACCCTTCGATCCGACCCGAGAGAAGTGGGGGTCATATCTGACCAGGTTCGGGTGTTCCCTGGAAGCAAGTGAGATGCAAGGGCTCTCTGCGAATCGAAAAAGAGCCCTCTTCTTGAGTCACTGCAGGCCAGATGTTTTTGAGATGGCCGAGTCCCTCTGCGAGCCAACCCCTGTCCAGACGGTTCCCTGGGACGTCCTACAAGCAAACCTGAGAGCCCACTACGCTCCCGTTCCTTCGAAGTTTGTACAACGCTACGAGCTCTGGCAACGAGTACAAAGAGAAGGAGAACCGGTCAGCGCATATGTGGCTGCCCTTCGAAAAGCCACAACGCCTTGCGACTACCGGGATCTAGACGACGCGCTACTCGAACAGTTAATTTGTGGTGTGAGAGACACTTGATTACAGAGGCGCTTACTAGCGAAGCCAGATTTGACATTAGCCGGCGTGCTCGACGAAGCCAGAGCACACGAAGCGTCCACTAAGGCTTCTGAAGCGCTACAATGGCCACAGTCAAGCAAAGACGGCCCGAAGTCAGCCCCCGTTCACAGAGAGGAGGCGCGAACCAGTACAGAGGAAGAGTCAGACGAGGACGTCTTCCACACGGATAAGAAAAAGAGCGAGCAAAGTCGCTGCCAAGAGAACTGTTCAAGTTGTGGCAGAAATCACGAGGGACAGTCCTGCAAATACAGAGACGCCATTTGCACGCTGTGATAAGAAGGGCCATCTGGCTAGAGTCTGTAGAGCTCAATTTCCGCGAAATAACAAGTCACATGACTATTCCAACCAACCAGAACTGACACGTTCAAACCAGCCAACCAGAGATAGCGGCACGAGAAAATGGCGCGAGAATCAAAAGCGAGAAACCTACAACACGAGAATCGGCCAAGCCAGCACGTCTGCAGAGGAAAAGGTCTACACGAGAGTAGAAATTGAAGGGAAACCATGTGACATAGAAATCGACACCGGGTCTACCCTGTCAATCATGTCCTGGACTACGCTCAAATCGCTTCTACCGAAGTTCCAGAAAAACCAGCTGTCATGGCAACGAGTGCGCCTTCTTGACTACCAAGGAAACCGAGTTCCTGTGGAAGGCGTGGGCATGTTCCGGGTCACCTACGGCGAGTTCCAGAAAGAGCTTCCCCTGACCATCGTCAGCAAGCTGCTACCAAGTCTCCTGGGCCTAGCGTGGTTTCGAGCCCTCGGCATGGGTTTCACGGGTGTCCACAGCGTTGGTGGACCTCTCTTAAAGAAAATCTCCTACACAAATTCCAGGACGTTTTTGAAGAGACGCTAGGCAAGTACGTGGGGACCCCTATCTCTTTTAATTTAGACCCTAATGTAGCCCAAATTAGGTTAAAGGCAAGGCAAGTACCATTTGCCCTAAAACCAAAAATAGACACAGAACTTGACAAATTAATCAAACAGGGGGTGCTAGTTCCCGTAGATCACGCTAAGTGAGAAACCCCAATAGTCATGCCAGTAAAGTCAGACGGATCTATCAGAATCTGCGCTGATTATAAATGCATGATCAATAAGGCGTTGCAACAGAGCGCCTATCCCATTCTGATCGTCCACCATCTACTTCACTCCCTGGGCCCTGGCAAGATATTCGCCAAGTTAGACCTTGCACAGGGGTACCAACAGCTGCCGGTAGATGACGCTACGGCAGAATCACAAACTATAGTAACGCACAGAGGTGCGTTCAAATGCACTAGGCTACAATTTGGGGTTAGCATTGCCCCAGGGCTCTTCCAGAGCACTATGGAGCACCTCCTACAAGGACTCCCGGGGATTGTCCCCTATTTTGACGATGTCCTCATTAGTGGCCAGAATGAGGCGCAGCTTGGGGATAGAGTTAGACAAGTCCTAACCAGGTTTAGAGAAGCGGGACTTAAACTCAAAAAGTCCAAATGTAAAATTGCGGTACCCTCCATTGAATTTCTGGGTTACCGAATCGACGGTACAGGCATTCACCCCACAGAAAGCAAAGTAAGGGCTATCCAAAATGCACCCACGCCCAAATCGAAGCCTGAACTGCAGGCCTTCCTGGGACTTCTAAACTTTTATACCATGTTCCTCAAAGACAAAGCCACCATTGCGGAAACATTGCATAGACTACTAGGAAAAAACGTTCCCTGGGTGTGGGGCAAAACTGAAGCGGCCGCCTTTAAGGCTGTTAAAAAACTTTTGTCTGAAGACAGCTTCCTTATACAGTATAACTCTGAATTGCTGCTTGTACTTGTCTGCGATGCGTCCCCTTTTGGTGTGGGCGCTGTGTTGAGCCATAGACTACTGAATGGGTTAGAGGCGCCCACTGCCTATTACTCTCGCACTCTGTCTAGTGCAGAACGAAATTACAGCCAGCTGGACAGGGAGGCCTTAGCGGCTGTACCGAGGGTCAAAAAATTTCACGAATATTTGTTTGGCTGGACTTTTGAACTTATCACGGACCATCAGCCATTGTTGGGACTTTTGGCTGGCGACAAACCAACCCTGGCCGCTCTCTCCCCCCGGATGACCAGATGGTCTATTTTCCTGGCTGCTTACTCGTACAGACTAATCCACCAACTGGGCCGGACTCTGGGCCATGCTGACGCTCTCAGCCGATGCCCCTTGCCCAATCTATTGGAAAACCCGACTCCGGAAGCCCCTGTATTATTGATCGATGTTTTATCCCTGGGGCCCCTCTCGTCTAGCGAGGTGGCAAGGGCATCTGCCAAAGACTCTGTTTTACGTACTGTGATGGGCTGGGTCATGCGGGGTTGGCCAACTAAGGTGGACAGTGGGGATTTTCAACTGTTCTTCAACAAAAAGAATGAATTGTCTATGTTGGGGGGCTGTTTGCTGTGAGGCAACAGGGTGGTTATCCCCTCTTGTTTAAGGTATCGGGTGCTAGAGTTGCTGCACAAAGGGCACCCTGGTATAGTTAGGATGAAGAGTCTGGCTCGGAGTTATGTGTGGTGGCCACATCTCGACCAAGACGTCACTGAGTGGGTGGGGAAATGCACGCCCTGCTGGGAGTCCCGCCCGGATCCCCCTGTAGCTCCCGTTAGAGAGTGGGAAAAGCCTAAGGGACCATGGGGGAGGATCCATATTGATTTTGCAGGCCCCTTCCACGGCCAGAATTTTCTCATTATTGTAGATGCTTTTTCCAAGTGGCTGGAAATAGCTTTGATGCCTTCAACAACTTCCGAGGCCATAATTAAAGTCCTCAGGAAACTATTCGCGACCCATGGGTTGCCAGACACCCTGGTCTCTGATAACGGGCCCCAATTCACAGCAACTCAATTTGAAAGCTATCTGGCCGAGTTAGGCATACGACACGCATTATCTGCTCCTTTCCATCCGGCTTCGAATGGCCTTGCAGAGAGATTCGTACGAACGACCAAAGAAGCACTGTCCCGACTCGATGCAGGAGACTGGCAAGCTAGGATTGATCAATTCTTAGCAATACAACATGCAACCCCATGCACTGCCACAGGGCGCAGCCCAGCAGAGCTGTTAATGGGCCATAAACTCAGGTGTACCCTTGACCGCTTACACCCAAACTACTCCACAGATAATTTTAAGGGGGAAGAGGGAGGATTAAGACAGTTCCAAATCAGAACCCCGGTATTCGCTAGGAATTATGCCAGCGGCCCACTATGGCTCGGGGGAATTATTGTAGGGATCACCAGTCTGAAATCATACACAGTGGACGTAGGGCAAGGTAAAATTTGGAGAAGGCACATAGATCAATTACACAAACGTTTGAATTGTGAAGCCTGTGAAAATTCCAATACTGTAAAACCTAACTTCCAAAGTTTTCCCGAAACAACTATCTCAAGCCCGAGTAAACCGGAATACTTATCGGGTAAGCCTGAGTTCCAGCGCTGCCCCTGCGAGTCGACACTCCCAGCCGGGGATGGTCATGCCTCTGGAGAAATCCAGGAGGTTCCATTGGCGGAGCCAGGAGAGACTGGAGGTTCCTCTGACCGGCTCGACGCCTCTCCAGCAACTGAACTGCGCAGGTCAACCAGAGTAAAGTCACGCCCTGGTCACCTACATGATTTTGTATGTAAATATGTAAATAGATAGGATAAGTGCCTTCTGGGAATGGAGGGGTGTTATGTATGTATCTATTTTGTGCGGGAAATTCAAATGCAACAAATGCTGGTGATTGGTTAACGGGTATTAACTGTATATAAGGAGGGCTGTTGCCTGTGGTGGTTTGCTGAAGTCTCACCCTGAATTAAAGAGCTGTTGTCACTAGCTTGCTTGTGCCTCTCATTATTCCCACGCTACAACACAGAGCATGTTATAAAACACTATGGGACCGTATACAAGTCTAAGGCCTTGTTGCTATTGCTATTTGATTTTTTTCCTATGCCACAATCAAACAGTACAATCTTAATAACATGCGTACATTATAAATAATTTTTCACAACATTAAATCATTGAAGCATGGAAATAATAATAAAACACCTAATCAAAAGGCAATAAAGATAGAAAGCAACATCTACAATTCAATTCTTCTTAAAGCTGTTTTATTGTTTTCTATGAATACTTATACAAGAGCACATTAATTCTACATAATTACCAGATGGATTTGAGTGGCATGTATATTTTATCATTGTAGGCATCCAGTAAGAAAAGTAAAAATTGTTGATAACATTACTTTTATTGCATGGTAAATAAAGATATTTTTGGCTGTAAGGAATGCTGTTCCTATTTTTACATTAGTTTGCTTATATGGAATTTACATACTGTATATAAGCCTTGCTTGCTTGAAAAAACTTTTATCAAAATTTCTACCTATTAGTGAAATTGGTAACATTATAGTTAAAGAAAATTAAATGAGCATACTTTAATTTTTAAATTTTAAATTTTGTTATCATTCTATCAGAAATCAAATACAGGTAGTCCTTGACTTACGACCGCAATTGAGTCCAAAACTTCTGTTGTTAAGTGAAACATTTGTTAAGTGACTTTTGCCCCATTTTACGACCTTTCTTGCCCCAGTTGTTAAGTGAATCACTGCAGTTGCTAAGTCAGTTAAGTGAATCTGGCTTCCCCATTGACTCTGTTTGTGAGAAGGTCACAAAAGGGGATCACATGACCTTGGGATTCTGAAACCATCATAAATACAAACCAGTTGCCAAGCATCTGAATTTTGATCACATGATCATGGGGAATCACGTGATCACGGGGATCATGTGATCATGGGGATCATGTGATCATGATCATGGGGATGCTGCAAAGGTCGTAACTGTTGTGACTCCGACCCCTGAGCCCGTCTTATCGGAGGGAGAAGACTCCGAAAGTGAAGGAGAGGAGTTGGCAAGGCCTCCCTCTCCAGGACCCTCCTCTCTGGCAATGCCTCAGGTGTCTTCCGAAGGAGAAGAGATAGGCCAGGAGTCAGGCATCTCCGAGCAGCCACAGTTAGACAGCGACAGAGATAAATCTTGGCTGGATCCCCGCCAGCGTCAGAAAGACAAGCGCATGCAACAGAGAAGGAGGCGTGCCAGAGATTAAGCTGAGTCACTGGACCACACCCCACAGGGGATAAAAGGGGGTGTGGTGGCCATTCAGGCTTTGTGACGGACAAAACTGAATAGCTAGCAAGTCATACTGTGTCTCTGGAACTTCGTTATCTGCCTTCTTTGGATTTATTATGGACTGGACTTGACAATTCTTTGGCTTTGTGAATTTATTTTGGTTTATCTGATGGAGGAGAAACACCTCCCTCTGTGAGTAAAGTTTTTGGCAGGCAGCTACTGGGTTGCTGCCAATTCTGTTATCGAAGGAAATTGTTGTCTGCAAGTTTATTTTAACTCCTGGCTGACTGTTTGTGTGCGTGTATGAGACGGGGACAGAACAGTAACTATGAAAAACATCATAAGTCACCCTTTTCAGTGCTGTTGTAACTTTGAATGGTCACTAAACAAATGTTGTAAGTCGAGGACTACCTGTTATAAATGTTTAAAATGTTTAAAGACATTTAGTAGTCTTTGTATATAGGCAAAATTACCACTAGTTGCAAGTAATCATTCTGTCTTATGATGGTGACTTCCTTATAAAGTCTCTAAGTAGCAACATTTTGCCAAGGAATAAATGACTTTAGGATTTCTGTCAATTAAAAAATAATCTATGTAAAATTCCTCAGTGCAGTTAGGGAAATACTATAATTATAGTGGAAGCAGCCATTGTTGTCTGCTAGGCATATTTATTATTTATATTGGGGTTGGCACTATTAGTGCATTCTCCATTCTCCAGTCACTTCTCATAACACTTCGTGGACTTAGAAGCAATGAGCTTCTATGACCAAGGGCAGCCTGGATCTTCAGTCCTAGTCCAAATGCTATGTTACTCTCATGTATTAACAAACAGAGAAGTTCATGACATCCAGCCATATTCTTATACAAGATGTTTGACAAATTAAATCCAAAGGGATTTTTTTAATTGAATGGATAGAAATGGCTAGAAATGGCTGATCAAAGAAATTGCACCCATGTACTTTATCAATGACATATAAGGTACTGTAATAAATTTGTTTAGACTCTTGCAGTGCGCAGTTGTTGGAGTATTTGACTCTGAGCAGCTTTGACTTGTGCATTTTATACTTAACATGGGCAGGTGAAAATAGTAACAGAGGCAAAATTATTTTCATACAGTGTAGCAAGAGGGTGGGGGTTAGAGTCTTTTAAAAGCTGTGAATAGTCAGCTTTGACTCTGCGTTCTTGGCTTTTATTGCTCATTATTTTGGGTCCCCAGCTTCTCGTAGGATGCAGCACAGAATGTAATACTTACTGTTGTACAAGCACAGGCTGTGACTGGGATAGGTGTGGGAAAAAGAGAATGAAACCTAGAAAGTTAATATCTCTTTATACATTGCAAAGCGTAGCCAAGGTTCATGTTCTGTTCTCCAGCTTGGTGCATCAGGCAGACTGAGTAGAGATTAAGCTGAGTACTTGGATAGTTTGTGCTAATTTTTTCAAGTGTTTGGCTGCATATTGCCAGTGCATTTGCAGCCTGGCTCACTTTAGTTGGCTCCATACCACCTGAGTGCTCTTTGCAGTGAGGAGGAAGAAGAACAGAATCCCCAGATATATTGCTTAATTTAGCTTTCTGTTTTCCTTCCAGCTAGAATAATTTCTTCCTGCTGCTTGTAGGTGAACCTATTCAATCATTTTTATCACTGTCTTCACAGTTACTAACTGATACTTTCACAAGCAATTTTAAATTAAATTTGAAAACATCAGTAACAGTAAGAACTCTTAACTGGAAAATAGGCTTGTAGTATGGAGACTATGCTGTATACAGATAATGAGGATGAACAGAACTTATAGTTTCACAATGTCTGCAATCAGAAAAATTGTTAATAATTCTCGGTATTTAATGAACAGTTTTCAAAAGAATTGGAACCAGTGCATTCAATTGTGATTCTTTCCTCTCAGCATTTTAGATTTTATATTCGTGATTTTATATTTTAATCTGGTAATTTTTACATGTTCACAGAGCTAGTGCTTTTATACATTCTATGTAATTTGGCTGTTTTGATTGCTGTGTGGTTGGCTCTATTTATCACATTGCTGCCTTTATTCTTCTGTTACGTCCAAATACATTAATATAAAATTGAATCAACATGGAATTAATGTAATTTCACAACTTTAAAAGCCAAGAAAATAATTGTCAAAAATTTCTCAACTTTTATAAAACCTAGGTGATTGGACACAGGTTTTTTTACATTTAGTAGTTTTATGTACAAATGCCTAAAACTATCTAGAGCAGGGAAATCTGCACAGTAATGCCATAGTAATTGATTATAATATTTGCATGTAGCTAGTAGATTGATATCATCATATTCATTAAATCTTTAAGGTTGGTATATGATTTTTTTTAAAAAGTCAGGTTAAGAGGGGATATGATAATTTTGAAAATGCCTTTCCACAGTTTACTATCCTATTGCATGGGCAAACTGCTAGGACAGCATTTTCCTAGATATCAGGACAGGGAAAGGAAAGGCTAGGTGTTACATTAAATATACAGAGAGGAAAAGTGTGAGAGGTGTTTTTTTTTTTTACTCCCTCCTTTACCTTGGGTTTCAGGGAAGAGGATAAATATATTTAGCCCTTCAGTTAGCAAGAGGTGAACTAAAGTCAAGAGTAGATAGCAAAACAATGATACTCTTTCCTTGTTCTTGGGAAGAAGCTCCACACAAAACAGTAGAATTAGACTCCACGCACTAAGGACCAATTAGCAATGCAACCAAAAAATAATATCTTAGGTGAATTGGTCTGATTATCTGTCTTCAAGTCAGGGCTGTCTCAGTGACTACACAGATAGATTTTCTCCAGGAGAATTTATCCCCAGCTTGGTTTTCCATCTCTGCACCATTCCCCCTGAAATTGGGCTCATTCATTTTGCTGGTGGTAGTCTGTTCTTTCCTGCTAGTTTTTACAGTACTATAAACTTCTCCAGAGAGCCAGAGTTTTGTATAATGTGTCCAAAATAAGATAACTTCAGCCTGGTTATTTGTACCTCAAGTGAGAATTCTGGAAACAAATTCCAATGATGATTCATTTGTTCCTTTTCTTGGCTATCCATAGTATCCTTAGAAATCTTCACCAACACCAAATTCAAAAGCTTCAAGTGTAATGTATTTCTTGATTGTTAGTTGCTTTACTGTTGATAGTTGCCTGAAATGCATAAGCTACCCACCATTTCAATATCTTAATTGTCAGTTTGAGGCTGGTTGCTGTACTGTTATATGAGCCTGGTTTTTATATTTGATGTTAATTTCATTTTTTCATTGTTCTCTTTGACATCTATTACTAGAATTTGCAGATCATTTACATTTTCAGCTACGAATGGTGACATCAGTATAACACAGTTATAACATCATTTTATAGAGTTTTTTTGGTAAGTCCAGAATATATTTCAAAGTACCTTGGTGTATGACATCTCTGCTGTTCAGAATTTCAGTGTACTCCTTCTATCTTTGATTGACCTTCTTTAAAACAGTTGTCATCTATCTATTGATGTCCTTTAGCATGTCAAATTGAGATTAGAACCTCCTTTTAAGTTCAGAGATCTTTTGGAAGACTTTCTTAGTCTTTCTGTATCTTCTGTATTTGTTTCCATCTTTGATGTATTTACAGATGTTGTAATAATGTTTCTTGTCTCTTCTAATAGCTCTTTAAATTATTTAATGAATTCATTCCTAAGAACTTTATCCTTTTTGACTTCTTTTCTTGTCTTGGTAATTTCCACAGATTGTTATGACATGCAGTTTGTTTTCTTCTGTTTCTTGATCCTTGGCAGTCTATTTTCACATTTATTATTAACAATTTCTTTGATTTTATTCCGTAGTTTCTCTGATCCCCTATTAGTAAGGATCAGGACTTCAAATCAAGTCTTGATTTTTGAAAATGGTGGCTATTTGGATCATACCATAGAAATTGCATGGCTTTCTCCTCTCATTTTAGTTTAACTTAGAAATTGCACATGAGCAGTACATCATAATGTGCTCCACAGTCATCATCTGGCCATGTCTTTGCTATTATAACTGAACTCTTTCACCTCCCTGTACCAATGGAATACAGGCATCATTTTGATTATTTAGTTAGCTATGAAGAGATCATTGGAGTAGCAAAAATGGATAAGTGGCCCATCTGCTTCACTTTGATTTCATACATCGTACAATCCAACTACATTTTCTTCTTTAATATTTGCAACTTCGGCATTTCAGTCTTGGTTATCACAAGCAATACATCTTGCTTACATGTTGTTTCAATGTCAAACTCCACTTGATCATAAATCTCATCAACTTCCTCTTCTTCCAGGTCAATGATTGGAGCAAAAACTTGAATAATCATCATATTAAAGAGTTGTCCATGAGGTTTAATTGATATTATTTAGTCAAGAATGGCATTGTAGCTAATTATTATTCCTGCTATATGCTTCATAACTATGAAAGCAACACTATTCCTTCTTCATTTTTCAGGTGTTGAGGGGTAAACCATGTGATCTTTTAATTGAAAGTGTCCATTTCTAAACTGTCAGGATTCCCTGATGCCTAAGACGTATTAAGATGCCTAGTATGACTTTCACTGTGATGCACTTTCCCATGTTAATGCTTCCTGCATCCCATATACCAACTTTATCTTTATCTTTATCTTTTATTAGATTTGCATACCGCCCTTCTCCTTTCGGACTCAGGGCGGTGAACAGCCAAAATAAAAACATTTGTACACAAAATTAAAATAATTTTTAAAAATAATTAAATGAAATTTGGCCCATAATTTAAAACATTTCAATTAAAAATCAGTATCAAACGTTCCACAGGGTAGGTGCCACCACAGAGAAGGCTCTCCCCCTGGGGGTCGCCAGCCGACATTGTCTGGCTGACGGCACCCTGAGGAGGCCCTCTCTGTGGGAGCGAACCGGCCAGTGGGAGGCAATTGGTGGCAGAAGGCGGTCCCGTAAGTACCCCGGCCCTAAGCCATGGAGCGCTTTAAAGGTGGTCACCAACATCTTGAAGCGCACCCGGAAGTCCACTGGAAGCCAATGCAGCTCGCGCAGGAGAGGTGTCATGTGGGAGCGCCCCATCGCTCCCATAATCCCCTGCGCGGCCACATTTTGCACCAGTTGGAGCCTCCGGGTGCACCCCAAAGGGAACCCCATGTAGAGAGCATTACAATAGTCCAGATGAGAAGTGACGAGTGCTTGAGTGACCGTACATAAGGAGTCCCGATCTAGAAAGGGGCGCAACTGGCATATCAGGCAAACCTGATAGAAAGCCCCACTGGCCACGGCCGTCGTATGCTCTTCTAAAGACAGCCATGTGTCCAGGAGGACGCCCAAGTTGCGGGCCCTTTCCGTGGGGGCCAGTGATTCACCCCCAATAACCAGCGATGGCACCAGCTGGCTATACCGGGACGCCGGCAGCCACAGCCACTCGGTCTTGGAAGGGTTGAGTCGAAGCCTGTTTCTCCCCATCCAGACCCGCACAGCCTCCAGGCACTGGGACATCATTTCCAAGGCATCATTGGGATGGTCTGGGGTGGAGATGTACAGCAGAGTGTCATCAGCGTACTGATGGAACTCCACCCCAAAACCATGGATTTGTCAGATTTGCAATCTGTCAACACAGATTGCGACCGGTCAGAGAGATAGGAGGAGAACCACCACAAAACAGTGCCCCCCACCCCCAATCCCTCCAACCGGCGCAACATGATACCATGGTATCAAAAGCCGCTGAGAGATCTAACAGGACCAGGATAGAGGAATAACCCCTACCCCGAGCCCTCCAGAGATCATCCACCAATGTGATCAATGCCATTTCCGTGCTGTACCCCGGCCTGAAACCAGACTGGAGTGGGTCCAAATAGACAGCTTCATCCAGGTACTGGGGAAGCTGCCGCACCACCACACTCTAAACAACCTTCGCAATAAAACGAAGATTGGAGACTGGACAATAGTTAGCCAAAACAGCCGGATCCAGAGAGGGCTTCTTGAGGAGGGGCCTCACCACCGCCTCTTTCAAGGCAGCCGGCAGGACACCCTCACTCAAAGAAGTGTTAATAATCCCCTGGAGCCAGCCACGCGTAACCTCCCGGGAAGCCAGCACCAACCATGAGGGACACGGGTCCAATAAACATGTGGTCGCGTTCAGCCGTCCCAAGATCCTGTCCACATCCTTGGGAGCCACAGGATCGAACTCCTCCCAGATAACACTCTCAAGACGTGCCTCAGTCATCTCATCTGAACTAACCCAGTCAGCGGCCAAGTCTTCCCGAATCTGAGTTATTTTATCATACAGATATTGTACAAAATCCTCAGCTTGTCCCTGCAAGGGGTCATCCCGCGCTCCCAAAGGGAGGAGGGAGTGGGTCACCCTTAACAGGCTGGCTGGGCGATTATCTGATGACGCGATAAGAGCGGCAAAATAGCTAGATTTTGCCGCTTTTATCGCCACTAGGTAGATCTTAATATGAGACCTTACCAGTGTCAAGTCAGATTTCGACCAGCTGGCCCTCCAACCGCTTTCTAGGCGTCTTTTTCAGTGCTTCATCTCCCTCAGCTCCTCGGAGAACCAAGGAGCTAAGTGAGTTCGGTGCTGGGTCAGAGGCCGCAAAGGCACGACACGGTCCAAAGCCCCGGTGGCTGCACTATCCCAGGTCCTCAGCCGAGTCGTGAGCCAGAGTCTCAGGAAATGGCCCAAGTTCCATCTGGAACCTATCAGGATCCATCAGGCACCTGGGGCGGAACCACCTGGTTGGTTCCGCCTCCCTGCGATGGGGTGCGGTGGTCAGAAAGTCAAGTCGAAGGAGCGAGTGGTCAGACCATGACAAGGGTTCAATGCCTATACCTCCTGTATCAAGGCCACTCGACCACTGACCAGAGATAAAAACTAAGTCCAGAGTGTGTCCACCTATGTGAATAGGGCCATGAATTACTTGAGTCAGGTCCATGGCCGTCATGGAAGCCATGAACTCCCGAGCTACCTCAGACGTTTCACCAATGGATGGCAGGTTAAAATCCCCCATGACCACAAGTCTGGGGGTATCAACCGCCACCTCGGCTATGACGTTGAGGAGCTCGGGCAGGGTTGTTGCCACGTGGCAGGGAGCCAGGTACGTGACCAACAGACCCATCTGCACCCCATGACCCCACTTCACAAAAAAGGGACTCACATCCGGCTATCTGAGGTACAGTGGCCTCCCTCGGATCAAGACCTTCCTTTATAATAACCGCTACCCCCCTGCCCCTGCCCTGAGCTCTCGGCTGATGAAATGTGTGGAAGCCTGGTGGGCACATATCCACAAGGGGAACCCCCCCCTCATGGCCCAACCAGGTCTCCGTAATGCCTGCCAGGTCCGCTCCCCCCTCCTGAAGAAGGTCACAAATGAGGGGGGCCTTATTTACTACGGACCTGGCATTGCATAACAGCAGCCGGAGACCCCGGCCCTGAGATTCTAAGCAACCTGGGGAACGGGAAGAGCTAGAACGGGAACTTGCAATTTTGTTTCTGCTGCTTCAAATTTGAGTGGCATTCTGTTTGAGAATTCCATCATCCTGCACTGTATTTTGTATTTTCTGTTCATATGGTTTTTTTAGTATAACAAAAGTGATTTATCATTTTTTTTTCCAATGCAGTATCAATTGGTGCCCTTGCGATTGTTGCCAAATATGATCATCTTCGTTGGGCACCTTCCTATATCACTGCTACCCAATATAGGTGCCTGCTTGCTGGGTGGCTGGAATGACCATCCTGCCTTTGGTGATCCTGCTGGAAGTAAACAGTGGAAATACTTTTGCTAATTGAACACAACTTGCTTTTTAAAAATTCTCTCCAGAAACTTAACTTTGGAAGAATTTTAAAGCTAAGCAGGGTAACCTAAATGCCAGAGACACAAGGAATTATGTGTAGTATATAATCCAATATTTCCTTTATACAAAAATGTGTAACATGTAAAGACAAAATTATTTCATTAGTCTTTCAGAGTCTCCCAGGAGTTAATCACAGTTGTTCTCACATTGTAGATAGTGAATTACTTCAGCAGTAATGAGAGGAAACTAAAATGAACGATCCCTTGGTGAGCATGACACATACAATCTAAAAGTGGTTCTCTTGGTGGTCTTTCAGAAAAAAGTGCATTGACCACTTCTGCTTTCATTGATGTTTAATGAACTCAGATACACAGCATGAAAATAGAATTCAATAATATATAATGATGGTTTCTTTTAAGGGAGGAAAAACTTAATTGGATTCTTATCAGGTAATCTCTCATTGAGACAACACAGCTGCTAATTATGGTTATTGATGACATTTGGATTTATTGAAGTTACTGCCTCCTTTCAATAAATATATATGTGCCTGCATACATACACATGAAGTGTGTGTGTGTGGGGGGGGATATTAGTATTTTAATACTCAACAGGGAGCAGTCAGAACAAAAGTTTACCTATTAAAATATTAAATCAGATTATAAATCACATTTAGAGCACAGGATTAGTAAATTTCAAGAAGTAAATACAGATTAATCTGGGACAAAAATGTGAATTAAAAGGTTGTAGCAAAAAAAGAGTAACAAATTAGAGACCATGATCTTTACAGTAGTTTCATGTTATGTTCCAGTGAGACTTCCTCAGTGTGATGGTTCTAAAGTGGAGATTGCCTTACATTAGTTATACTCTGTGTGGATGAGCCACCTAGGCAGCTATAAACACTGCAAGGCAATCTCAATTTTTGCAAAAAACATTATTGTAATAATGATTTCACTAAGCCTGGAGAATTCCAACTAAATATATGTATAACTTAACTTTTAAAGATACATTAAACAAAGCAAAGTATTTCATTAATATGTACACTTATGCTTTTTTACTCTGTGGATTACTATTACATTCATTACATTCCAGAACCCGGAAGAGCAGCTGGCGACGGCATGCGTGGCCACAGAGAGGGCTCTTCCTGCCACCTCTGGCACGTGTGCCATAAGTTCACCATCATGGGCCTAGTCTATATCTGTGCATTTTGTCTCACTTTTCTTGCCACTGAACTGCATCATGTTGGATAAGGCCCAATGTTCAAATCTGTCAAGAATATTCTGAATCTTGAGTCTATCAAAGTGTTAGCAATTTCCCGAGCTTGGTATCAGTATACTAGTTACACTGTAACACTAGTTAAAATAAAATACTAGTTAAAATAGTAATGTTAGTTATTAAAACCAAAACACAAGAGCCTAAATAATTACAACCAAGTTCTTATACAAATGCAGGATATTATACTTGTCACAGCTGAATATCAATCTGTGGAAATGGCTAAATATGCAAGCTGTTGCAGTCATTTTGAACTATTCTGGGATTTCTAAAGTATTAGCCATTCCTTCTAGTTTTTTCTTAGTATTAATTTTATAAGCATTCCTTCTATGACGGGGTATCAAATTCATGTCGTCACAGTGGCATCATGTGATGTATTGTGACTTTTTCCTCTATGCTAAACTGGGCGTGGGCGTGGCCAGCATGTGACGCATCTGGCCTGGGGGACAGGAGTTTGACAGTCCAGTTCTATGACATCTTCTGGGTCATTTAAAAAGCAGTTGCATGATAGTAGTCAGAAGCTGAAGATTAGGAAACTTCATTCAATACCTCCCTCTAGGCTGATGCAGAACAATTTATAAGCATCCTTTGAGTTAAATCATGTAGAATCTAATTCACCTAAAAGAATCCTTAGGAGATGTAGTAATATAGAAATCTAATAAGTAAATAAATTAGGATATTAGAAGAGAGCTTGTGAAATGTTTTGTTAAAATCCAAGTATACTATATATACAGCACAGGATTCCATTGGTCTAAAAAACTAGTGACCCTGTCTTCAAAATTACTTAGCCTGACATGACTTGCCCTTGACAAACCTATGCTGGCTTCTGGTAATTATGACATTCCTTTCTAGATACCTATAGATAAAATGCTTAATAATCTATTTTAATACATTGCCCAGTGTAGATTGTAGCTAACTGATGTGTACTCCTGGGTCCTTCCTTTTCCTCTGTTTGAAAATAAGTGCTATGTTTGACGTTCCCCATTCTTACAAAACTTCACCATTTTTCCAGGGGTTGTCATAGATAATTGTAATCTATTCTGAGATCTTCTGCATCCTGGAAAATATTTTTAAAGATGTTTTAATGCTGACTTTATTAACTTTATAAGAAATGCAAGGCAGCAATCATATCTAATACTCTTTCCTCCTTTTATTTTCCCCATAACAACAACCCTCTGATCTGGGTTAGACTGAGAGTGAGTGAGTGGTTCACCCAACTAGCTTTCACACCTAAAACAGAACTAGAACTCACAGTATCTTAGTTTCTAGCCTGGTGCCTTAACCACTAGACTAGGCTTGTCAAACTGGCAGCCTGCGTGCCGGATGCGTCATATGCAGGCCACGCCCACTCCAACTTCACAAAGACAAAAAACATTGCAATACATCATGTGACACAATTGAATTTGACACCTGTACACTGGCTATTTTTTTTTTGAATTAATTTACAGTAAACTAAATGAGTTTCGCTATATTGATCCTGCCCTTTTCCTCAAATGTTAGAAAATACTTTTCCCCTCTTCTGAAAGAAAATAGTCATAGAAGTTGTTAGGCAACTCCAGTTTAACTCTATTTACTCACGTCAGAGTAAGTACTATTTTTTTCCCAAACATACCCCCTTCCCCAGAATATTAGAATTTGGATTCTTAGAAGGCTCATCCATTTTATGCTTTAGCCTTCTTGACTGTATCCCTATAAACCTAATCTAACATTCTGCACTCCTTAATTATTAGTCTTCATTTCTCTGTCAGTAGGGTCACTATCATACAGGTCTTAAAATGTTTTTCCCATTTTTCCTTTGTACCTGTATGCCCAGTATTTTTTCCCCCGGCTCTTCCATCCTGCTTTGACTTATTTTATTTACCTTTTGGGTATTTAGAGACCATAAGACTCTGGATGACTTCTAGTGTTAAAAGCAATGAACAATAATAACAAAAACTGACTATTCCTGTTTGAAAAAAGAAATCAAATGAAGTTCTACAGGGGCTTGGATCCTACCTAACCCAAGACCTGTGAGGAAAAGGTACATTTTTGATTACTTCTTGAACATTGTCAATATGTGAGCCATATGAATATCTGGAGAAATACTCTTCCAGAGGGCAATGGCATTACAGAGACATTACATTTCCTAAGTCAGGAATAAATGACATGCTCGATCAAAATGACCTGGAGAGCACCACTCTGCCTGACTGCAAGAGTCAGCAACAACTAATGAAGACAGGTACTCCCTCTGATAACCAGGTTCTATGCCACACAGGGTTTTCCTAACTAGTACTTTGAATTATATCTAGTTGTACAGGTATGTCGTGCCACTTGCAGAGGAGAAACCAAGGCATGCCTATTACAGTCCATACCACCATATTCTGGAGGATGTGTAGATTCTACATAGTCTTCAAGGGAAGTCTATGCATTGCAGTAGTCTACTTTGACGTGACTGGTATGAGTGGCCAAGTAAATTGTGTTTATGTTGCCTGCCTTTCTCCTGAGTTCATTAATCTCCTGCTAGGTTATACATAATTTATATTCTCATGGATCCCAGACATATGTTTCTATATATGGCTTATTCAGCATTATGTCTGGAAGACTTGTGAATATATATTTAAAAAAGGCACCTCCATGAACCTCTTTTCATAGTTTTTTCTTGGCAACAGAATAGAAGCAATTTGCCACTGCTTTCTTTGGGATTTTCCTCACAATATAGCCTATAGCTCTGTGTTGTCCTGGAAGCTTTCCATCCAAGTACTAACAAGGTCCAATCCTACTCAGCTTTTCAAATGCTGTGACCATTTGTGAATACAAATTCCCTTAATTTAAAATACAGTATATGAGCTTGTATAAAGAGAAGATTGTTTTGTGTGCAAAATAAAACAGGAAGATTTGATAGTTCAATATGTGAGGTTGAGATCTCACATATTGAGATCTCAACCATATATGTGAGGTTGAGGTTGAGGTATTTTATTGGCAATAATTTCTATTTCTCCATGGCACAGCCTTCTCTAGCTCAGGACCTTGCACTACACTGCTCATTATTCTTATGTGGCTGGACATGATGAGTCTTGAAATCCTACAAATCTGCATTACAGCCTCAACTGTTTACTTTTACACATTAATATATAACTAGCCATTTCTATAAAAACAAATCTATCTAATCGGCAAAACCAAAACCAAAGTTTCTTTTTCTTTTTTTCATCACAAGCACAAAATTCAGAATAAAATTCAAATAAAAAATAAATATACTCTTTGAATAGAACAATCAATAAGCATTAGTGCTTTATCTTCCTTGCTATTGAAATATGTATTTCTATTTGCACTTAATAATCTTTACAAAACTATCACCATTTATATTAACAAAATTAGCTTTATTCTTTCAGATTCTTTAACCTTAAAGGGAAAAATATTTTTTCATCCATTTTAAAGCACTAAGCTTTTCTTTAAAAACATTTCTAAAATTAAAAACATTTTAATTCATCCTTTTTTAAACTTCCTTTTAGCATACATACTTTAAAATTCACTCTCAGACCAACAAAATTTCAACTATTGCTTAATGCATTGTAAGCCGCCCTGAGTCTCCGGAGAAGGGCGGCATATAAATCAAATTAAAAAAAAAACAACAACTAACCCCAATTAACTCATTAAAGTTAGACCACTCCCTCCAAGTTACCCTCATAAAATATTTCTTTTTCTTCTTGTATACATCCTTTTTAAAGTTCTAGATTTTTCTTTAGGCTAATACATCTTTTTCTTTAACTTTCTCTTAACATAAATATTTTCAAATACACTTTCAATAATGTTTTACAAACTTTTGGAATTTCTTAAGCATTATATATAAAGGAAGCATCGTAGCGAGCTTCACGAAAATCCAACCAGACAAACCGCTATTGGGGGATCTTTGGACTGGAACTGTCTTGGAGGGATGGTGAAGAAAGAGAAGCGCCTTGGAAGACCAAGAGGAACAGGCGAGTTCCTCGAAGGGTCGGAGGCAGCTCTTTGATGTGGCGGCAGGGGTGACGGCCATTAAAATGGCTGCTCTAAGCTGGGGCAACTGGACTAAGATTTGTGCAGGAGCTATATTTGAATGGAGTATTGTTACTGGATGAGCGATTTGGCCAGTTTAAAGGTAAAAAGAAATTCTTTGGAAAAAGCTTGAAAGAGGTCCCAGTGTGAAATGAGCAGCTAATTGGCACTTTGGAATGTAAATTGGAGGGAAAAGAACAAAGAGGAAGTTAAAAGACTAAAGGCCCAAAAAAGAAAACTTTCCACCTGGACTTAAAATTGAATTTGGAGAAATTAGAAATAATACAAGAAAAAGAAAACAGAGAAAGCATTTTTTAACAATAAAAGGAAAACAAATTGAAGAGAAAGTATTTTCTATGTGGATTTAAAAGTGATATTTTGTTGCCTGGGGATTTGTGAACTGGAGAGAGAAGAAAACACTACAACGAACGCTTTAAACATTGAAGGAGTACTTGTTTAAACAGCTGGATCCCGACCTTGAAAAGAAGTGAAAAAGAACAAAGCCTTAAACTGGAATGGTCTAGATAAATATTTGAATTGGATACTATTTGGAAATATAAAAAAAAGAGACACACTATATGGACTTGAATTTTAATTACATATAAATTAAAATATTTTTTTTTGAATTGACAGTATGGAACATTGGGAATATGAGGAATTAATGGAAATGTTTAAGAAGGTGCATGAAGCGTTTAAGGGTGATAAAGAAGCAGAAATCTGGTTAGAATACAAAAAAAAAAAAAGGAAAAAGAGATTATAAATGTGAAGCAAGAACATAATGTTGAAAGGAAAATAATTGAAGATTACAATGGGATTGACAGTGAAAAACAAAATGTGGATGGGGGGAATATCACCCATAAAAGAAAGGAAGGAAATGGGAAAAGACTGAGGGGGAGAATTAAAAGGGTAATAATTTTAAAAATGAGAGAAAGAATTCAGGGGAAAAGATACAATAAATATAAAAAGAAAAAGAAGAAAATAAGAGAATGGGAGAAAGGGAGAAAAATATTAAGAAGTGGAATTTTGGAGAGACCAAAAGAAAATGGGTAAAAGGAGAAGAATAATGGAGAGAAGGAAGGGAAATAAAGCATTTATTAGTTGATTTAAGGGAAATGTATTAATAGTAGAAATTGTTATGTAAGAAGTAAACAAGAAGAAGTATATTGTTTATTGTAAAATGGATCAGCAGGTGTAATATGAAATGTAGATTGGTTTAAATATGAAAATAATGGAAATTAAGATACAAAATTGAAATGCTAGTAAATGATGTATGTAAAAAGTAAAAAAGAAGAAATATTGTTTATTGTAAAATGGATTAGCAGATGCAATATGAAATGAAGATTGGTTTAAATGTGAAAATAACTGAAATTAAGAATAAAATTGAAAGGCTAGTAAATGAGGAAAATAACTAATTGATGTTGGAATAAGAAATTAGGAACTAAAGAAAATAAGAAGTGGAGGATTGGTTAAGTTAAAAGGTTTCAATGTAAAAATGGAATGAGTTGGAATACATTGTTAATAATTTAAAAATGTGATGGGGACTTTGAAAAATATAGTTAATAAGTGGGAAAAAAATCAGGGTTGCCCGAACACCATTGTGGAAAATATTGAATTGAAAATTAATATAACAATGGAAAGAGAATGGAAGGAGGAGTAGAGGGAAGAAGGAGAAGAGAGGAAGGAGAGAGAGGAATAGAAGAAAGGGAAAAGTAAAGGAAGAAAGGGAGGGGAAATAAGAGTAGGAGAGAAGGTTAGAAAGGGAGGAAGGTATAGAGGCGGGGGAAGGAAGGGAAGTAGAGAAGGCGTAGGAGAGGAGGAAAGAGGAAAGTAGAAAAGGATAGAAGAGGGGAGGGGAGAGAAAGAGAGGAGAGGAGAAGAAAAATTGTTGTAAAACAAGGGAGATGAAATGAGAGAAAGGCAACCCCGAGAATGTGCAAATTTATTAGGATGAAGAACAAATTAATATGAAAGTTAAAAGGGAATATATATGATTAACAATGGATAAGATAACTAATTGAAATAATGTTAAGAAACTAGGATTTGAGGGCGGATCGTGATACTGTTTATATAATAAGTATAGAAGTATTACGATAAGATAAAAAAAGTATGGAAAAAGAATATTTTGGCAAAATGGTAACTATGTAAAATGAAATTGGATATGATAAGTTGTATAAGATATGATATGGTCAATACTCTGTTCATAAAATTGTGCGTGTGTCAAAGAAAAAAATCAATAAAACTTGATTTTTTAAAAAAAGTTTAAGTTAGTCCTTCCAGCTTGTCTTCCTGGAATAAAATCTTTTTCTTTTCTGAAATGTTTGTCAAGTAGTTATAGGCTTCTCTTTTTCTCAAGGATTTCTCAATCTTATTAATATCCATAAGGAAAAAGTCCAAAACTTGTCCTTTTCAAAGTTGCAAATTTTCTTGGAGTTCTTCTTTCAATTGTTTATTTATTTATTATTTATTTATTAATTTAATTTATATACCGCCCTTCTCCCAAAGGGACTCAGGGCAGTGTACAGCCAGCATAAAACCCACAAATATAAAATTTAAAAAACAGTTTAAAAATATTAAATAGTTTGGCCCATATAATTAAAATAAACAACCCAATTTAAATGTTTAAAAAAGAATTAACAATTAAAATTTAAAAATTAGGCCAGCCTGGCTTGTTGAAATAAAAGCGTCTTGAGGGCCCGGCGGAAGGTGCGCAAGTCGGGGATCCTCCGCATCTCGGGGGGGCAATTCGTTCCAGAGGGCAGGAGCCCCCACAGAGAAGGCTCTCCCCCTGGGTGTCGTCAGCCAACATTGCTTGGCCAACGGCACCCGGAGGAGCCCCTCTCTGTGGGAGCGAGTTGGCCAGTGGGAGGCTATTGGTAGCAGCAGGCGGCCTTATAAATACCCGGGTCCTAAGCCATGGAGCACTCTAAAGGTGGTAACCAATACCTTGAATTGCACCCAAAGGACCACCAGAAGCCAGTGCAGTTCGCGCAGGAGAGGTGTTACATGGGAGCGCCATGACGCTCCCATAACCACCCACGCGGCTACATTCTGGACCAGTTGGAGCCTCCGGGTGCTCTTCAGGGGGAGCCACATGTAGAGAGCATTACAATAGTCCAGGCGGGAAGTGATGAGGGCATGAGTGACCGTGCGTAGGGAGTCCCGATCCAGAAAGGGATGCAACTGGCAGATCAGGTGAACCTGATAAAAAGCCCCCCTGGCTACGGCCGTCACATGTTCTTCTAAGGACAGCCATGCATCCAGGAGGACACCCAAGTTGCGAGCCCTCTCCGTGGGGGCCAATGACTTGCCCCCAATAGTCAGAGATGGCACTACTTGACTATATCAGGACGCCGGAAGCCACAGCCACTCAGTCTTGGACAGGTTGAGCTTGAGCCTGTTTCTCCCCATCCAGATCCGCACAGCCTCCAGACACCGGGACATCACGTCAAGGGCATCGGGGTGGTCCGGGGTGGAAATGTACAGCTGGGTGTCATCAGCATACTGATGGAACTGCACCCCAAAACCACGGATGATCTCCCCCAGCGGCTTTACATAAATGTTGAACAGAAGAGGCGAGAGGACCGACCCTTGCGGCACCCCACACATGAGGCGCCTCGAGGTCGACCTCTGGCCTCCTGTCAACACAAACTGAGACCGGTCAGAGAGAAAGGAGGAGAACCACCACAACATGGTGCCTCCCACTCCTAACCCCTCTAACCGGCGCAGCATGATACCATGTTCGATGGTATCATGGAATTGTGTTGGGAGGCTTCTATTTAAACCATCATAATAAAAATTGGTTTCAGGTTTATATTCCAAAATTACAGTTGACTTCTTTGCATTGTCAGCTACTTCTGAAATTGCCTCTGGTTTGGTAACTTTCTACACATATTTGCATCTCTGAAGTAGTTTAAGTAGTCTTTTTAACATCCTTAGAGCAAAACTGTTCTATAAACTGATGGATTTTATTTAGAGATTCTTCAAATACATCTCTAATAATTTGCTCCTCCATCTTCAGTCAAAGAGTAGCTTTTTTATAAGTCACTTAAGAATTGACCAATCAGGAATCATAAAAATAGGATTACTAAAAATAATAAATTAGAAGCACAACTTTCTGCCCTTATATTTCTCCATCATTAAAAAAAAACCCATGATAGTCCATACTTCATTATTTTAGCTTGCCTTAGCAGCCTTCTTCCTTGATGTTTAACAAAAAGAAAGCCCCAAAATGGCACAGATCTTAAAAAAGGAATAACAGGCTGTAGCTAAAGAGAGCCTCTTTTAGATTAATAAAGATTAATATTCCTTAAAAATGATTAAGAAATGAAAGGCACAACTTACTGTGCATTCAAAAAATACATTCCAGAATGGCTACATCTTCAACCATGAATTAATTACAGCCCCTCCCCCCCCTTTAAGCACACAAGCTGCTTTGAAGCACAGCTCCTGAAGCTACTTGCAGACTTTTTGCTGTATCGGAGGATCTTGTGGGGTAATTCTAAGACTTTCCCTAATCCAGGAGAGTCATATAAAATAAAAGGCATGCCGGTTCCTTCTGTTGATAGTTGAAGAAGCTACATTCCAAGGAAAAACACCTCAGGGATCTTTCCCTGGGCATGTAGTCCGTAGGCCATCTTTTCACCGGAAGTTGTAATGTTGTTATCTTGTACTGTGCTAAAAAGAGTTGGAAGTCAATGTATTTTTCTTTCTTCCCTTGTACTTCATATTTTCTTTCACCCTTTCTTTTTCCTTCTCTTAATTTCCTATATTTATTTTATGTATTTTATATATTGATAAAACAATAAAAGATAAAAACATAAGACATCCTACAAATCTGGAGGGAACTAAAATGAGGAAGGCAGCTTTAGCAAACAAAGTTATCATAAAGCTAGTAGATATGTTTTGTTTTCATAGAGCTGACCTCTAGTTACTTTCCCAAACCAGTCCAGCTAAGACACTTCTCATCAGATCAATCTCGTCTTACATCTATTTCAGGGGTGAGTTCTACTTACTTTTAAATTATAAATATAAATTTTGTTAATAAAAATAAATAATAATAAATTAATAATAATACTTTTACTACTGATTCGCAACGGGAGTGTGTGCACGCTTCTGCATATGTGCAGATCGTCAATTATTACTTCCAGGTGGGTGGGCGGAGCGCTTTTACTACCAGTTTGCAAAAACTGGACAGAACTGGGAGCAACCCATCACTGATCTATTTGGTTGTACACTCCGTGGAAAAAGTGAAGCTAGAAAGCAGATAATCTAAATTACAAATATACAAACATTTCCAATCCTAATTAGATACTCTTGTGCCTTAGTCTGTGCCTCTCTGACAGTATCTGATAAAAATGACACAACTTTCTTAATTTGCTTAAGTGCAAACAATGCTGCATTTTTCCTCCTATAGGTCCATTTTCCCTAAGAAGGGGAGTTCTAATAATATCTTATAAACACTACCACAGATAATATTTAAATAAAACAAAACTACAGTAAATAGTTTTGTTAGAAGTCCACATTCAGTAAAGCTAGAAATGGCAATCAATATGTAGATCAGATCTGTTCTGTTTCATAGAAACTTGCAGATGTTAGAAGAAATATGTTTTTTATAATAACCACTTAATATCTGCATTTTAAAAAATGGAGTATCACTGGAGGGTAACCTGATATGATATTTTTATCAATCCAAGAGAATAGGTGAGGGAAGGGAAAGTCTTGCTTGGTGCACTTTGAAGACAAAAGTACTTTTTTAGTTCAGGTACTTTAGCTTGCTGGAGAAGTCTTGCCAAGAGGTCTCGAGACCTTTGCAACTATTTACTTCCTACCCCCAGAGTAGAGGAGTATATCTTCCCTAAAGGGGATTGCTTGGAGGATTCTTTCTGGCAAAGTACTGAAAGGATGTCTGAGAGTGCACTATTATGCAGCCCCTTTAAAGGCAGGAAGCTGGGAAATCATGAGCCTTAATCCTCCATTCAGCTGGACCCATCTTGCTGACCCTCCAACAACTTCTTCATTTCACCATGACAGATAAATAGGTGTGAATAGGAGAAGAGGCCCCACATGGGAAGGTAGAGAGTATAAAAGTTGAAGGGCTATTTCAGCATTCACTAATGGTCTTGCATTCATGTCAGCATGACAAATGCAGCTTCCATTGTAGGGTTTTTGCAGTTGTTGCATTGGGCTAATGCAGCAGAGAGTGGATGGGAAGAAACACAAAGAAAAGTATTATACAAGTTTAAGTTTGTGGAATACCCTTTTTGTCTTTATTCAGAATTGAAATAAAAGTACTTTGAAGCGTAAACTGATTCTTTGTAGCACTTAGGCTTCATATATAGATGTGCTCTGAATATAATGCTAGGGCCCCAACACCAAGGATTTTTTATAATGCTTACATGGTGGGGTGGGAGTCATGTTATGAGAGGAATAATTGAAGTGCATAAGCTGTAGATGAAACTGGAAGCTCTGAGCTGTAGGAAGGAAACACTTCTCTTTCAAAAACCACCCCATATAATTATGCTATGTGTTCACTACTAAAGATTATAAAATATACCATATTTTTCGGTATATAAGATGTACCCGCCCCCTGTGTGTCTTATACAGCAAATGTTGCCAAAGCCCTGCCCACCTGCCCCACCCTTTGGCCTCTGCCTCCCAGCAATTTACCTCCTTGTAGCAAACAGCAAACAGCCTGGTCAGCTTCAGCACAGCCTGATTTAGCACAAGCAGCTGATTGGCAGTTGGATCAGCCTCCCGGAATACCGCCCATCAGCTCTTCCAGGCTGTGGGGATCGCCACCGCCCGTCGCTGCTGCCTATCACCGCCTCCATGCGCCCCATTTTTGGCCTTCACACATCCCGTTTTTGGCTCGTTCCAGGCAGTGGGGATAGACGGTGGCGGCAGCGATTCCCGCCACCTGGAATGGGCCAAAAACAGGATGTGCAGAGGCTGAGAACAGGACATGTGGAGGCTGAAAATGGGGCATGCAGAGGCGGCGGCAGCAATGGGCAGCAACGGGGGCAATGGGCAGCGGCAATCCCTGCAGCCTGGAACAGCTGATAGGGGGTATTCTGGGAGGCCGATCCAATCGCCAATCATCTGCTTGTGCTAAATCAGGCTGTGCTGAAGCTGACCAGGCTGTTTGCTGTTTGCTACAAGGAGGTAAATTGTTGGGAGGCAGAGGCAGATTTTTTTCCCTTGTTTTCCTCTCTAAAAGCTACGTGTGTCTTATACTTCGTAGCGTTTTATAGTCTGAAAAATAAGGTATGCTGTTGGTGTATTTTTAGTGGTAGCAAGTTTTAAAAGGATCAAGTTTTAAAAGTCCGAAAGCTTGGAAGACTAAACCTTTTGTCCCAGTGACTAACTCAGATTGGATCCTGCAAAGACCATCTCGATCTGTTATCCAAAATACTTGGAATATTAAAGTCTCTCTCAGTGTTTCATGTATTTCAGATGGAAATCCATTTTTCTCTCACTGAAACAACTTAATCAGTCACCCCAGGAAGAAAAGGTTATATTATTTGAACCACTCACTTAAAAATGGGCTTCAGTACATTTTTGTGTTTTTTTTCCCTTTTGTCTCTATATTTGGCCTTCCTTCCAAAAGTTGATACTTGTAGAATATCAGGGAGATGACCTTGAGGGAAATAGACAAGAACTGCTGAGAAGCAGGGTAATATTTGGAAGCAGTAGAGACAAAAGCCTCCTGATTTACTATGATATAAGAGGGAGAGTAGGTGAAGCACAATCAGGCTTGCAGTATTCTGTTATTGTAACCTATGTCAATAAAGCTTAGTTCTAGTTTTCTTGTGGATCTGTTTCCTGATCTGGTCTATGCTAAAAAAAATCCTGGAACACCAGGGAACTACCAGAGGACTGGAAAAGAGCTGATGTGGTCCCCATCTTCAAAAAAAGGAAAAAAACAGACCCAGGAAACTACAGACCAATTAGCCTAACATCAATATCCGGGAAGATACTGGAAAAGATAATAGAAAAACAGATCTGCCAACACCTAGAAACGAGTAAAGTAATAACTAGCAGTCAGCACGGGTTTGTTAAAAACAGATCATGCCAAACCAATCTTATTTCATTCTTCAACATAGTGACTAAATTAGTAGACCAGTGAAATACTGTGGACATAATATACTTAGACTTCAGCAAAGCATTTGACACAACCTACTTCTTGGTAAGCTAGAAAAAAATGGGATAGATAGCTTCACCACCAGATGGATTCATAACTGGCTGACAAACCGTATTCAATGAGTAGTCCTTAATGGGTCTAAGTATACATGGAGAGAAGTAAGCAGTGGAGTGCCACAAGGTTCCATCTTAGGCCCAGTATGCTTCAATATCTTCATAAACGACTTAGATGAGGGAATAGAAGGGGAACTCACCAAATTTGCAGATGATACTAAGCTGGGAGGAATAGCTAACACCCTAGAAGATAGGCTCAAGATCCAGATGGATCTTGACAAACTTGAACACTGGGCCCTATCTAACAAAATGAAATTCAATGTAGAGAAAAGTAAAGTCTTACACTTAGGTAAGAAAAACCAAAAACACATATATTCCGGGTGCGCTTCAAGGTGTTGGTTACCACCTTTAAAGCGCTCCATGGCATAGGACCTGGGTATTTGCGGGACCGCCTTCTGCCGCCGATAGCCTCCCACCGTCCAGTACGCTCCCACAGAGAGGGACTCCTCAGGGTGCCGTCGGCCAGGCAATGTTGGCTGGCGACCCCCAGGGGGAGGGCCTTCTCTGTGGCAGCCCCCGCCCTCTGGAACGATTTGCCCCCGGAGATAAGAAGGATATCGGATCTTCGGGTCTTTTGCCGAGCCCTGAAAACTCTTCTTTTCCAGCAAGCAGGGCTGGCGTGAACCCCGCCCCCCTTTTTTAGTTTTTAATGGTTATTAATTGTTTAGTTTTAATTTGTTAATGCGTTTTAATTCGCACTGTTTTAATTCGGGCCAAAGTATATAATTCTTTTAATTAATTTTAAATTTTGTATTGTTATGTATTTTAGTTTTGGCTGTGCACCGCCCTGAGTCCACTAGGAGAAGGGCGGTATATAAATTGAATAAATAAAATAAAATAAAATAAAATAAATATATAGACTGGGGGAAACCAGGCTTAATAGCAGTGACTGTGAGAGGGACCTTGGAGTCTTAGTGGACAATCAGCTAAATATGAGCCAGCAGTGTGCAGTGGCAGCTAAAAAAGCCAACACAATCTTAAATTGCATTAACAGAGGGATACAATCAAGATCAAGTGAGGTACTAATACCACTCTATAAAGCCCTAGTAAGACCACACCTAGAGTACTGCACTCAGTTTTGGTCACCACACTATAAAAAAGATGTTGAGACTCTAGAAAAAGTGCAGAGGAGAGCAACCAGGATGATTAAGGGACTGGAGACTAAAACATATGAAGAACGGTTACATTTATTTATTTATTTATTTATTTTATCATATTTGTATACCACCCTACTCCCGGAGGACTCAGGGTGGTGAACAGCCAAGATAAAAATACAAAGAACATACAAAAGTTAAAAACTATTAAAAATAGATTAAATAATTTGGGCTCAAAAAACAAATTTAAGACATCCAATTTATCTAAAAACATTTAAAACCCAATTTAAAAGGGAGAGTTAGGCCAGACCAGCCTGTTGGAATAAAAACTTTTTTAGGGCGCGGCAGAAGATGCGTAAGTCTTGGATCCTCCGTATCTCCGGGGGGAGCTCATTCCAGATGGCAGGTGCCCCCACAGAGAAGGCTCTACCCCTGGGGGCCGCCAGTCGACATTGTTTGACCGACGGCACCCTGAGGAGCCCCTCTCTATGGGAGCAAACTGGTCGGTGAGAGGCTACTGGTGGCAGAAGGCGGTCTCATAAGTACCCTGGTCCTGAGCCATGGAGCGCTCTAAAGGTGGTAACCAAAACCTTGAAGCGCACCCGGAAGACCACTGGGAGCCAGTGCAGCTCGCGCAGGATGGGGGTCACATGGGAGCGCCACGTCACTCCCGTCACCACCCGCGCGGCTGCATTCTGGACCAGTTGGAGCCTCCGGGTGCTCCTCAAGGGGAGCCCCATGTAGAGAGCATTGCAATAGTCCAGGCGTGAGGATGAACTGGGCATGGCTAAGCTAATGAAGAGAAGGACCAGGGGAGACACAATAGCCGTCTTCCAATACTTGAGGGGCTGCCACAGAGAGGAGGGTTTTTTTCAAAAGCACCTGAAGGCCAGACAAGGAATAATGGATGGAAACTGACCGAGGAGAGATTCAAATAAATAAATAAATAAATAAATTTATTGTCATTGTACATGTATACACAGTATACCCATACAACAAAATTCACTTAACACTCAAAGACTAGGTCCAACGCACATAACAATCCCTAAACACACTCCCACCCACCATAATTCTCCACCCCTAAACCATCCAAACATCCACACAACAGACCAAGTAATACTGTCCAACAACTCACTGATGGTGGCCCTTTAGTTCATTGTTGAGTGCAATTATAGCTCTCGGATAAAAACTATTCAGAAAACGTGTGGTCCGAGTTTTAATTGTTCTGTATCTTCTGCCAGAAGGCAACAGTCCAAAAAGATTGTAAGCAGGATGGGAAGAGTCTCAACCTAGAATCTTAACCTTAAGATTTCAACCTAGAAATGAGGAAGAACTTTCTGACAGTGAGAACAATCAACCAATGGAACAGCTTGCCTTCGGAAGTTGTGGGAGCTTCATCACTTGAGACTTTCAAGAAAAGATTGGACTGCCATTTGTCAGAAATGGTATAGGGTCTCCTGCTTGAGCTGGGGGTTGGACTAGATGACCTATAAGGTCCCCTTCCAACTCTGTTAATCTGTTAATCTGAAGGGCTATTTTCTTCTAATCTGTCCTTCATTATCCTCTTCTGTATCTTCTTCTGTCCTTTACTCCTCTTACTCCTTCCTATGAAAAGACCAGAATTCAGAGTTCCACTACAATCTTGTTCCATGAGCATAATGGTAACTACATCTGCTTTAAGACTGAAGTATTTTATGCCAATGTGAGGTGATGGTGAACCTATGATACGCATATCACAAGTGATGTACCATGTTACTTTTAGAGCTGCCTTGGATAGGCATTTTTTTCCTGAGACAAAGACAAATAAAATAATTGCAATTATATATGTATATATTTATTACATTTATATGCTGTCCCTCTTACTATCCAAAATGACTCTTTGTTATGAATTGTTTCTCTTTTGGGAGGGGGTGTGACATGTCAGCAAGTTCAAGCTAGGCTTTTTGTGAATTTTTAGCCCACCAAGCCCTATCACTATCACTATACTACGCAGTGCCATATAATGTTACACTGATATATTTGTCCATTAGAAGAAACTCTCCCTGCTATGTGTCTCCCAGACCACATTATAGTTCAATGTTTTGGCCAACTTGCATTCATTCAGCAAGCCAATTCATGAGAGTGCCAAAATGGAGCTTTGGAGTCAGCATTGAATTATACTGAAGCAGATGGATAGATACACATATTTCCATTTGAAACACTTGAGTTTTATTGTGCTCAAGAATACCTTGAAACTCTTCTCACTGTGATTTTCCAAGAGAAGATAAAGTTGCAGGTTTTTTTTCAAGTGCCTTCAGGGGATTGTCATAATCTTTCTGAAAATAAAGTAGGCAATTATGATGCAAGGATATCTTACTTTCATAATTTCTTTATATTTATGTATGTTCATACTCCTAATAAACTCTTTCGCATTTTCAGACTCCAGAAAATATCCATGTCCGCTGGGGACTAAATCATTTTGATTTTAAAAGCGTAAGCAAAGGCACTGATTTTGCTGCCTGAGGAGAATTTCATTCTCTAAGGCAGATCAGTATAGCACAGAATTGCTAGTTCATAATATATTATTCTGAAAAATATCTTTTGGACAAACTTTGCAGTATGTTAACAATGCTGCAAGTCTTGTTGATACATTCCATCTCAAAATAAATGTTCAGAGATAAATTTGTTAAAAGAAAATATTCCTGTAGCTTTCTAGAATCAAAATAACTTATTTGGTGATTTCAAAATATTTCTATCATTTCTAGATAACATCAACATGAAGCAACCAATATTTGGCAGCATCATAAAAGCCTTCCTCCTGCAGTCCTCCAGTCCTCTATTCTGAAATGGAATAAGATTCTGAGCAGATCAATTTTTAAAAAAATTTACCAGTGCAACCATAATTGTCCATAATGCAAATCTGGAGCTTGCTGATGCTGTCTTCAGTAAATAGTAGAGCAGAGAGTAGAAAGCATTAACTAAATTTACTATTCTTACTGCCTCCTCATCCCCCCACTCCTGGTTTGATTGTTGTGTGTGTGTGTGTGCATGTGCGTGCATGGGGAGGGACTTTTACAGTAAGAAAAAGCAAATTTCCAACATCCTCTATAAAAATGCATATATGGACCATGAAATATTTCAACTTTTGTATCTGCATTTGCCATCCTCCTGATTGGCATGTAATACTTTCAGAGGAAGACTGTTTTTGCAACAATTTAGCAAAGCCATAGAGAAACCTATCATGTTTTATTTTCTCTGTTATATCAGATCAACTGTACTGAAGAGTAATTCTACTGAGCTAGAGTTTCATAACCAAGAAAAGTAAGAAAGAAAACAAAAACAAAGCAAACAAAACAAAACAAAACAAAACAAAACAAAACAAAACAACCTCTGTTCTGCATGATGTGGGGATCAGCTTTCCTTGTACAGTGTATTTCCAGTAGGAGAAAGCCAATAAAATGTGGTAAAGCAGGCATTCCTCAGCTTCTCTGATCAAAACGTAGCTGGCGGGTGGGTGGGTGTTATCTGTCTGTTTGTATGCCTTTGTGTGGGGGGGGGGGGAGAGTATGAGAGAAAAAGAGAGATTGTGGTAGGCAATCCTTCCAGTTTAAACTCATCTGCCTATAGAAGTATGAGGGCCTCCTGAAGATATATGTTGTTTGTTTCTGGGATGCAAGGAAGAAAATAGATAATTTCCCCATATTTTTGGAATTTGCAACAGATTAGCAATGGGCTGCAGATTGAGTCAAATAATCAGTGGGCTACATATCTTTAATTGGGATAGATTATCCTGTGTGGCTTTATTTTTTAAAATTTATTTTTGTGTATTCAGATACTGAAGCAGCTAAAGCTCTATATTAAAACTATACAACTGTTGCACTGCATCAGCTTTGAAATCAAATATTTTCTGTGAGACCTGCCTAATTTATAAAATATTTCTTGACATACAAATAGGGGGGGGAGAGAAATGGTGCAATACATTTGGACAATATAGAATGATTAATAATGATAGTAGTCTTCCAGTATTTGAGGGGCTGCCACAAAGAAGAGGTGGACAAACTATTCTCCAAGCACGAGAAGGCAGGATTAGAAGCAATGGATGGAAATTTATCAAAGAGCAAACCTGCCTAGAACTAAGAAGAAATTTTCTGACACTGAGAACAATCAGTAGAATGGCTTGCCTCCAGAAATTGTGGGTGCTCCTCCACCACTGGAAGTTTTTAAGAAGAGATTGGACAGAATAGTATAGAGTCTCTTGCTTGAGTAGGGAGTTGGAGTAGAAGATCTCCAAGGTCCTTTCCAACTCTTTTACTGTTATTCTGTTAAAACAGAAAAAGGACCTGTCAGTAAAAATGTCATATTAGAGCCAAACAAAATCCAACTGCACATATGTGGACTGGTTCACACCACATAATGGACCTCTTCCTGTGGAAAGGAACAAATGTTCCAGGTCTTCCTAAAGACTGGAAATGGGGTTGGGGCTGTCCAGATCTCAGGGGGAATGTTGTTCAATTGGGCAGACATGGCAACAGGCAAGATACATGTACTAATGTGCACATTTGTGTACATATAGTGCATTACATAATAGATATTTTTTGCAGCTCATTTTCCTTGATCATATTCTCAAATAGGTATTTTTATGCACACTTTCTCACAAGTATGCTTTTACTATGCATGTTTTGATTGGCCGTGCCATATTTAAAAAGTGTAAGTATCAATTGTGTTTCAGTGTTTATTTTAAACATACATTTATATTCTATATATGTTGAGACTTTGGAAAAAGTTCAGAGAAAAGCAACTAAGATGATCAAAGGCCTAGAGACTAAACCATATGAAGAACAGCTGCAGGATTTGGGTTTGGCTAGTCTAAAGAAAAGAAGAATTAGGGACGACATGATAGCAGTATTCCAATATTTGAGGGGCTGCCACAAAGAAAAGGTGGTCAAATTATTCTCCAAAGCACCAGAGGGTGGGACAAGAAACAATGGTTGGAAACTAGTCAAGGAGAGAAGCAATCTGGAATTAAGGAGAAACTTCCTAACAGTGAGGACAATTAAACAGAACAACAGCTTGCCTTCAGAAATGGTGGGCATTCATTCACTGGAGGTTTTTAAGAAGAGACTAAGACAGTCACTTATCTGAAATGGTATAGGTCAGTGATGGCTAACCTTTTTGCCATCGTGTGCCAGGAGACGGGGGGCGGGGGAGGGTCATGCGCGCACGTGCCCACACGCATGCATGTGTAACACCCCTCCCCCGCTCCTGGCACACGATGGCCTGGTAGGCCCGTTTTTCTTTCTTACCTGGTTCCAGATCCTCTCTATTTATCTGGGAAGGGCAAAAACAGCCTTTCCCACTCCCTTGGAGGCCCTCCAAAGGCCTGAAACGCCCCATTTCCCAACTCCCGGTGGGAGGAACAGGAAGTGATGTTTTTTGCTGTCCCCAGCCTCCAGAGCCTCTCTAGAGTCTCTAGGAGCCTCTCTAGGAGTCTCTGGAGGCTGGGGACAGCAAAAAACATCACTTCCTGTTCCACCGGGAGTTGGGAAATGGGGCCCTTCAGGCCTCCGAGGGAGTGGGAAAGGCTGTTTTCGCCCTTCCCAGACAAATAGAGAGGATCTAGAGCCAGGTAAGAAAGAAAAATGGGCCTTCCCCACCCCATCCCAGGCCCTCCAGAGGCAGGAAACAGCCTGTTTCCCTACTTCTGGTGGGCCCAGAAGGCCCGAAAATCAGATGGCCGGCGTGCGCATGTGCCCCAGAGCTGAGCTGGCATGCCCACTGATATGGCTCGGCATGCCACCTGTGGCACGTGTGCCATAGGTTCGCCATCACGGGTATAGGTTCTCCTGCTTGAGCAGGGGGCTGGACTAGAAGACCGCCAAGGTTCATTCTGTTCTGTTCTGTTCTGTTCTGTTCTGTTCTGTTCTGTTCCGTTCCGTTACTCTAATTCTAATTATTCTAATGCTAATAATTCAAATTCAACTTCAAACAGATTTTTCATCCTTTCCTAACTATGTATGTAGATCACTCCTCTCACAGGGAGAAGCTGGAATATTAAGGCTCAGCTTGCAGGTATAATGAGCAGAACTGCTTTTTTTGCATCTAAAAGTTGTCTAATAATTTGTTTTTAAAACTGTTATTTACATACATTATACTCTTTATAGACACTATTGAACTAAAATGCATATTCTTTTTTCACCGATTAAACACAATACCTGACTCCTTAGATGAGCTGAAGTATAGCAAATTCCAAAGATATGCAGCATGTAATAGGCTTGGCTTCTATGACACTGAACTGAAATTTTAAAAAGTACTTTCATGACAAAGATAATGAGTTAATTATTCATATTAACTTATCTGTTATCTTATTTCTGTAAATTAGAATCTTTAGGCCTGTTATAGTTTCAGTTTTGCTTAAGATCTTTATTTTTTACCATTCATATTTTATGGAAGAATGGTACAAATAGAATTGCTTCCTATTACAAAATCCAATTCTAATTTTGAATTAGATACAATGTGTTGCATACAATTTGAGTTTGTTTACCTGGTTCTTTTTGTGAGAAGCAGCATTTTGAACTATCTCATTAATTTGGCGATTCTATTATATACAATATATGATAAAATATCATAGTTTTATGATGATGCCATCAGTAGAACTTTGAATTTCTAGACCATGGATTATACTATCTACAGAAGGGCTTCCCACAAGAGACAGACTGCTCCTCATGGAGACTGGCAAGAATGATTATAAGGTCTCATGGGCCAAACAAGGGTACTTTAATTCTGAAATATGCCTATTCTAACATTCTGAAATTATATTATGATCTTTAAATATTTTTTACTATTTTGACTGTATAATCTAACCTCAGAAAAACATTTTTGAAACTTCCAGATTATTTTGTAGCCTGTTAATTGCAACACATTGATATTTTGCATTATTGTTTTATTTTGATATGGTGGATTAAACAATTTACTTTTTAAAAAAAATTAGAGATTTTAATTATAAAAAATTAACATTCCAAGTATAATTTCTTCTTTGTGATTATACAACAAAATAAGTAAGTCATGTTCTGACCCAGCCTCAGCAGAAGCAAGAAACAGACTCCTTGTCATGAAAACCCCCCTTTATTTATCTCTTGTGAATTAATTGCATTCACCCACTGAAAAGTCCAGGCAATAGTCCTTCAAGGAGTTAACTACAGTACAGACCTTATCAGTTCCTTGTATTGCAAGGCTGTGAGCTCCCAGCCAAAAGGCTGAAAATTAAGTTCTGGCAAGCAGTGTTTGTGGCATGAAACACAATGAGCAAAATCTTCAGAAATATGAACTGTTGTCTCCTACGACAACCACTCCTCTTTCCTTCTATTTATTTCTCAGCCAGAGAGGGGGCATTCAGCATCCACATGTGCTTTGCTTCCCGAGTCAACTCCTTGTCCTCTGTTGGTCACCTCTTCTAACTGCTCTGCACATACATGCATCTGGAACAGGCCCTAGCTGTTCTTCCTCCTCACTCATATCAATCTACAAAAGCAGCTGCCTCTCCGGTGGCTGGGAAATGTTGGACCGTCCTGGCTCTATTTCTGCGTCTGATGCAGAGCATCCATCAGAGCCTTCCCCAGACTCCAGCACTGGCTCAAGTTCCTCCCCAACTTTCTCATCATCCAAGTCTGCCGCTAGCTCTTCTGGCAGTGGCGGGCTACAACAAGTTTTAATGAATCAGCTGGTCATAACTTGAGATCCTTCTGTCACAATGAAAAACAGTTTAAAAATATATAATCACAGAATAAACAATTAATTTGAGTTTGAACATGTTTCATATATGTGTGTATGTACACATGCACATTCACATATGTAGTAGAAAGAAGATTTACAATACCTGCCTTTTTTAGATGCATTCTACAAATGCAGAGAAAACATCACTAGGAAAATTTCGAAGAATGCATGCTTTCCTGAAAGTAATTGGAGGTAACCAAATTTATTTTTGCTAATTACAGCATGAATTATGTTCCTTTAATCACATTCCACTTACAGAAGAAATCAACTAGAAGGGATAAAAATTTGAAAGGCAGAGTATAGTTTCCAGGGCTGTCTTGTCATTCCATGAACTCTTTGCAGAGATATAGAGCTAATACTTTTCAATTCATATTTGTTATCAGTTCTAAACCCACAAGTCGCCCTACCATTTTAACTGCTGAGCCTAAAAAAATAATTCAATTGCTTCTGTGTAGCCAAACTTCTGGGAGGCAAGAGCAATTTGCGCTTTGGGACAACTGGTTTCTTTTTCAATTAAAATCAGCTGGAAACATTTTATATATTATTATAAAGTTAGCTTTAGCAATCCTTATTTTATGTAAAAAAGGCAACTGAAAAGAGTGCAGTACATAGTGCACTACATAGAAATGAGAGACATATTTGATAGATTGATTATTGCTTATTTTCAGCTGTGATGAAACTGGAAACTGCACTTAAACTAGAAGGCATTTAGGGTATTTTCTCAAGAATTAACACACTGTAAATTAAGGCAGGTCACCTAACTTTGGTTTAAAGATGCAAAACTAATGGGAAGAAATGTGAGAATAGGCCCTATTGTACAATATTGTTCATGAGAAAAAGTAGCATAGTAACTACTATGCTAGTTACTATGTTGCTAGTTAAGGGGGAAAAAATCTTGTCCTGAAATCTTTCTTCATAAATTGGGGTGGTGTTGGTGCTAGAAGCACTTATATAAAGTAGAAATGAAATGAAGATCTTTATTTAAATTCTTACTTTGATTTTTGCCCTTTATCACAGCCACAAGGATGCAGATTGTAAACTGAGAAAATACAGTATGTGAAAGTTTTCATTTCCATTCCAACTGTGATATATAGAATTTGTTTCAAAATCATATAGCATACAGTAATTATGATGATAATTATTGCAATGTTTGAAACAATATTGGAATCTCTAGTTGCATCTTCAACTTAATAGTTCAACAACTTTTAATTAAGGCAGCAACTATCATAGGAGAGGAGATTTGCTCTTTTCTACTGGTCTTTGGCCAGTGTACCAGGTGTGGGGAAACTTGTGCTTACATGCAGTAATTTGGGTTACTTTAGGAAAATCAGGATATACAAAAGTAGAAAATCCTCAATATCAGTAAAAATCTCAAGTCTGAATGTTACTCAATTCTTGTGATTACGGATTAAAAGTGGAATACTATTCTACCTCTTGTGATCTCAAACCTTGCTTTAACAACTTTCAATATGTTTATACTTTTAATATATCTTAGCCCTTGCCTTTCTTTATTTTGAAAGGCAAGTTAATGTAAAATATTTTTTTTCATCGCAGGGTTAGTCCTAATCTGTGATATTTGCTTCAGAGGGTGAAATTAACATAGACGAGGAAAGGATTCTGTGAGCCTGGGGAAAGGCTATTCTGCTTTACAGCAGGAAAATATTTTCAGCAAATGTTGTTTATTTGAAGACCTATATAGGAAAAAAATGGATGAACACACATTGTCATATGATGCCCTGTGAAAAGTATAGGATAATTTATAAGCAACAGAAATTTGCTTTCTCCTTCAGGATGGTGGGATCAAATCTTATTGCTTCCATGGAATTAATTGGTAACTGCAGTGAAATTGCAGTCTTGGCTTCAAAATGTTAACTTACCAAATAGGGTGATGATACTAGCCTATCTCATAGGTCTTCTGGAAGGCTTACTAGGATGAGGTCTATGGACCATTCTAATTATTTATATCCATATTTATATTGGGTCAATTTCCTTGCCTATAAAAAAACACCCATGGCACTCCTTTGCAGTCAGCTGGTAGCTAACTGCAGAAGCTAACTCTGATGATTAAAATTATACTCTCTTCTTCATTTCATAACATAGTAATGCTAAATTTGTTTTCAGGAAAGAGGTAGCATCTTGTAGTTAAGGGGGTTTGATAAAATGCCATTCACTATGCAGACTGTACAATTCAGATAAAATTAAAACGACCCCCTTGACACACACACACACACACACACACACACACACACACACACACACACACACAGGTTATCCTTGATGCATAATGGGTCCTGCCAGACTGCTAGATAGTTTCCCAGGGATTTAGTGGAGAATTTGGTTGTGAGCCTGGTTGCCTACTGGAATTGGTGGGGTGGTCATGGCAGAGGACTGAATGGCTCTGGAGCAACCTCTGTCTTCTGGCAGATCCACTGTCTCCTTGCTTCTCTGAGGAACTCAGGGAAATCAAGTGGCAAAGAAGATGTGTAGAGTGTCATTGGAGAAAGACTTATCTTGAATATGACTGGATATTGGGAAGAAATAATATTTGAACATATGTAATCTCACCACAGCAGCAAAAAAGAAATTAAAAAATCCCCTTTGCTGCTCTTATTAAGTCTGATTAATGCTGCCTTTTTAAGGTGATTTGTTTTGTCCCAGGGAATCATCAGGCCTTGGCCGGTGCCTAGAGTCATGCCTGTGGGCCAGCTCACTCGCTTGCCCAGACCATGTGGTCCAGGGGTGAAATCTAAATTTTTTTCCTACCAGTTCTGTAGGCGTGGCTTAATTAGTGGGCGTGGCTTGGTGGTAAGGTGACTGGGAGGGCGTGGCTTGGTGGTAAGGTGGGTGTGGCCAAGTCAATGTCACTTCTTTGCCCTTTTTTAACCTACAAAACACAACACAACACAACTGGCTCACCCACAATATAAAAGCAGCTGTGCTAGACCCAAAATGGCCCCTGCAACAAGCAGGAACCTCACACAGCCACAAAAAGCCCAAAAAAACAACTTTCACACTTTACACACACAAAATTCCACATACAGCTTTGTGAGATTTTGTGCGTTTGTGTAGTTAGAATGAAACACTACAGAAACACACTAAATCTCAGAAAGCTGCACAAATATTATTTTATTTTTATTTATTTTTATTTTTATATAAAAGCAGCTAAATTTAAAACTTCCTAAATTTTAAATGGCTAGATCTAAAAAAAGAACAACTAAAAAACCCCCCAATTAACTATTTTTTTAAAGCTCCCAAAGGGGAAAAATACTTACCCAATAGAACAGGGGTCTCCAACCTTGGCAACTTTAAGACTTGTAGACTTCAACTCCCAGAATTCCTCAGCCAGCTTTGCTTTGCTGGCTGAGGAATTCTGGGAATTGAAGTCCACAACTCCCTGCCTGCTTGATTGCAGGCAGGGAGATTCAGTTGCTTGCTGATGCAATCGATTGCAGGGATTACAGCAAGGCATTGCAACCAGCAGCTAAGGTAAGCAAGCTGAGGGGGGAGGGGAGGGATTGTCAGAGCCTAAAAGGAAAAAAGTTTGTTTCTTTTACATGGCTCTGGCGATCCAAGCTGAGTTGCCTGATTAGCAGGTAACTCAGCTGGGATCATCAGAGCTTGGCTGGTCAGAGCCATTTTAAATAAAAAAAAGGCTCTGATGATCGCATGGCTCAGCTGGGCATGGGGGGTGGGGGCAGGGATTTTTGCTACCAGTTCTCCGAACTGCCCGCTGCCATCGCTACCTACTCGCCCGAGCCGGTCCGAACCGGGAGCATTTCACCCCTGATGTGGTCCCTGCAGCCTAGTTGATCTCTGCGCCTTACCCACTTGCCTGCCTTCACATGTGGAAACTCTGGAGCTTGCCTTTGGGACAGATCAGTTCAACAAAACAAGGCTTTGCTCCCCAGGAAGGGCTCTGTGACTGCACTTTTTAAAAAGGACTTTTAATGAAACCTCCAATGCTGCGGCCAATCCCAAGCCAAAAAACCCCAGCTCTCCACTCCCACCCGGTGTGTCTGCTTCATCTCACTAAATCGGGCCTAGAGCCTGGGGGAGGGTGGGAAATTTAATGGGCGGGAGGAGGAGAAGGACAGAAAGACACTGCGGCTGGTTTTGTAGGATCTGGAGCTTAGCAGGAACAGTTAGAAAGTGGTATCAATTGTGCCCCTTGCCATGAAGCAAACTTCTGTTTGAAGCCTGGATGGCCGAGTGCTGCTCCATCTCTGCAGTTGTCCTTTGTATTCCCTGCTGCCGCCCGCTACCACCTTTTGCTGGTCCAAGCTAAGAAACTTGAGTTTACTTCATGAACTCTGCTGCCTTTCCATCCTTCCCCCACTCCTCTCATTAATTTTCTCCCTCAGGCTCTAGGCCTGATTTAGCAAGATGAATCAGGTGCGCCTGGTGGGGAGGGAGAATGTTTTTTTTTGGCTTGGGATTGGATCTTGGCTGCCGCATTAGAGGTTCCCAATTCCTCTTTAAAAAGTGCTGCCGCAGAGCCCTTCTTCACACGGGATCACCCGGCAGTGAGGAGGGAAAGGGAGAAAGGGATGGCTGCTAGCACAGAGGGGAGTGCTTCTGGGCGAGGGGAGCTGGGAAGAGAAAAGGCAGCTTGCAAGAGCAGAGGCAGGAGAGCAAAGCAAGCAAGCAAGTGAACATTTGGCCTGCCAGGTGACCTCTTTATTCTCCCTCACTCCCAAGGCAGCCGGGTAGCACCCATCTCCTTGCATGAGAAGCAACCAGAGGGCCTTTTCACTCAGAGCGCTGCCCTTGTTCAGATTCCCAGCCTCACTCTGGCAGCCCTCAGCCAAGCGTGGCTGCCCTACCAACCGACACCAGCTTTGGCGACACCACCATCATCTGCACCCAAAATCTTTCGTTTTGAAATGTTTCTTGAAAGTCACCCCAAAGGGGTGAGCAAAATAGGCTCCTTATCCTATATTCTCATTAGGGGTAATCCTTGATTTATGGTCACAACCGAGCCATAATTTCCATTGCTAAGCAAGATTTAAGTGAGTTTTGTTCTGTTTTGTGATTTTCCTTGCCACCGTTAAGTGATGTTCAGTAGTAGTAAATAAATAGAGATTGTATCTTGTTGAGACCTTTGAGGTGAGCGGCTGGGAAGCAGGGCCAGCAGTGGTGACTGACATTGAATTGGCCATGCCCACCCAATCACATGCCCACCCAGCCATACCTAACTGTTAAATTATTTGAATCCCACCAGTGCCTATATGGTTCTGGATCTGTTGAACTGCCTTTTCTCATACTTGCTAGATTGAATGAGCTCAGTTCCTTCTAGATCCTGTATCTCTGGGAATTCAATCTAGCGCTAGGAAATAATTATTTAATGTTGGTGTTCCCATGTTTCAGAACTCTTTTTCTTTGGAGGTCTGGTCGACCTTTTTACGACTGGGTTTCAAAGGAGCAATTAAGACCTGGCTTTTCCACTTAACCTAGGAGGAAGACTTGCTTTGAATGTTAGAATGCGTTAGTGGAAATCCCTTATGAAATGGTTGAGATGATAATAATTTCAATGGGTTTATCTATTTTTATTGAGGTTTTTAAAAATGTTGTTAGTTACTTAGATGGAAATATGTGGCATAGTAATAAAGAATATACACATTTTTGCAACATGAAAATTGATATTGTTGTAAGTAACATTATTCCCTGTCTGGTAAATCCATTGATTTTTCCAAAACATTTACTGAAGAAAGATCAAAGAGAACATAGAACATAGAATCCTAGGGCTAGAAGAGACCTCAGTGGTCTTCTAGTCCAATCTCCTGCTCAAGATAGGAGACCTTATACCATCCTGGACAATAGTTGCTATCCTATTTTTTAAAACCTCCAGTGATGGTAAATCCACAAGAGGAGGCAAGATATTCCATCGATTAATTGTTGTCACTTTTTGGAATCATACACAATATTTTCTATTGATGGTCTCCAAAGAATATCATACTTATTTAGAGAGCCTTGTATTGAACAGACCACCTCTGTGGGGAACAGTAACTTGCCATGGAAATCCTCCTAAAGGTCAACATATTTCCACAAAGAACTCTTACATTTTTGTTCAAAATCATTCTTCTACTTCCCACACAGCTTTCCTACACGCTCTAGTGAACTGGCTCCTAAGAGATGTCTAAGCACACTGCACCCTTCCTCCACACGTTTGCTTTCTATTTCATCTCTGCCTCCGGTGGTATGGCTATTATTCCTCGAGAGTCTCTTGTGCTGAACTAATCCATCTTCTACCTGTAAGAAGAAGAAAAGGGGGAAAATATAGAGGGAGGACATGGGTAAGGGGAGTTAAATGCATACATATTGTGTGTACACCAACAAACTCCTATGTGCTTTCTGGACGTTTTTGACAATTTCTTTTTTAGAGAATAGACTTGTGTTCAAATTTGTCAGCTGATAATTTGATCTAAAAATAAAATAACAATTAACACGATAGCTTTAATAGTATTCTGAAAGAAAATATGTGGCTTCTAGTTCTCTGTAGCTTCTAACACTGCTGACCATAGGACTGCCTTGTGGTGCTTTTGCATCTATCTTTCCAGATATTGTCAGAACATGGCATTGGGAGAGTTCTAGTTCCCCCTTTGGAATTATGCATGGAAGTCTTTTAAAGTTCTATGTTATCTCTCATGTTTCTTAACATCTATATGACATTGCTTTCTTTTGTCCAAGTTTAGAGTGGATGTTTTGAAAGCCTCTGCACATCTCCAAGTTGCAAGATACTGGATGTGAGTAGAAAGTAAGGAAGATGACCTTTATACAGATATACAGGAACCATTGTCTTAGCAAAAAGGTTTGAATTTCGAAAGTCCAGAACTAGATAGCATTTGGAATCATGTAGATACCTCCCTAATTCACTAAACTGTACGAAGAAGAAGGTAGTATAGCAGAATCTGATTTGTAAGGTTCTGTTATTATGGCTAATCTCAATAAAAGAAGTTTTAGTATTTCAGTGGAATTGATTTCCTGGTTTAGTCTGCCTAGTAAGGCTGACTGTTGGAGAACAAATGTCACCTAAAACTGAACAAGGCAAAGTTGTTGATTGGGTGGAATTATATTTCCCTTTAAAGATCATATTTTCAGTATGATGTTTCTCTTGCATCTGGTATTGATTTAATTTAATTTAATTTAATTTAATTTCCAATTTATATACCGCCCTTCTCCCTGAGGACTCAGGGCGGTGTACAGCCAAGATAAAAAACATAGAATACAAATATTAAAACATTTAAAATATATATAAATTTTGGCCCGAAAGTTAAGAATCACAAACTAATTAAAAGAATCTAAAAATTTCTTCTAAGCCAACCCGGCTTGCTGAAAAAAATAGGTTTTCAGGGAACGACGGAAGGCATTAAGGTCATGGATTCTTCTTATCTCTGGGGGCAGCTGATTCCAGAGGGTAGGTGCCCCCACAGAGAAGGCCCTCCCCCTGGGGGTCACCAGCCTACATTGTTTGGCTGATGGCACCCTGAGGAGGCCCTCTCTGTGGGAGCGCACGGGTCGATGGGAGGTCGTCGGTAGCAGCAGGCGGTCTCGGAGATAGCTAGGCCCTATGCCATGGAGCGCTTTAAAGGTGATAACCAACACCTTGAAGCGCACCCGGAAGACCACTGGGAGCCAGTGCAGCTCGCGCAGGAGCGGTGTTACATGGGAGCGCCATGTTGCTCCCATCACTATCCGCGCTGCTGCATTCTGGACCAGCTGGAGCCTCCGGGTGCTCTTCAAGGGGAGCCCCATGTAGAGAGCGTTGCAGTAGTCAAGGCGAGAGGTGACGAGGGCGTGAGTGACTGTGCACAAGGAATCCTGATCAAGAAAGGGCCGCAACTGGCGAATCAGGCGAACCTGATAAAAGGTCCCCCTGGTAACAGCCGTTAGATGTTCCTCCAAAGACAGCTGCCTATCCAGGAGGACTCCCAGATTGCGAGCCCTTTCAGTGGGGGCCAAAGACTCACCCCCAATAGTCAGCGATGGAGTCAACTGACTATATCGGGATGCCGGGAGCCACAGCCACTCAGTCTTGGAAGGGTTGAGCCTGAGCCTGTTCCTCCCCATCCAGATCCGCACAGCCTCCAGGCATTGGGACATCACTTCAAGGGCATCGTTGGGGTGGCCTGGGGTGGAGATGTACAGCTGGGTGTCATCAGCGTGATGATGGATTATCACTTTATGCTGTAGTGATAGGAGACAGAGGAGCTTGACTGCTAAATACAGTGAGCCCATTCCTGACATTTGGTAGTAATAACACATGGATTGACAGCTTCAAAGTTGGATTACTATAATGTGTTCCTTGTCAGATGATGCTTGAAGAGAGTCTGTAAACTTCAACTAAAGGGGGTGCCATGTCAGCCTATTGAAATAGCTATACTATGCAATAATTGATTTATTGCATAGTATAAGCTAAATTCAAAATGATGCCTATATTATATAAAGCCTTCCACCACTTGTTTTCAGATTATTTGCAGGCACACATATGCCCATAGATGCTATGCTGCACTTTCAAAATATACATTTGCAGATCTTACCAAAAACACACTTCAATTGGACAGCCCTTTTTATTTTGCACTGGATTGGCTTAGATTATGGAAATTTTGACATAGGAGCTGAAAGTGTAGTTTAAACCAAGCAAAGTTTTATTAACCGTTGAATATTAGTAATTAGTAAATTTTGATTATACATTGCTTCAAGAAAACCCTTGTGGAAGTTTTATGTAAGATTAAGAATATTTATGAACTTTCCAAAGTGTATTCAGGCTTGTGTTCCATTAATAAAAATAAAAAGAACATTAATATTTGACTAATTTTTGTCATGCATTTTGATGTATCTTCAGTATGTGTCCAGGATTCCTAAAAACAAGGACATTTAAGGTTTTTGCAAGTTCATGGACATAAAAGTGGGAAAATCTGCAGAAATAAAATGGCAAATTTTTACTCTTCACTTTAGCAATATATCTGTGAGAGGAAAAGAGAGAGAGAGAAAAAAAGAGAATAATAGCCAGAAAAGAACTGAGCTCGCTTGAGAACTTCTATGATTTTTACTATCTAGAGAACTATTTATGCTTGTTATGT